>NC_047512.1:14880022-15235774 GCF_902827115.2 Pseudochaenichthys georgianus | reverse complement strand
CACTGAGACAAATGTAACATTTGTGATATTGGGCTATATAAATAAACATTGATTGATTGATTGATTTCTGAAGTGTTTTGGGAAGCTGTGAGCAAATGACACAAGACTGCCATAATTGTGTTAGAGTTGGGCCAATGCTAAACGTGGCCTCAATTCACTTCAATTCATGAAGAACTTTCTCAATTTTCCTCAAGAATTAAAGGTAATATTAGATTAATAATTGATATACAAATATTTATTTGAGAATGAAGCATTCCTTGAGCAAGATAGAATTTTTTTTGTCATGTCTTTCAACCAAAAACATTAACTTTATTCAGTGCTACTCATTTGTATACACACCATCACAAATGGTATTCTACCCCTCTTGAGTCAATGTGTACACATGCTCATATTCCTATTGTAAAAGTAAAATAATACAATTTTGTGAGGAATAAGAGATACATGTATAGAATATCTGACCCCCATTATAGACACAATTGCCAACCACAGAATGAACTTTAGTAACCTCAACCATAAGTGCTTAACACAATCAGGTTTGGATTTGTTTTCTCTTTATACACAGACCCTCACTGGTGTCATTCCCCGGGCCTCACTAACGGAGAGGTGACCTGCCACTCCCCCCGGGGGCGGGCCTACAGGAGCACGCTGGACACTCGCTGTGAGATGAGCTGCGACCGAGGATACAGACTGATCGGGAAGGGCTCTATTACGTGCCTCCCCAGCCGGCGCTGGTCTGGGACCTCCTTCTGCCGCAGTATGTGGGAGTACAGACTTTACATTCTTATATGAGGATGAATCTGATGGTATTCTACATTCAATTAAATACAATATATTGCACTGATTGACATATTCCCTGATTACCACAAACATGGACACTGTATTTTATTATGCGACTATCCTACTGCAGTAAAGATATTCCTAATGCACATAATTCGTATTAATCCACTGCAAAAAATTGTCCCAAGCAAATTAACTTCTGTTTGATTGAAATGTGCTAAAGATACAATAATCAGCTGTCTTTGGACATTTATTTTCCTTTAAAAACAAACGCCAATTGGAAAAATACCAAAGATATTTTTGTGGGAAACCAAAAAATTTATAAACATGTGGGTACATCTCTTGGTGAAAAAGGCATACTTAATTGTTTGAAACCTAAAACCCAAAGTTTAGGAAATGTCATATGACTCATGACTTGCAAAACAGTGACTTGTTCACCTCTGCCAGCCTCATTATTTAAGGCGAGACACCGCAGGCAAAAACATCGTTTTTCAAGTAGGCCTACTGGTCAATGTTGAGATTTTGTGCTATTTTGATTCGATAACATGTTTTCTTTCAGGCTTTTGGAAGGAAAACGTACAAAATACACATTTAAGTGTTTATTTTACTATAGTTTGTCTATTTGCGTCCGTAGATTTCTCCTAAATTCACCAACAGTTAGCATTCTAACGTAACATAAAGTACCGCGACCGCTGTGTGCACCATGTCAACAGAGATGGCGTTGGAAAGCTGTGTCTCTCCTGCACAATATCATCAGATCCAAATATGGTCATTTTCTTTGTATCAGCAACCAATCGTGAAAGTACAAAGGGGTCTTAAACCAAGAAACGAAATCTCATTGGCTGGTGTCAATTTCTGACAACGTAATTCGTTCAGATGCGTCACGTGGTGTGCTAAAACACTTCCTGGTTAGCTTTCCAATAGAAATTGAAATCTCAAAATGGCAAAAGAACGGCGAAAAAAAAGTTCACAGAGAAGACGACAACAATTGTCACTTGCACGAAGCAAGGTTATACAAAAAACAAATTACCCCGAACATGAAATACCTGCACGGAGTGTGTCTGTCATCTAAAGGACAGGAGGGTTTAGCTCGCGCCTCACTGCAATCTTTAAAGGTCGTTTTCTCAAAATGAGTTTTTTCTCCTACTCGGAGTTCGAAATGTCAACTTCAGTAGCACGTAGATACACCAAACCTTCCAGTTATATTCCTATCAATATTATGAAGGCTTTTACAGAAGGGTTTGTTCATATATCATTCATAGCCTGAATTATACAACATTGTATACCTAAAAACATGGCAACAATTGATATTTTAGGGCTGTTGACAGTATTTTCTGATTTATGGAGTGATACAAAGAGATATCCAATATCCCTTGTGTAAGAGCCTTAGATACTAATATGACTACAAAATGAAACAAGAATTTTGAACCTGGCTTTATCCAAAGTTCAGATTTCAATTCCTGAAATGTGTTAACATGTACATATTTAATGAGATAATGGATAATTTGCATATTTAAACATGCTATTTCAGAACACTTGTAATACAAAAAACAATTGCCTTATTGTAAGTAATTAACTGGAGAAATTTCTAGCTGATATCTTTAAAGGTGACATGTCATGCTTTTCCAGTTATTACCCGTCCCCTTGTGTGTTATGAAGGTTTTTATGCATGTAAATGGTGTGCAGAGTCAAAACTCTCAAAGTACACCATGTAGGGAGTAAAACTCTAAAACAGAAAATATCTCCCCAAAACGCCTCGTTGAAGATACGTCACTGTCCATTTGATTCTTCTGGGTACATCATGATATCATGTGGTCCCCGGAACGAAATGGACCAATCCGTGGAGCCGTTACGTTACGTCCGCGCAGCCGTTACGTTAAGCCCCCCCCCGATTGGTCCAAAATCCCCCCCCCGATTGGTCCAAATTTACCAATCCACGGACTTCCTCACACACTCACTCAGTGCATGCAGCTCAGCTGATTTCTCCTCCCTGGCTGCAGGCTGATAACAGACAGTCGGGATCGCAGCGAAATTCTCTCTGCAGACCCATTCTCACAGCGTGTATCAACCTTTTTCTTACTCAATATCAAGCCACACTTATTGTTTTTACTTTCGGCTGTGACTTTGTGTGTGCTCAGGGTGAGTTTGGCCGTGTTTCGCTGTGTATCCTAAACAAGGAAATCACACCTCCACGGAGCTTAGCGCGATTCACAACGTCCTGACTGGTCCCGACCAATCGGAGCACACTGGGCTCACAGGGAGGGGGGGGGGCAAGAGCTGCAACGAGCCGTTTAGTGGAGAGAGTGAATACACATACTTTACAGAGATGCTGTATGCGAAACCAATGTGAGTTTGGAAAAATGCACAGTATAAATCTATTCTAGTAGACCTCAACAATGGAATTATGATCAGTGGAAATGGCCATGACATGTGACCTTTAAGTTAAAAAAAATTACCCTATTCACCTGGGGTGTCTCACCTTAAAGGTCACATGTCATGCTTTTCAGGTTATTACCCGTCCCCTTGTGTGTTATGAAGGTTTTTATGCATGTAAACGGTCTGCAGAGTCAAAACCCTCAAAGTACACCATGTAGGGAGTAAAACTCTAAAACAGAAAATACCTCCCCAAAACGCCTCGTTGGAGAAACGTCACTGTCCATTTGATTCTTCCGGGTACATCATGATGTCATGTCGTCCCTGGAACGACATGGACCAATCCGTGGAGCCGTTACGTTACGTCCGCGGAGCCGTTGTTAAGCCCCCGCTGATTGGTCCAAATTGACCAATCCACGGACTTCCTCATACACTCAGTGCATGCAGCTCAGCTGATCTCTCCTCCGGGCTGCAGGCTGATAACAGACAGTTGGGATCGCGGCGAAATTCTCTCTGCAGACCCATTCTCACAGCGTGTATCAACCTTTTTCTTACTCAATATCAAGCCACACTTATTGTTTTTACTTCGGCTGTGACTTTGTGTGTGCTCAGGGTGAGTTTGGCTGTGTTTCGCTGTGTATCCTAAACAAGGAAATCACACCTCCACGGAGCTTAGCGGCGATTCACAACGTCCCGACCAATCGGAGCACACTGTGCTCACAGGGAGGGGGGGAGAGCTGCAACGAGCCGTTTAGTGGAGAGAGTGAATACACATACTTTACAGAGATGCTGTATATAAGAAACCAATGTGAGTTTGGAAAATTGCACAGTATAAATCTATTCTAGTAGACCACAACAATGGAATTATGATCAGTGGAAATAGCCATGACATGTGACCTTTAAAATAAATTTCGATTCTGTTCTTTTTTTACCCTTACACTCAACATGCTGTATGTGCATTGATTCCCCTTCAGAGATGCGATGCCATGTGCTGCCCCTAATCCCCCACGGCAGGTACACCTGCTCCCACGGCTTCATGGTGGACTCGAGGTGTGACTTCACCTGCGACGCGGGCTATCGCATCGAGGAGCAACACTCCCGCACCTGTGCGCGCCGGGGGTCGTGGAGCGGAGGCCAGCCAAATTGTGAAGGTACATCATGGAGGTCTTTCTATCTACATGTAAATATAACCAGATGTGTGAACCCAAAATTCTTAACTGAACCGTCAGCAAGAGGTTTAACTTAATGCCATCACGTGGAGCTTAATTAAGGCCATCTGTGTTGCTATCAGAGGTGGAATGTAATGTATCAAAGTACATATACTACGAGTACTGAAATTAAGTATGATTTTAGGTATTTGTACTTGAGTTTTTTTTCTGTTTTCTAGAAAAATTGTTTGATTATTATTTTTAAGTGAATATGTTCTGAATTTAGATTTGTTTTTATTATGTTGAGTTTTTTGTTTACAGTTGGTTGGACAAAACAAACACTTTGAAGGTGTCACTTTGGGAAGTTTGAGGTATTGGTGCTTGTTAGGGCATTTTTCACCTAACAATCAAGTAATGGAGAAAAAAATCAGCAGCATAATTTCTAATAAAGCTAAAAAATGAGCTCCACCAAGTACAATCTGGCTTTTTTTTTAACCTAATGGTAAAATATATGATAGTATAACACTCAAAGGGGCCATTCTTCTGCCTTGAGTAAGTTTGCTATTAATAGTGTATTATATATATTTTTTAATTGTACCTACTACTTGAATAACATCTTCAATGCATGACTTTTTAAATGAATAAAGACTATTCTTAAAGTATGGTATCACTCTTTTTACTTTAGTATCTGAATACTTCTTCCACCACTGGTCTCTGGTCTCCTTTTTATTATTCTTTCACAATCCAGTGTGTGTGTGTTTAGCAGTCACACAACACGCACATTTCCTCTGTTCTCTGGACTGAATCCAGAGCTGCGTTCTGCTGTCTTTGAGTTTTCATATTCCGCTCTATCAGACTCTTACAGTTAGGGGGGATTTCCTTTCTGGCAAAATGTAAATGCTGTAATTTCCCTATTGTTTATTCCAGATACTGACCCTCCAAAGATCAAATGTCCTCCGTCCAGACTCAAGGTTGCCGAGCCTGGAAAACTCACTGCCATGGTGACCTGGGACCCGCCCAAAGCAACAGATACTGCTGATAAATCCCTTGAGTATGTTGCTCCTTTCCTTTGCCTCCCTTTCCTGTTCCTATTTATAATGGATTAAACTCTCCTCCGTCTCTCTGCAGTGTGATTCTTGTTGGCCAGGGGCCGCGCACCGACTTTAAAGAGGGAGCGAGCATTATCCGATACAAAGTGTACGATCAAGCCAGGAACAGAGCCGCCTGCAAGTTTATTGTACGTGTTGAGGGTGAGTTGACTTATAGTGAGTTTAAATATAAACTAATAGACACACAATGAGACAATGTTCCCCTGGGCACAGACATGCGGAAGGCCCCTCAACATCTTCTTTATGGGAGCAAGTCACACTACATTTGACTTTATCAATGTTTAGCCTCTTTCTATTGTGCTTTTGTGTATCTTTTTGTGGTCATTTTGTCAGTCTTTGTGTCCATTTTTCTTGTCTTTGTGATAGTTTTGCAGAATTGTTATATTGTTTCTTTGTAGCTGTTCTGTCTTTTTTTGTGTCTGCGGTAATTTAGCATCAGTTAGTAGTTGTTTTGCGTGTCTTTGCGGTTGCTCTGTGTCTCTTAATTGTCCTTTTGAGTCTCTCTGCGGTTTCATGTCTCGTTACAGCTGTTTTACATCTCTTGATAGTTGTTTAATGTTTCATTATGGACACATTGAGTCTCTATGTAGTTGGGATGTGTCCCTTTATGTATCATATTGTAGGAAGACTCTTGGGGGACCCTGATCCTTGAGACCCCTGAGCCTTGGCCCAATAGGCATGTTCGGTAATGAAAAGAGAGCATTATACCTGGATGACACGTTTGATTTCTTATTTCCACTTTGTCCTCCCTATAGTGAGAAGATGTCCAACTCTACCTCCACCTCTGCAAGGCTTCCTCACCTGCTCCTCTGATGGGAATAACTACGGTGCAACATGTGAATATCACTGTGAAGGGGGATATGAGAGGAGGGGCGTCTCTTCTCGTGTCTGCCTGTTCGACCGCAACTGGGCGGGAGAGCCGGCTGAGTGTGTTCGTGAGTCCGCATTAAAGTTGCATATCAGTTTTGCGGCAAAAACATAATAGGATATAGAAGAAGGTGCATGATGCATTTGTGACTTGTGTGTTTGCAGCAATGGAGATTCAATCGGATGTAAAGACTGTCTCCGCTCTCCTGGAACAGTTTTATGAAAAGAGGAGGCTGCTGATCATGTCTGGTCCAAACATAACTGACCCAGACTACCAGCTGCAGAACATCATGATACAGGTGAGCAAATGTGTGGCTGCTGGTCTTAATAAGGACATTTAAACAAAAATAACTCAAACATTTGTTCTTGTTTCAAACAGAAAGCAGACTGTGGATTAGACCTGAGACGTGTTACCGTCATCGAGCTCCTGGGCTCCCCACCTCGTGAGACCGGTCGCATTAAAGAAAGTCTGCTCAGCTCTGAAGCCATCGAGGGTCTGAGGTAACAGTGAGACTACTTACCGCTTAGTTATTCAGCCGTTTGATTGGTCATGGGGAAAAGTGTTTATTTAGCTGAAATGGAAATAACTCCCATTTGCATTAACTTTAAGAAGGTGTATCTTATTACTGAATTTAAATGTCAGGATCCTCCTAATAAAAGGGATTCTGTATGGGGAAAAAAATCCACGTTAAGGATCAGCACTGTTTAAAATGGCGAGATAATAACACCAGGGTAGCCGTAATGGGATGTTGACAACACTGAGTAATGATGATCAATGGTAAACAGGACCATCTCGCTATAGTTTTCATGAGGATCTGCGAGTTAGACATTATTTTGCAGCAGGCTCTAACATGCAGGCACTAGTTCACCTTAGAAGAGCCAGAGATATAGATTTTTCCACCAACTGTGTAATTTGAGTTGGGGGCACTGCTGCTCACTTTTTCCAGACTGGAAAATCTCTTCAGTCTCTCTGACACACAGCAGAGTGAGAGCAGCGTATTAAAGGCACATTCTTTGAGTACAAAGCACTCTGGGAAATGTGGGCAATCACTAAAGGTAGAAAAAAGGACAGAAATACAGTTCTGATTTCACTGTTTACCAATGCATTAAAATATCACATTATTTTTAATTATAAAGGTTCAGCTACAGTAAGTGTTTCTGTCATAATAATCACTTATAAGAGTGAGTTTTTATTGTAATCTGTTCCTAATTTGTAACTTATTATTTCAGTTTTAAAAGGCAGCAACTGTTAAAAATACTATCAAGTATCAATAAGCTTTAGTCTTATATCATGTATATCGTGGGTCTTTTACAGGGGGTCCTCATAGTTACTGCAAGGGGTCGGCCAAATTATTGCTTAAATATTAAAATAAGGATTTACAGTAACATGAATCCAACTTTTAGCAAAAATATTTGTCCTGTTCTTAAAAAGAAAAAGAAACATTTCATTTGCACAACATTGATGATGTTAACCGTGCAGCACCTATTTAGCCACTTCAATAACATGGGAAACAATACTCTCTCCACCTATAGTTGTAAGTTTGGAATATTTTGGTTGAATCAACAAAGTAAGATCTCATATTCCTTGCTCAGTACTGATGTGGGTTATGTACAGTTTAAATAGAAGGTGAAAATAATCCTGGGCTCTCCTAGATAAAAGGGTTTTAATAATCTACTTTGTCTCCTGCAGACTATCGTTCAGGATCTCCAGGTCGTACTTCAGCATGTTGCTGCTGGACGAGCTGGGACTGGACCGGGAGCGCTTCATATACCCGATGGCGTCGGGCGAGCTGTTCTCGTACATCGACAGCTTCCTGCTGGAGGAAGAGGAGCGAGAGAGGCTGGAGCTCCACAGGGACTTCTGCGACTAATCAAATAAACCTCTCCTGTTGCCACAGCGATGAACTCATCAGCATTACTAAACGCAAGATGAGGAAGGACAAACAGCCCAAAACCAGGTCCAGAGGGACATACGGCGGCGGGGGGAGGATGTGATCACCAAACAACACTGAAGTGCTGGCACTGTTTTCTCTCTCTAATCATCTGAAAGGCACAGAGGCCAGCAAATGGAGACAGAAGATACAGCTCGAAAAAAGCACATTTAAATAAAATAGAAACATACATTTAGGTGAGATATGTGTTTTGGTTTAGTATCAAGTACCACCTGTTCTGATGTGAAATTGAAAGAGAACTGTAAACACACACATCTTAAAAAGCCTATTAAACTAACGTGGACAGGTTATTTAAATCCAGCTGATATGGACGATTAAGCATGTCTTTTGGTTTTTAACATTTTTTATTAGATGAACAGAATATTATTGGAAACCTTGAGGTAAACACAACTCTGATCACATAGTTAAAATATTAATATCTGTTTTATTTCTGCAAATAAAGACATTTAATTATTTCAAATAAAGATTTTTGTGCAACTTATAAAGATAATAATACAATTTGTTGGATGCAACACCAGAGATTTTGTAGGTTTTCCCACGCGTCAGTATAATTATGTACACAATTATTAAGAAAAAAGGCGATACTAGTTCTGTGCTAAATGCTCAAAAGTGTGCGTGAATTTGAAATGCAGTAAATATACATTCTGAATTTTAAAAAAATATATAAAATGTGTCCTTGCTCTTAAAATGAACCCAGAGTTTGTGATGTTTTGGCACATTTTCTGAAGTTACACCAGTCTGCAGTCAGGCGGCGGAGCTAAACACGAACCCCTCAGGGAGGCAGATGTTCAGCAGGAAGTGTGTGTTAGTCACTTCAGGAGACGCCTCTGCGCTGACAAACTTGCAAAATATAAAAAATCCATAATCTCATACGTCTCAGACCTCGCAGCTTTTTACATTTTAGTCTCTTTTGGTGCCTTCCTCATTTGCCCTTCACCATGGTGGAGCGCAGGGGAAGAGTGCCCTCTGCCCACGAGTCGGGGTACTTCATCATCTTCTCCCACAGACTCACTTCCTCTCCCAAAGAGTCCATTTCCACTTCTGCTTTTCCAATTTTCACTGTGCCTGCAGGAGGGAAGATTACATGAAGGCAATCATGAGATTTACGGGTGGCAAAAATGAGTCTTTTAAATTAATAAATGGCAAATTCCTTTTTCACACTGAATTTTCCCACATAGAAGCTTTAGAAGTAATCTTGCAATTAAGTGTCTCTTTGTCAAAAAGGTTATTATTATTTGACAATAAAACCTATTAAACTAGAAGAGTAGATATAGTATGACTTTCTATTTGATATGAGGATTCATTTAATTTTCCTTCACGCAAGTTATTAAGGAAGGGGGTAGGAGTAAAAGAGGATACCTAAACCAAACAATTACAAAAAAAATGTCATTCTTGATTCCTCTCCTCTCGTCTTAGTCCCTCCAACCTGAGATGTGAGGAGGAGGCAAGGAAGAGACGCAAGGGAAGGGAGCGGAGGAAACGGGCGTTTAACCAAATGAGACATCTGTGCCTCTGAGCCACCATTTAAAGGCATAGTCAAGTAAAACATTAAGTGTTCATTGTTATGTAATAGCCTTGTGCTGTATGTTATGATTTTCCTGTTCATGACACCTTATACATTTATTTTTAATTAAAATACCCAAAAAAACCTTTGAAAGGGTCCTGTGCATCCTTGCTAATAGCTCTCATAGCTCACTCTTTCCGGGTCACAGGCAGGAGGTTTAAGGAGAGAGGAGACACAAAATAGATAGATAAAAGAGTAGATTCCTAAATCTAGACCACTAACCCTGACAGCTTTGGTGCCATTAACAAAGAGCAATTGTTTAAATGACACACAAAAGAAATATAATATATAAGACAAATATATAAAAAAAAATTGAATGAATTGTATATTTGACCTGTTCCCGAGCTGAGGCGGAGTCCTCCCAGGAATTCGTTGCTCCCCATGGCCTCCCTGTCCCACACTGTGAGCTCCAGACACATCTCCTGCAGCTGCTCCAGAGCCACATCCTTGTACACAAACGTGTGGTCGTAGCTGGGGTTCAGGTTCTTCTTCACCACCGGAGTCTTCTTCTTTGTCTTCGTTGGGAACAAATAACTGCAGGACCACAAAAAGAGAGTGAGTCTTGAACAGCGAAGATGCTTTTATGTGAATGCAAAATGTCATTTTAAGACTGGAAAGTTGATCACTTACCCTTTTACGAAGCTATCGGAGGTGCCTCCTGGCTTCATTGCCATCAAGTTCTTTGCCTCTTTGATAAGCACATGCAGCTCTCCACTTCCCCCGACCTCTGCCTTTTTGCCTGAGGAGAAGATTGACTTAACTTAAGAGTGTGTGTCTGAGTGAATCAAACTCAGCCAGAGCTTCTTATCATCGTCTTACCTTTTTTCCCAGAGGTTGGCTTTATAGGTGTGACATACTTCAAGGAGATCACCAGCTCTCCTTGGTACTGAGCAAAAGCTGAAGCTGGTGCAGCAGAGGCTGACTGTTGGAAAGTAGGTTGTATAGTCAGGGCACAAGAAGCCTAAGTAACAGTACAGCAAACATGGAGGCAGGGCCGCCCCTCCCTACATGCCAATCACGGCTGCATGGGGCCCCGCCTTGCGCAGGGGCCCCGCCCAGAGGGCCTCAGCTGCTGTGCGAAGTTCTCCGCGCACCCCCCGCTGACACGCGAGAGTGCGAGTAGGTGACAAGGGGAGCACGTCTGTAACCCGACACCGTTGCAATGAATCGACATCTGACCAATCACGGCTTTGATACAGCCACTAGTGCAGGTGAAGAGATGTCGGCGAAAAGACAGTTTCAGTCCGGCGCAAGCAAGAGGGGAAAAAAAAAACATGAAGAAACTAGAGCATCACTCGAAGGTGGGTTATTGTATGAGTCAAATGTACAACTTGCGAATGTTGTATAAGTCAAATTGCCAATTGCCATATTAAAACATCAGCTGCAATTCACGACATGAAGAAGGCAGTCTCTGCATAGCATATAGGCTAATGGAGATGCAGTTATTTCCAGCATTCATTCAAGTATGTGATGCCTTGTATCTGCTAATGTACAGGAGGAAGAGTGATACACTGTCTGTCTAGTTGGCTTACATAACAGTTCAAGTTTACAGCCTAAAAAACATGGAGCATTTTTCCCCCTTTTATTCATTTTTATGTCAATTTGCACATTTCACGGAGATGCTCAGCCTCTCCCCTTAAATCCTAACAGTCATCATCATGTCAACCTCAACACAGAGAAATACTGATAGAAATGTGTGTGTAGTTGTTGATACATTGCTGACAGAGGGAAATACATTTGAATACAGATTTAAGAAATATCAGTTTTTGAGCATGTCATAAGCATGTTTTGTCTTTACTATATTACAACTATATTATAATAATATAGTATTTATATTATTGAATTGATTATGATTATTATTATTATTATTAGTAGAAGTAGTTTATTTGCATTAATTATATTTTAATCTTTTTGAGGCTAGTATTTGGCAGGAAATGCAGACGTAATCACCTGTAAACGCATACTGAACAACATAAATGCACATTTACCATTTACCTCACTGTATAAAAAAGTAACTGTGTTGATAATAATAATAATAATAATAATAATAAACAGGAATTATATTTGCAAAGTAGCCTACTTTGTTTCCAAAACATTTTTTTTCACTCCTGTCGGTTGGGGGGGGGGGGGGGGGGCTCATCTCACAATGTCGCTTGGGGCCTCAAGTTGGCCAGGGGCGGCCCTGCATGGAGGCCTCATGTCACACTGGTGGCAGAGGCTGATGACAATGTTTAATGGTAGAATAAAACAAAACGCATTAACAATATATCAGCTGATAAACACTTAGACTCATAGACAGCAACCCCCCCTCTTATGTTCAAGGTAAAGGCTCTTCAGCTTGATGAAATAAATAATAGACTCTCACTTTCCAAATGATCTCAAACACAGTCTTAGTATCTTTGCAAAACATGTTTACATACTGCTGTGTTTATTGTATTTTTGTAACTCTGGCACAACATGTTCCTTCGGGATGAATAAGTAAACAGGTGAGGCTATGCTTCTCACAGCCAATATGCAACTTGCTTTGCTCTGATATTTAAAACTTAAACTGCAGTTTTAACCTCCAGTAGTGCTTGTGACGAAGGTAACTTCGTCACTGTGGACTGACGGCTTCGGGCCTTGTAATATTGCACATGTGGTTTAGTTTGAAAGTGTTCTCCCTCCTGTTTTGTCTGTGGCTGGTGATTGGGTTCACCTGGTGTCCTGTGTTGTCTCCTCCCCCCCCACCTGTGTCTTATTGGCCTGATTAGTGTGTGTATTTAGGCTCTGGTTTCCCTGTCATTGGACAGGTAGTGTGTGTGAGATCCTTGTTGCTGGTGACTGTGTGCACGTGGGTAGCAATATTGAGGCTTTGAATCATTGTCTGATTTAATAAATGCCTACACCGGGTTATATTTGAACTCTCTGCCTCTGCCTCCTTGCCTGGTCGGACCGCTCAACGGTCAGTCTCACAGTGCTATAGAGGAATATTATATTCGTAGCTCCTTTTTTTGTTTGATCTAGTGCACGTGCACAGAGGTGACGTGTTTCACATTCCTGCAGAAGGTTTCCCACTCTTCCTCTGATCTACAGGTCAACAGTGAGTATATAGAAGCAATTCGTTTTTTTTCTTCTAGACAAAAGTGCAGCTTTTTTATGAAAAAGGAAAAGTTTTCAACAGGTTTGTAGACAACAGGATAAATACTAAGTGTAAAAAAATACTGAATTTAAACGAACTAGATTTACAAGAAAGTACCACACAAAAAAATTATTTAAATAATTTCTTTACACTGTAACGCACATTACGGATGAATAGATACGAATGCATAAGACGACATCCAACACACAAGGTATACTTGGACATTTTAACGTCTTTAAGGCTGCTCTTTAGTACGATTACATCCATGTTTACTAACGTACAGTCTACAGGAAGCTATGCAATGTTTCAAAATTAGCCTTAGGGAGGAAAGGTATTTCTCACATTGTTTGGACACTGGAGATTTACATAATTCAATAAAGGTTGCCATCTTAAGAATTCATAATAGTTCTACATCCAGTGTCTCTGATCTACCTTCGCCATGAGAGCCATGTTCTCCTCGTGCGGGGAGTCGAGGTCTCGGCTGTCCAGAGGGATCTCCACCTCTCCCAGGAAGGCGTTGCGGCTCAGGCGTCCGTGATGCCAGACGGATATCAACATGGAGCGGGTGAACAGCTGAGAGCGGCTGATGGAGTACTGACAGTGGGAGAAGAACGAATCAAAAGCTGATCTTCATTCTTAAAACCTATTTTATTTTAGTGCTCTGGTGCTGAAGGGAGTTCTAAATAAAACATGGGACATGAATTAATCAAATGAATTCAGATTTGATCAGAAGTTGCATCTGAAATCTTCCTAATATTTCCCTTCAGTCTCTTTAATGAGCAAATCCTAAATTACAGATGAATAATACTACGAATGGTTTTATCCAGCTTTCCTTTCGGAAGCATTGTTTGCTACTGTATTTAAGCTGATTCTACATTGTACCAAAATCAATATTTGACAACAGCTATTCTAATCTGCAATGTCAATATCAATCTTAAAGTCTCTGTAGGTGTGGTCATTAGTTGCAGCATGCAAGGCACAAGGTCACTAATCAGGGAGTGCCATTAAGTCAACAGGAGAAGGTCAACACTTATAAACCCTCACCTTCAGCGTTTCGTTGTAGACCGGGTCCACCGTGTTCCTCTTGATGCTGGTTTTCTTTTTGCTCTGGCGAGATTTGTCAGGCAGTAGATAACATTTAACATAACTGAAACACAAAGACAGAAGGAATGCTTAAAGTCGTTTCTACCACTTCTCTGCTGCATTTCTTTTAAATGTGTTTATTTGGCCGTTTTTAACTCGTACAACTTAAATACAGATCTCTACATTTGAGAGCAAGTTAATACATTATATGTTAGTTCATGAGAATCAGCTCTGTATACAACTGGAAAATATCTGTTGACATTGAATTTCCTGTGAAGTTCAAGCAATCACCAATAGGATGTGATAATCAAGGCTTTTGAAAACACAGCAGCTTCTTATCCACACGGATCAAAGCTGTGCTAACAGCACTAAGTGGGGTGTGTGCAGTAAAAATATGTTACTGTGTCAGAGCCACAATCTGCAGTACGAAAGCCAAAGTTTAAATTACGTGATTTACGCTTGGAGAAAGAAAAAGTTTATTAATATTTACGGATGGGAAAGCTGACCCGAGGCATTGCCGTAGGCCAGCCCGTGGCACTCCTTGATGAAGACATGGAGGCTCTGGGTGGGCTCATTGTAGCTCATAGAGAAGACCAGGTCTCCGCTCACTACCACACTGTCAAAGTCTCCTGCTTCACTGTAAATACTCATCAGGCTGCCCAGCATGCTCTGGAGGAACATACAAACACCTGAGCTGAAAACTCATCAGCCATTTCTGTATCATTATTCACAAATTCTGACTTTAAAAAGGATAGTTTGGTTGCTTTGGAGTGGAATTGTATGACTTAATTATCCATATTCATAGTACTTACTATAGGAGAAACAGACATGTGTAACAGCATGGAAATTAAGGAATGTACTGCGGTGCACGGGACATTTTAAACACCAAAATTAAAAGACAAGTTAAATTAAGTGTACACAATATGTAATTATTATACTGCTTTTCCTTGCCGTCAGATAGCAATTTATGTTATCTCTGCTATCTTCAAAGCCACCCACTGACACAAATATGTTTTAGATGGCTAAAATAGTTTGGCTCAGGCTCTTACAGCAATACATTGCTTAGCTTTCGTGATGTCATTCCTGCTTGGTCTCAGCTGGGTGTGCCAGCTGCCATCTACAGTAATTATGGATAATCAACCCACCCATCCGAACTATTATTAAATACAAAATAGCGGCATTAAGATTATGTTCTAGAAGACACCATCTGATTGCTTTGTGATGAAGGTGCAGAACAGATTTCACAATAAAGAAAACTAAGAAATTGTAATGACTGTTTTTAAATGCCTTTGTCTGATTGTCTTTCATTTTTGTAAGGCACCTTGAATTGCCTTGTGTTGAAAGGTGCTATATAAATAAACTTGCCTTGCCTTGCCTTGCACAACACAAAACTGCTGAGTTGCAACAGAAAGGGACAAACAAATTAGCAAAGATCAGAATGCTTCTGTCAATAACTAAATCCAGAGTGACAGTCACTTTTGTGTCCCCTGAAGCTTTGGTAAGTTTATAAACATTAAGGCCTTTTCATATCAGTTTCACACTTGCTGGAGGATATCCTGAGATCAAAGATGCTCGTTCAGATTATCTAACATCAGTTCCGTTGTGAGCGACATAATGAGCTGCGTTCCGAAGATAAATCTTTTGGTGTACTAATGTGAGCTAAGAGAAATGGCAATACTCTACCTTCGAGCTGTGCAGACTGTAGGAGCTTGAAGCCATTGACCTTTTATGAAAGCTAACCAAGCTGTCAATATCTTCCTCCTCCTCTCCATTTTCCTGTGGAAACACAAGAATTCGATTTTTGTTGTCAGCTAAAATCAGGCTAGGGTTCTTAAAAAAAATACATAAAACACATTTTAGTCAATTTAAGTAGCAGAAAAATCTAACTATGACGATGGTCTCCTTTTGGTGGTTTATGAACGGGCAGGAAATAATTCACCACAGAAAAGAGCCAGAACCAGAATAGACCAGCCATTGAACACGTTTTGTTTTAGCAAGAGGCTTGACTTACTCTAATTCTAACTTCTGTAACTCCTCAACCCAAATTTTACAGAGAATATCTGTAAAAAAAACGTTCATATGGACTGCCTATATAAGCTAAAACTCGTCCTAATAAAAGGAGTTTCCTTGGTTTGTGTGTACTTGTACTTTGCTAACCTATACTTGCATTGCATCACATAAATTATCTTTCACAGAGGGGAGGGTAATGTGTCTGGGGGACAGAACAGAGCACATCTAAATAGGATGGAGCAAACCTAGTCCCAAGACTGAAACTGAAACAAGCTAAAAGCAAGTAGTGTTGATCAGTGTCAGCTTCAGAATTGTGAAGGTTGAAGAACGATTGAAATATAAATTGGATATATATATATATATATATATAAAAGCCTTTATTGGACCTTTAATATAGATTCAGGATAAAGCACTACAGAATAGTATCAAAGTGAAATTCGTACCTGCATTTCTAGGACTGGTACAGAGCGTCTCCTGTTGCCCATGGAGACCTCAGCCGTGTCACATCCATCTCGAAGGTCCAGTGTGGATATCGTCTCTGTTATAAACATACAGACCAGCGGTTAAACTACAATACACACAATGTTTTTCCTTTGATTCTGGAAGTAGAATAACAGCATTGCATGTGGTTATATCAAATGCTAACCATGGTTTTTTTGGCCTCGTTTGATGCTCTTCTTGAAGAGTCTATCAACGTCCATATCCCGGCTCGGGCTGACTCGGGCTGTTTTTATTTCCGGCACCTGTCGTAACAGAAACAAGGAGTCACATTTATAGAAAAGAAAATACTTTGAGAAGGAAACACGAACCTGGCATTTGAAATATTCGTACATGGATAGCTTCTGAGTTAGCACTGTCCTCTGTCACGATGTCTGCTTTGACTGGAGCCGTCAGACTGGACACAGTGGACCCTGAGAGGCTCTCTCTCCTGTGGGATGACATACATCTTTATTCATTACAGATACAAGTCTTTACATTCAAACAGAGGTGGGAAGTAGTGGAGTACAAACGCTTTGTTACTGTACTTAAGTTCATTTTCTGGTATTAGTACTTTACTCCACTACTTATTTCTCTGACGACTTTTTAATTTTACTTCTTACATTTTTAACACAAATACCTGTACTTTCTACTTCTTACATTTTCAAACAGGCTCGTTACTTTAATTTTAATCTGTGTTTGGTGGCGTGATCATTATTATTTAGAGTCATTGCGTGCCTATTGATTTGAACACGATCCGTGTATCCATCATTTCCTGGTCTCTCTAAAGAAGAGCGACCAATGAAAACTTTGTCATTTTGCCGTTGTTCAGTATCGAAATATCCATCAGCTAACAATTACATTATTGTTCTATAAATATAAAGGGAGGTCAGTTACTCTTTAAAACAGCTGGTAGTTATGTGTACTTTTTACTTGAGTACATTTCGAAGCCCATACTTCTTTACTTTTACTTGAGTAAAGAAGTTGAGTCAAACAGACAAATGTGTAACTACCACGCCCAGAATGTCCATGCATGAGTTTATGCTCATAAGATTCTGTCTCTTTTTTGTAAACCAAAAAATAGATTTTGGTCACGTTTTTAGGTAAAGTCTTTTTGTCAACAATATAGCATGTTGATAAAGTCACAGAAATAGTTTATTGAAGAAAGTGCAGTATTATTCTGAGATAAAAAAAAATAGGGAAAAGTACGTCGACAAACATCGTCATAGTTTCGATTAACAAAATCAACACTGATATACAGCAATCGTTTTACTGCAGTTACTGATTATATTTTATTTTAAGGTGTCCACTATAACACTTGTTTTTTATTTTATTAACTATTAAATGTAGAACTGCAAGCCAATTTATCCAAAGGCACTCTAGTTATATTTATATATAATTGTTTAAAAGTATTTAACAAAAGGGTGAAACAAACAACAATGCATTTTGTATTAAAAAATGATCTGACACAAGGTAGACTTCCCCTGTACAATTACCAGCTCTGGGGGAAGAGGGCCAAACACTTACTCTAACGTTGCTTTGAAGTTACCTTGTAGTGTTTGTACTTTGTAAAGTAACTACAGGGGGTTTACCTTTGTTGCTCCGGGGTCACATGGCCAGATTCAGTGTCTGTTTTATGGCTGCTCATACTGTTGTTCTCTGCAGACTCCGTGTCACTGTGAGTTGGCTTTGAGCAAACATCCTCCTTTGATTCAAATGACTCTCTTGAAGCAATTGATCCTGTATTCTCATTTGCAGAACTGTAAAAGTAAATATGACAAAAGTTAGAGATGCTAAATCCGCTTCTGAGAACACTAAAATGTGTAAATAAATGTGAAAACTAGAGACACACCCATTGTTATCTGTTACTTGATTGTTCTGCCTGACCCGCGGCACAGGAATGGGAAGTTCTGGGTTTATGTCAGTGCTTCTCAACAGCACTTCTCCTGTTGTCTCACGCTTCTTTGCTGTAACACAGAACAAATGTTAAACACAGCAGTTAAACATAATGTCACTTGTATTTCTCTCCTCCTGCTGTTGAACAGGGACAACATTCCAGTGACTGTGGGCATTTCATTTGGCCCAGACTGAGAGCCGTTTACATTCCTGGCTGAACAGTCGATAGCCACCACTTCCTCTCCATGTACTCACCCATTAGTCTCTTTTTCAGGGAGACTCTCACCAGGTCGTGTCCAGGAGTCATGGAGAAACGGTTGACCCTTTGATCGTAGAACCAGTCCCCTGTCCTTTTCTTTAGATCCCTACAATGCCATATAAATACTTTATAAAAGGTCTTAATTTAAGAGAATTTACACTCATTCATCAGTAAAATAACACATTTAAAAAAGGTTAACGGTTAATACCTGTCATGCTGTATTTTTCAATTTGAACATACTAGAGCTGAAATGATTATTCGATTGGAAGAAAAATAATTGTATTATTAATTAGGCTTATCATAAAAGTATTTTTTAATGTAGAATATATACCAAACGATTAAACTAATACATAATTGGCAGGTTTATTGATAATGGAAATAATAATATGCTGCTCAAAATAATAGGTTTTCAAAGATAAAACTATTAGTTAGCAAATCGTGCTACGATTGTACAATTTTAAATAACCATAAATAACTAGATATTAGTGTCTTCCGTGTGAATGATGGTCTGCTTTGTATCTGCTTCCAAATAAACATAAACCTTTTTAAAATAGCCAATCCACCATTAAGTAGTCCTGAACAAACAGACGACAACTGTTTGAGTGACTGTTGCTTGAATCTACAGGGCCCAGCTATTCTAGGAAATGACTCAGCCTTTTTTTGTTAAAGTTTTCATGTGTGACTTCTACATCTTCACCAGGTAATCCAAGGGTGTATAGTTCAGGATTAGCTCAATCTTAACAGTATAAAAGATGAAGACAAATAGTTTCGATCCAGAAACAATATTTGCTCATATAAAAGTATTCTCAACATCTAATGAGAGCATAAACAAAACAATCTCTCACGTCTCTTTGGCACAAACGCTGCAGACCCAGGATCCATCGGGGAGCGCTATTCGGCAGTTTCTGCAGAGATGGTGATTGCAGATCTTACACTGGCTGGAGAAAACAGTTAGTCGACTCAGAGGATCCTGACATCTGCCACAACTGTGTTGACTGTATTTTCCACTGCCATGTTTGGCCCCTTTCCTCTTCACTTCCAGCAACTCCGTCTTCATGCTCCTGAGAAACAGAAACGCAAGTAATGAACAAGAAGAATTGTTAATGATAAACTTCCTGAGGGGTCTATATTTACAACTTTTGTTTGTTTTCTGGATCACCTTTGACCATACTTAAATTACCAAAAAAAGGTAGTTTACATTGCAACGCAAACATCTGTATATTAAAAACATATAACATGGACTCTCTCTTTGTAATCCATTGCATGGCCTGTTGGGTACATTTGTCTTCAGCTCCCAGCAACTATGGATGGGTTATGTTTGAATTTAATATACTGATGCTAATAACATTTCTGGGTATTGGGACTAATTTAGATTATACTTTCATATGAGTAAACAAGACTAAATATCTGACTCTTTAAAAATAAAAATAAAATCTGACTTTTAATACTTAAGTATATTGACACATTTTGCATGGTTTTTAATAAGAACTGAGGTTCAATTAACCAGGCCTACAAACACCAAGACATCCCGAAATAGACATCAGATACCTTCATGAACACATAACATTAAAAACTAGAAGCTGCTGATATTAAGTTGAATAACTAAAATGAAAGTTAATATAATCCAAAATAATCTTGTATAATCCACAATGAAAATGCATTATATTTCATGTTTTATCAGCACGGTATATACAAAGTGTAAGTGGTTTGGAAAGTTGACCACAAATATGGGTATGAAGGAGGTGTCTTTTTTTTTTTTTGTCCCTGTGTCCAGCATAAAAGCACTGGTTGAGAGGGAGAAAGCTCCAGAGTGGGGTTTTTCCTTGGTAAATTCTCTCAAATAGGTTTTGTTTTGACTGTGTTTTACTAAAACCAACTGAAGTGGGCCAGTTGAAGTTAGATTGAAATGTCACAACTGAAGCGGGCAGTTGAAGTTAGAATTTAAATGTCACAACTGAAGTGGGCAGTTGAAGTTAGAATTTAAATGTCACAACTGAAGTGGGAGTGACGAAATAAAATAAGAAATGTAAAACTGTGAATTGAGTTTTCATATTAGTAATTTACCGCTGCATGAAATATTTGGTATGATTGTCACATTGTAACGAGAGAAGGTAAAAACCCTGTATAAGTGTGGACCATTTTCTTCAAATAAAATCATCCCACCCTTTTGGATTGGGGTAACTTAAAATATATCTGCGCTCTTCTCTCCTGCTTAAAAGGTAAGATTGCACAACTGCCACACTCACACTTAGGTAGGGCCACACCTTATTACTGATACCAAAATCCTTCGGGATTGCTTAAACGGATTTAGTGTGTCGTCTGAATTGAAACAGCAGTTAATTGAACCTGGTTCTTCAGGAGTTAAGAGAGGTGAGATCATTTGACACAACACCGGTATAAATTAACAGGCCTCCCAACTCCAACAAAGTGTATAGTAAACACACGTTTTTTTTAAATCCCCCCAAAAAAAGCATGTTAATTTTCTTTAAACTTAAACTGTGTTCATTACCTTGATTTGAATAAACTGGAAACAGCATTAGTAAGTTAACCAAGAGTACAATTGACAGGAAGTGCTCTCTCCTCACCGCACACGGAGCTCTTCGGCCTGCCTCAGCTCCTCGTCCCGCTGCAGCACCTCCAGGATCCTCTCCCGCTCAGAGTCAGACAGGAAGGCCAGGTTCAGGTTGATCAGGTCAGCAGCCTCGAGCATCGTGGCGGTTACCGGGAACCCTCAGCGTAGGTTAACTGGCTCAACTCAGGGACTGTCGCATCAAGAAGATCTCCTGAGGGCAGAACCAACAATCAGGAATAAACTCAACTGGGACACTTCACAAAAGTTTGATTTAACACTGACAAAACATGCATTTGAGTATTTTTCTATGTGATGCAACCCAGGCAGAGCTCTATAGGGAAAAGAGGAACTTAATGCATGACGATGATGAAGAGCCAGACTTATCAAATGGCTAATAATCGACTAAGTGATATTGTTCTCTTCCCGTTGGCCTCCATACAGAGAAGCCTCAGTCCAGCAACTTTGCGATGGATCGTTTTTGAGTTAGAGTTGTAGTCTCCTTATTTTCAGAAAGGCTTATGTCTATCAGTCAAAAAGGATATCCATGGGAATCTAGATAATCACAAAACTAACAGACAGAGGAAAAGGTCTACAACTTTGGAGCGAAATATTTGTTGAATCTAGCGATCCAAAAATGATATATGACTAATAGAAAGCAGTATGGTGGAGGATTTAAGGCTTGTTCTGAGCAAGAGAGGCTAAAACAACATGAACTTGGCTTCTGTGTCCTGGTTCCCACCCTCTAAGGATACAGAGAGCCGGGTGGAGTTCTGTAGTTTATAAACAATCCCAAAAGGCTAATCCCAAAAACATGCTGGTTGTCTGTCATGTTCCTATTTGAAACGTAAATTGAGGAGGTGACTGTACCTGTAAGCAGAGGTGTAAGAAGTACTCAGATATTGTACCTAGGTAAAAGTAGAAGTACCAGAGTTTTGCAGATTGGTCCATTTCAGAATCATATATGATATGTTTTGATTATAATTATTGATGCATTCAAGTGTTATCAAAGCCAGTAAAGGTGCAGCTAGTTTTAATTACTTTGTATACTGCAGGGTAGCTTGTGAATTTACTCCAGACTAAAGTCTTATTTAAGTGTTGATCTATATTTCACATCATTAATCCAAATCTGAAAATAAATTTTAGGCATTAAATAAATGTAGTGGAGTAAAAGTACAGCATGTACCTCTGAATGGTTGAGTAACAGTTCAAAGTAGCATACATTGGATCAAGTAAAGTAAGTATTTAAAATAAAAGTGTACTTAAGAACAGTAGTAAATGTACTTAGTTATTTCCCACCTCTGTTGTTAAGTAGGTACACAATAGAAAAGCTGCACTCCAAAACTACACAGAATATGACACTTTTTTCCTCATTGTTTGAATACCATCTGGAGGAGGCTTGCAGCAATATCAACTTATTCAAGGGAACTCGCCTAGTAACCCTCAAGGAAATTGCGTATGCGTCATAGAGATGGTGTAATAATGAACTAATCTTAATAGGCGATATTCAATTCGTCTAAAAACACTTAGCTCAAGCTACACTTACCTAGCCTACGCTTAAAAATGCTGCCATGTCTTGTCAAATGTAAATCAGGCTATTTTAACAAATAATAATTTGACAAACAAATTCCTAGACAATGGGTGTTGTTGTTTTTAGCATTATCAGCAAACTGTGATTAGATGTGTGTAAATGAAGATATTACGGCTTATACTCCAACAGTTGAAAGTGTACGTTACTGAAAATTAAATAAAGGCTAACGATACTCCATTTTCACTTCATGGTATTTTAAAATCAGTTTGCTGCCGAGTGCCGAATGGTGTGTTGGTGCAAACGATTCAATTATATTACGTGGAAAAGAGTCGGCTGAGAAAGAATACAAAACAGTATTAAAATAACTCACAGTGTTGTTAAATGTCGACTTTACCACCGCTACACGGCTTGCAGCGTCACTACGGACGACAGATATCCCTGTCAGAAAACACAAAACGGTTAAAAGTAGCAAAAAGCTAACAACGCTTTAAAGTTATTACATTTCCGCGTGTTTTTAAACTGGTGTACTCACTTTCCTCGTCGATTTTATCCCGTCTTTTCCCACTTCTTCCTCCTGCCTCCCGTTTCCAAAAAACAGTTGACTTTGTGTTGGAGGAGTCTCAACTACCGGAAGATAAGGAAAGTTTGCAGAAGACAAGCAGGAGCGCCTCTCCACAGTTTCCACTGTGACAAGTGTATTTCCTTAGATCTGTTTACCACAGGAGGGCTGGATGTGGAAAATGTGACCCATGTAACACTCCATTAATTTCCTCTGCTCACTCTACCCTGCGAAACAGTAACCTGACAGGGAAGTGCATGGGTTCTAAAAGTTGATTGTGTTAGGGAAAAAAACGTGGGAAATGCAACACATCATGCAAAGTATCATCAAAAAGTGAGGAATGTATTGCTGTTGAGGAAAAGAGACACTGCAAATGGCGTGTCTGTACAGCTGGTACACTATGCACTATACACGATGCCTTTATTTGTTGTCTAGGCGTATGCAAAGTGATGATAGATGAACCACGTTGTTAGGAACATTATTACTATATAAACACTAAAAGATAACGTTTTTAAAGCTGGTCTTATATGGAGCTATATCAGGGTCATAAGTTTTGATCATTCAAAGAAATACAATTTAGAATTGATTTATTATTAGGTAGCACGAAAAATATAACTCAACACTTTCTATACAGAATACTCACGTGATTGGTGGTAAACAAACGTCAAAGTTCCGTTAAGCGAGCTGTTAGCATTGTAGTTGGTACCAATTGCGGTATAAGAGCAATACATTGTGCTAGAATGTGATATTACGTATGAACATTTTATTCCAAAAAATTGCTGAACTGAATCAAAATAATATTCAACATGAAACATTATTTCAAATACTTATTTTTATTTTGAATACATCATTGTATTTTTCAAAGTTCAGGATAAAAACTTGAACTTTCAAATAAATTGTATTTTTTTGAATGATCAAAACGTATGACCCTGATATAGCTCCATAGTCTTACAACTCTTTTTGGTTTGGTATGCAGAACTATTTTTGAATATGCAAATGCAATATGAAGAAAATAATAACACACCATTTTCGAGGAAAAAACAAGGGAAAGAACAGTCAAGAATAGCTTTTTATCTTGCAAAGCTTTATGAATAAGGAAAATATACCATGCAACACATATGGTGGGAGATTAACAACTGATCCAAGTTTGTAATCATGAACAGTAAATCTGAGAGGACAGTATGATATTCTTTTACCCAAAAAGGATACATCAACAAACATTTTCAAGTAGTCAATTGTCCCCAGTGTGAATCACATATTTTCTTTGTAGGTTTTTCTGTGTTGTTTTATTAATTATATCAATGTGTACGGCCTTATCGGCTAATGAGAATTATCAGGTTGATTACAGTTAGCCCAAACTACTTAAATGTACCCAACATGGTACCTTCATGTATTCATAGACTTGAGGTATGAAGCATAACTGAGAACACAGATAGGTGACTGGAGTTTACTGCTAACTTTATTTTTATATTAATGCTACACTTAAGAGAAAATTCACACGGCCATTACTCACAAAAAAATAATCCAGGCGTGTCTGTGGTAAATGGCTCTTTTGGCAAGTAAAGCAAACACATTGTGTGCTCTCATCCGCTGCTACCTCCACATACAGATGGGTGAAGGAAAAAGAATAACTACATTGACTTTCTCGTAACACGATATTGGTACCACAAGCTGCCAGAGTAGCTTTGGTGCTTTCTACTGGAATGATTACTATTCATTCATCCAGCAGATATTCCTTTATTTGGGTGCAAAATCTCACATGGCTGTTCATAATGGTTCAGACCTGCTGACTGTGAATGCCATATCATATGATTCACATCCTTTCCATCATGATAACATCCAGTGCCCTCTCCCCCCACCCTCAGGTATGTAGCTAAAGGCATGTGTTTTTCTACTCTACATTGTAAAAATATCCACCGTGAATTCACAATAATTACCTGGCAACTTGTTGCATGACTTTCACAGTAAGGTTCACAGCAATTTACTGTGAATGTCTTCACAGCAATGTATTGTAATTTCACATCCATGATATTACAATGCATTGTTGTAAAGGTACAACTGTATACTGTAACTTCACAGCTTCAATTACTGTGATATTACAGTATGTTACTGGGGAATTACATCATTTTGTTGTACATTAATTACAACAAGGGCCTGTACTTTTACATTTCTATTATGAAAGTACTGCAGGAGTAGCCAGTAATTTACTGTGAATTTACAATGTGTACTGTGAAAGTACTGCAGGAGTAGCCAGTAATTTACTGTGAATTTACAATGTGTACTGTGTAAGTACTGCAGGAGTAGCCAGTAATTTACTGTAAATATACAAATCTAAATAATACGATAATATATTGTAAATTTGACTGGGATTGTACCATAATTCAATCAGCTCAATTAACAAAGAAAATGCCCATTTTAACTTTTTATTACTCCATTGAAGTGCAAAGTACATTTTACAGTGTTTTGGAAATGTTGTTACGGCCCCAACCTCTAATCCGCGGTAGTGGCTTGTGCTGAGACCCGCAACATGAAATAATACACACAATAACCGGTACTTGGTAACGAGCATTTATTGATAATCAGCCGTTTGCTCACACAAGCGAAATGGGAAACAAAAAGAGGTCTGGAGGACTGGCCAAAAGGAACAAACAGAAGGAGGGAACCCGAGCCAGCCACACCACGGGCCGTAGGACCCAGAACTCCCCCGCCTAACCAAAAATCAAATATAAACCCTATGGGAAACAAAATAAAGCCGCAAAAACTAGACTACCAGGTCCTCCAGGCTAAACATAAACACATCTGCAAAAATATGGCAAAGAGGTATTCTAAGGACAGTGTCTCCGGCATTAGGATAGGTGAGACATCCTTCTCCTCCAGCTTCTCTTTATATATATACACACGGCTGAGTGGAATTTGGAACACCTGGGCAGAGGCGGAGCCAGGGGCAGACCAGGTGCACCTGGGCAGAGGCGGAGCCAGGGGCAGACCAGGTGCACCTGGGCAGAGGCAGAGCCAGGGAGACAGAAAACAAGGAGGGGAGCACTTAACACATGTCTACACAGACATCCACTCAAAGTCAACAATTTTTCTGAAGAATGTGCAGACATGGAGGTTTAAATTGCCATGCCTCTTTTTGGCTTTCTAGCCCGTCTCAGGATTAATGCCCAGGATGCACCTGAAAACAATAAGCCAAGACAACAATTTCAATTTTACATAGATGTATATGTTGCCTCATTTATTTTAAGGCACATGCAGCGGTGCCCCTTTCAATTTAAGTAAAACCTGCACCAAAGAAAGACATTTGTATTTAAAGCCAAGCAAGAGCGATAAAAGCAAGAAAATCACTTAATTTGTTGTGTTATCACAGAGGATGGTCTGAATACAGTATTTTACGATGAAATAATACAGTAACATGTTGTGAAATCCTGGTAATCATTGATCCTGTACATTCACAGTAATTAACTGTGCCTGTATTGATTTCACTGTGAAATTCTAAATTACAGTGTTATATTGTGAACATTACAGGTAAAGACTGTAAAGTGGTAAAACAGTAATTTATTGTAAAATATTACAGCTAAATATTGTGAAATCATGGTAATATTTTACAGTGTAGTTTTAAGGATAAAAGAGTTTATTTGCCTTAACTTGAAGTGAAATAGATTTGTAAAATAATGACATTGGTTACCTTTAAGGTTTGCTATCAGCCATCAACTGCAATCTTGTGGGAACATTTTGCCAACTCTTTTCCAATAAAAGCGACCAAGAGTTGCCTCTCCACATAATGTGCTTATTTACATACTCATTCACATATTCATTTGCATAAAGCTCAGTGGATGTGTGAGTTGCTTGGAGGGAGGGACTGCCTGCACAGAAATAGGAGAGAACCCGTGCTTTTGGAAGAAGCGCTGTGGACTGTATACTGAGCAGGATTGGGAATTAATTACAATTTATTTTAATATATATCTTGTTTTTCTCTTTATGGTTTGCATCAGTTGCAGAATTTCTTGCTAGTAGCTGCCTCTGTGAAAGATATCAAGTGATCTAGTTGTCTTTGGGACAGTGGGGCCAACAATAATATCACATGGAAACACTTAGGAGTTAAGCTGTTTGTTGATTTTCCTTTGAAAATGGCCCACTGATGAAAGCACATTTTATGGAGGTTTTTACGATTGTACGTTTAATTTTTCACCTGTCTTAAGCTCAGAAGTGAAACTGTGATGTGGTATTGAATAAATTATTTAGTATTGATTCAATTGGCTGCTGCCCTCTAAGGTTCCACCTTTATATACAGTGTAGGGGTTCCACGGGTATATTTACGTCTGCTTAATACTGTATGTTCATATGTGATTTATGTCGTCTTTTAATTTCTTGGGGTGAGTTGTATATGTCTGGGTGTCACTGTTCCTGTACAGATGTGTCATGTCTACAACATTTCATTTCAACCAACCATAAGGGATCTAGTGATCAAGGGAAAATGCAGTGCCCTAAACCCAGCACAAAAGATATAACTGTGGAGCCGGTGGCTTGGCAGCCTCCAGATTGGTTTGTATTTGCATGGCTGTGAAGCACGGTGTTTCTAAATAAATAAATAAAGAGCATCTATGTTCTGTGAACCTGCCCTGGATAAATAAAGGTTTAAATAAACACTGCAGCGGCTGATTTGTACTACCTTACAGGTGGAATAAACATTGTCCCAATCCCAATGTCCACACTCTTTAGAGTTTTCCCACATTTTGAAGTGCATGACCTCGTAAATCCAAATTTCTGCAGACTTTGCCTGAGGAGATAACTCACAATTCATAGCTTTGTGACATTGATACATGGGGTTACCAGGGGAAGTCTGGAAGCCTAAATATACAAAGAAACGCAATATAGGAGTTAGGATGGTACACAAAAACATGTGAAACTATTAGCACAAGCAAAACTGGTTTATTCTTCAATGATTTTTTTTGTTTGCTTCGTAATTCTGTTTAAAAAACAAGTAAATTATTTTTTTCACAATTAACTTTTGTCCCCTCTGTACATCAAGAGCTAATAATACATTCAAATCAGTGCATTCGTTATAAATAAAGTAAAAAATGTAATATAAAAAGTCTAAAATCCACAAATGTAGGCCTATTTTACATGCTTTGGTGGCATTATGGTAACATGATATTCTGAAGCAAATTGTTCCTATTTCTGTTTATACCATTTCAAGCTTTGTAGCCGAGAGTACTCAAGTACTAACAAGGTCAATTACATCTGGAGGGTTCAGGGGCTTAGGGTAGAGACTGGAGTTAGTGTAGTGTTTGTGTAAAGATGAATACAGTAGTGTTTCTGTGTTCATCCCCTCAGCCCAGGACGGTCTGCATGCCAAGTCCAGCACAACATGGTGAACATGAGGTACATAGGACTTCACATGTTCTATGTGCTGGATGCTTGTTGTCCACTGTGCTCCAGTGATGTCCTTTAAAAGAAAAGTGATGTGTTTTGCTGTGTCATCAGCCCAGACCTGCCACGCCTCTCTGTCAGATTTCTTCCCAGAAGCATCATTGATTGCTGTGTTCGGTAACGCTGAGGTAATGTTGTGAATGTGCAAAAGGCCCCCAGTTGTTCTCTTCAGCAGTCGGCAGGCAACAGGCCAGCTGTCCTCAGAGCTCGGTATATTCAATCAGCTCTTGGAGGATTTTCTCAAGTTTATTACCACTTGTTCTTTCTGTCTTATTCTTTGACTGAAGAGGAAATTGTCAAAACAGGAGAGGCATAAAAAACACTTTATAGCTGCAGTAGAGTACTGTCTGCCGCTCATTGTATTCATCTTTAAATACAGGACTCTAAACTCACCATGAAATTATACAATTATATTTATATTGACAAATGTATACATCTGTATTTTATCTGTTTTATTTGTCAATTTGATAGGCATTATGCAATGTCTTTAGTGTTTGTTAATTGGTATGTGTGCACCTGCCTAGGGACTGCAGATGGAAATACACTTTCAGCTATTATCTGGAATATAGCATCTCTTCTCTTTTTGAGATTAATGTATTTGCATGCATGGTCCTTGTTTAATACAGATATATATAACTGGGTCCATTGTGGTATTGAGTTGTGGCAGACAGGATATTAAAAAGAGTCTTTTATGCACAAACCTACATCAAGAGTTGCTCTGGTCTGTAAACATCTCCTGTAAGAGAAAAGATAAAGGATGAATAAAAAAAATGAGTATTGAAATGAGTAGAAAAAAGACAAAGAAAACGGTCTGTTTTATCTAACTTGACAATCAAAGCAATCTTGATGTCCGTATTTTAGTTCCTATCAGTGTATCCGGGTTCCATGCTAAGTGCTAGCTTCCTTAGCTTAAGCAGTTATTTACAGTGCGACTGTTTACCTGAACTGTTGCACATTACACTGCGACACACGAAGGCAAGGCCCACCGTCCATTTAAAATCCACCGTATTTATGTTTGACGGTATTAAAAGGCTAATTTAGCCTAGGAAGAAAATGAGTTTCCTACAACAATAACAGTCGAATACAACGCGTGTTTCTAGTCGGATCATAATAGAGGACGGACGTTTCGAAATAAAAAACGTTTTTCATTATTATTAAATTAAAATAATAATGTAGAATGTTTGATCCGGAACACTTCATACATAAATTCAAATATCTTTAGGTGAAGCCCCACATTACTGGATGGAAGAACGACCTTAACATTTTTGCAAAGTCCATTTTTTTGGTAAGATGTAAACAGTTTGTTTTATTTGATTTATACTGTTTTTGCACCTTTCAATGTTATTGACAGTAATAACATAAGTGCCTTAAAGGTTTGTAAATTACTCTTGATTAATCAAGTTAAAAAAAGCCTCCTCGTCAATGTCGATAGATGGAGACAAACGGCTCAGAACACACGAGGGTGAGTTCAACTAAAGTAGGCTAAATAAATATATTTAAATATATATATAGTTTAAAGCGGTCTCTATATGTTTGTATTATGTCGTGTTTTCATAACGTTGTATGGTAACTTTCCCCCCAAACATCAATTGATTGCTCAATTTCTGTTTTCTGTTCCTGTAATCTGTAACTGAACTAAGAAATTATTTATATTCAAGGGTAACCACTTTCACTGAGAAATGCACCTTCTTTTATTTATTGTTTTATTATTATCAATGTCTTGTTTGTTTTGTCACAATTAGCATTGCTATATTGGTTTTATTTTGGTTGTCTGTTATTGTGTATTCTAATTATTCTTCTATTGTATTTTTGATGATGAGAACCCCCTCGAAACGATATGGTACATCTCAAAATGATCATTCCTAATAAATTCCAAGATTTTAATTGGTCTTGAATGGGAAACAATAGAATTAACTTAACTTTCACAGCAGCCAGAAGAATATCTCTCAGAATAATGACATTTTTTTACTATTCAAGGATTTGCAACATGCACATCTTAATATCATCATTAAGATGTCATATTTTAAGTGTTTGGAGATCTCCTATTAACAATAACCTAACGCTAATCCACTTATTTTCACTCTATGATACTTGATTTTTAACACCATTTTAAAAGGTTTTTGTCTCATCAACCTGTTCTATTGAACTTCTTAGAATTAATGAATTATTAATGTATGATGCGTGCCCTACACTGTTCTCCAATTGGAAGTGGTATAGTATCATATCTTTTTCTGTCCATTTGCTTCACATTACGTAAGTCATACATTGAAACTTTCTTCTTGCAGTGATATAAATCTCATTCTCACTCATCTCTCCTTATGTAATAGAAAAAGAGCTGCAGATTGAAGATATGACTTTTAGTTGCCTGCAGTCATAAGTACATTTTAGTTGGCAGGATGGTCAAAGAAGCATCTGACAGGTATTGGTGGTTCAGCTCTCCCCTAACAAAGTACTGTGTAAAAACAAGAATATTTGCAATTCAACTTGGCACTTTTTGCAAAACACTGCACACAGTTGTCTAAGTGAGACAGAGAAGTCTGACATATTCACACTTGTTTGCCATTTTCAAAACACTGCCATTCAAAATGCTACACACATGAACCAATTAACAAATACACATGCCAAATGACCATAAACACCAAACTGCTTTAATGTTGACTCAGCAATCAGGATGAAAGCACTAGAAAAAGGCTATGCCTAAGAACTTTTTACTACAAACTAAATATATGGATAGCAGCAAGAGGAAGAGGTAGAGGGAGGATGAACTAAAATCATTTGAAGAGTTACAGTTTTTTTCAATTGCTGAAACACATTGTGCTTTTTCATTCATTTTAGTGTGTTAGCAACTGATAAATACTATAACAAGCAGCACAATACACACTTGGATAAAACAACATAACTGCATGGCCGGGATTTAACACACCATCTTCTCACTCAAAGACAACAGCTCTTCCTCTCAGCCACAGCCAAATCAGGGGATGTTGTTCAGAAATGATGAAGTCATAGCCAGAATGTCCCAATCGAGATAGCCGTTTTGTTGTTAGAATGGAGGTTTTTCTAAACGGGGGGAAAAAAACCCTGAAGTTTGTTAAAGTTAGAAAGAAACCGAGGCTTAAGTCCAGTTTTTTTCTAAATGACATATTCAGGAAACCCGGCTCCACACGTCCCGTTAGCCTTGAGTTTTTCTGGAACAAATGTGAAAAATGTATGGTAACTTTTGGCAATGAGTTCAAACAAATGTTTTTTAACAATATCTTTGTGTCACCTTGTAACCTTCAAAAACGTAGAAGCAAATTCTGTAAAATTTGACTGGAATATGTACTGGCGTCTTTTGCTGAAGGGGTAAATGGATGCCTAACAACAAGTTGGTGTTACGGTGTGTGCAGGAAGCAGGACCCAAATGCAGATTAAAGTGTCAAAAATATCTCCTTTATTTCAAGGCTATACTAGAAACAAAGACAGAACAGAACACTCACCGAAGACCAAGTCAAAACACAAGACAGAAAAACCAGAACTTAAATACACACAAGACTAATCACACAAACAAGACACATGTGAGGAGGGAGGAGAAAACACAGGGACACCAGGTGAACACAATCGGGTAAATTAGACACACCAGGGAAACTAACGACAGGAACCGCAGACAGAAACAGGCAAGACAGGAGGTGAAGACCTTTCAAAAATAAAACATGAAACAAAAGACAAGACAAAATACAATACAAACAGATCGTGACAGTTGGTGGTTTGGCCTCCCAGCATGGCAAAGTGAAGTGTGGTGGGAGGCAAGATGGCATGTCTGTGGGTGAAATGGTGATGATCGCGTGAGTTGGGCGGTCAAGGGTGGTCAACACGAGTACAGAGTACAATCATAAAAACTAACGTGAAAAATAATAAAGATATTTAATATGAAAACAAAAGTTTTAATACAAAAAATAAAGTGATACAATTAAGAATGAAATACATTACTTAAAAAATGTCTTATATAAATATTGAATTAAATATCAAATAAAGAAATGTGTTGCACATTTTTTTTTTTTAAACAACAATTACAATGTTGTTATGAAAGCTTTAGCGCAAGTTCAATAAGGAAGACCTAACAATGAGTCACTTACACGTCACTCTATTGCTCTCTCCCCCCTCATTAAATGGGTGGGCGTCACCCCTCAGCAGCCAATTGCTGCACACGTTAAATTCCTTAAATGCCTGCTCTTCCTTCCTGTCAGTTGTCATTTCAGGTGACCACACGCAACCCTCCTCCACCCCTCTCGCCTCCCGTCTCCTCCAGGACAAAGCTAAAACCTTCCTCCTTCAGACCGGTCCCACCTACTCAGCACCACCACCAGTGTCTAGACCCCGGGGATTTCATCGGAGCAGTGCTTTCCCTCCTGAATGATTATCCTGCAAACCGGGGCCTAATCGCCAAACACCATTCCATTCTCCTGTTGTATTATCATGGCAATCATTTCATTCATATGACGTGTAACAATAAATATGTATTCCATACATCACGTCTCTCCGGGTTGAAATGTAAATAGGGAGAAAGATTTCTGTTTGCTGCTTTGAGAAAGCAGGTAAGTGTTTAGGGAAATGTAATATTGCAATGTTGGGCTTAGGTGGGAGCAGAATTTATGTATGTCTACTCACATTGTCTGAATAAATATATTGAACAACTAAGGGTTGATTTGCAGGATTGATTGCTTACTTAGCCCTATATCAGTATAGCATGAATAATAAACACACATCAATCATATTTTTTTTATGAATAGTCATTTATTAAATATGAATACAATGGTTGTCCCAAAAACAGTTCGGACGGACGTCACACTTGGTGCATTGTGTGTTTGTGTACCCTTTACTGCAGTGTCTGCAGCGTCCTCTCTTTGTCTTCCCTGGAAAATGTGCCATTAGGTCCTTTCGTACATCCAGTGGAGGTTGTGATCTCTTGGATGGGGCCCTGTTTGGTCTTTGGTGGACCCCTTCACCTGAGGATGGTCTCTTCTGAGCATTCAACGGGCTCCTTGATGTCAATGTCGCTGCTGGGCTCCCGTTGCCTGAAGATGGTCGTCCTCTCTTGGCAGTTTTCAGAAGAGTTGTGTTTACATGATTAGAACAGAATCAATCAAGATACATGTCAAAAATACATTAGGATACAAGTCACACAATGCTGTCTGGCTAATGATAATAGGCTAATTATCATACTAAAAGGGATACATCCAAGTGTCCCAAAACATTTCAGAAAGAACTGTCTCTGCCAGAACCAGAGTTAAATGTATTGCTGCAACTAACTAACTGATAAGATACAAGTAGAGTTTAAAATATTGCTACAGATATAATTTCACGTACTTTTATCAGAAATAATGTATTCATTTATTCAATTCTGGTTTTAATTCAAAATCTTAACAGAGCACCCATTTAGAACTTAGTTATAGTGAATTATCAAAGACATCATATTTCTATTAGTGTTTTATTTCCATATGTGAACATATAAGAAGGGCAATCTCCATGACAGGGACACGTGCTATTTTGACAACCACACTGACCCAGTGTTGTAATATTACAAAGACATAAGCTGCTCAAAATCAAATTGGATGAATGTATTCCACAATAACTAAATATGTACATGTTCTAGACATTGTAATAATCACAAACACATTTTTTTGAGGCATTTTACTTAATTGAATCTGACAAATCCAGTCCAATAAAACAAAGAGATGTTGCTCGTTTGAAGATTCGGAAGTTGTGTGAGTGCATGGCAGGGCAGGACCTATAAACACATTTACTACCCAATAGCATTGAGGCTGAACAAAAGGACCTTTTGACTATGTAAATGTAGTCTTTAAAAAAAAGGATAGCTTAAAGTAATGTTGTAAAATTACAACCGTGGGTTAAACAGATGTTATTATTGCAATTGAAATGGAGCTACACGGACTAGTGCTACAAGATGTATTCGTTTTTTTGTAGTCCCATTAATGGAAAATTAGAAAAGAGGATTCGTGTTGGTGGATTATTAAAAATAAAAATGACACAATGACAAAATGTCTTACATCTTCAAATCGTCTCTCGATTTTATAGACTTATTTTTCTTAACAAGAGATTGCTATTTGGACATGTTTTAAATGTATCAATGGAGGTGGAATAAGTAACCTATCTCAAATCAAAACTCACCTTTTCAGAACTGCTTTTCATCTGTCATTATTGTTGTGTTTTATATATTTTAAGTGTGGTTTTTTAATGTTGTTGTAATGTATTTTAACATGTAAAGTATATTTGACTATCCTGAAAAGTGCTCTATAAATAACATTATTATTATTATTATTAGGAAACATACCTAATCTATAAGTGAAAGGTGTATTTATTCTGTGGACCTCTGCACTGTTTACTTCTGCTCTGCTTTAAACTACATATAGAGCAACACTTTGGGGATGAATGCATCTGGTGTCTAAAACCAATTACCTTCATTAAATACACTCCTTCACAGTCTCCCCCTTGGGTAATACCACAGGCGAGCAATTCAGCATATTCATGTGATCCAAATAGGACCGTCATCCTCGTCCTTTGTTCGCTTTGCTTTACCTGTCCTGCCCCTTTAAGATAAGACATTTCAATCTAGGCGTGTTTCTTGCTGCTGCCATTGACTCAAACCGAGGGCTGGCTCCTGCAGGAGGAAAAAAGAATCTAACAGCTTTACATGTTTCCTCCATACTGACTGCTGTCTCCTAATTCTGAAGGATTTTAATTTATTTTTTAATACAAGAAGGCATATTGTCCACGTCCAGCCGCATGGCCAGAGTGTAATGTCTGGGAACGCCTTTTATGATTTATCGAGATGATATGAATGTCACTCGGTCAAGATCCCGATGCAACAGCCCCAGCTGGATTTTCTTGCTCCTTGTGGGAAACATCTGCTGCGAGCATTTGGATTAATTTCTAATTAATATATTATTTTTTTATTAATATTGTCCTGTGAGAGGATCGAGATTGTCGGTGCAGCGTGGGAGCCCCAGTGTGGGAATGACATGCTGCAGTAAAGACTGGAAATACAAATGGACATGAAAACACAACGATGATGTGACTACGAACTACGAAAAGAAGATGCTTTACAATGATCACCTTGTGCTGACATCTTTAATATTACACATTGAGTCGTTTCGGGTATTTCTTCCTCAGTGGACTGTGTCACATTGACTGGGCAATATTTGTAAGAGCTATCAGGTTCTGAATCAGAGGTATCTGAATCGTTTTACAGTATAACAGCTGGCATCAACCTAAAGAAGGACTGAGATCTGAAGAGAGGGCACCATGTCGGCGGTGATGATCACACGTAAGGTGCGAAAATGGGAGAAGCTGCCGGGGAAAAACACTTTCTGCTGCGACGGCAGGGTGATGATGGCCCGGCAGAAGGGAGTCTTCTACCTGACCCTCTTCCTCATTGTCGGGACCTGCTCCCTCTTCTTCGCCTTTGAGTGAGTTCATTTCCTGCCTCTGACTCCATAATGAAATCACTCGTTGATGATTTGCTCCTGAGAGGGTTCACACGTCATTTTAAGGCTCTTGTGGTTCTTCACAAATACACACATTCCCAACATTTCTGTATTAAGCTAGCTGACAGTATTGCCATTTCCAACATTATCCAACTTGAGAGCTTCAACAATCAGTGCAAACATGATTAGTCCCTTTTTAACAAGGACCATGCATAACAAACACATGATTTATGTTAGATTTAGCTATTAGCTTATTTTCATCTGCAGTCCCTAGGCAGCTACACATAGAACAACCAACAGACATTACAATTACAATTGTACATGCAACATCATAACATAGTCTCTCACAAACAATTTGAAGATGGACCTTTATTGATCTCCGCAGGGAAATTCACAGAAACACATCTTTAAGCACACAGCATATAAAACAAATATCTAATTCATTGTGAATATGATGAAGAAGGAGTGGTTGATAAATATCCAATGTTCGACAAGATGATAGACAGAGGATAACATGGAAGCTTTATGGATTATAGATTCATCAATTCCAGTCAGTGCCCAGCTCTTCACATTTTTGTTTTAAACAGAATAAGACATCTGAAGAAGTCAAGAGGGGATTTGTTCAGATTTTATTCAAATATTTTCTCCATTTATGCAGTTTTGCCAATGAAATATCAGAAAGTAGTGAAATACTATTGTTAAACTTAATTGGATTAATGGAAATGGTCTGTTTTATCCAACCAGCTAGCACATTTCTTTAGGTTACTATCATTACAACAAAGGAAAAGGTAAAATCATCAATTTATTTTAGCTTAAACCACAAGATACTAGATGTTTTTGTTTCAACTCAAACTTGAAGTCTCATCTCAACAATTACTGCCATACATATTTGATGGTCAATAGTTTCAAATGAGAATTGGACATTAGTAAGCTATACGAAAATGTGAGCTGATGGGCATCTTGGATTGTTGTTTTCTTGTGCTGATAGAAAGATCACAGTGACTCTGTGGATCCATGTTTGGTTTCTCAGTCCGGGACAGGAAAGAGGTTTATGATTGACCACATACTGAGGTGTTAAATATTTAATAGCCAGTAGCTGCCCATCTTCTGCTCTGCTTTAAGAAAGGAAAGCTGCCTTTTTGTTGTCTCAGCAGTTCTGTCTCAAACCACTACTCGCACACACCCAGTGGACTCATTAGTCCTGCGAACACAGGCTCGTACGCAGCATGAGAGCCCAAATCCTGTCAGGCTGCGCAGAGGATTGTTTTTAACGGGACGAACATGAATTTAAATGATCATAAAGCAGCGCTGCTTCTCATTTAGATTGCACTTTCTGTGTATGTACCACTTGTTTCCTCTTTCTTCTCTCTTATCTTGCCAGTTTTCAAAAAATAGACGGAATGATTTAGCTCACAATCGTGCTCTTCTGTACTGATTGAGGGTGTTTACATGCAGGCCAAATGGATTTAAAGTATAGCAGAGAAGAGAGGTAGCTCACATCGTGCCAGGCCCTTCCCATCTTTATCTGCTCTGCACTTTAATGGCCTCCTGCTTTTCTTCTGAGTGCGGACAGAAGCAGCTGTTATCCGGAGCAAAAGGAGAGGCAGAGAGATGATACTTCTCACACCGAAGGTCCAGAGCCCAGAGGAGCCATTGTGGTGACTAATGGCTGGAGGGTTGTCAGCATGCTATGTTCATATTACAGTTGTTGAACATAATTATCTCTCGTAGGTGCATGGATATTAACACAGAGATTGCACCCAGACGACATGGGGGTAATTTCCAACTGGCCATTACACGGCATTGTTGATGCTTATCTGATGTAACCCTCTGACGGAGGAATAGCCTTCTGCAAAAAGAGCTTTAATGCATTCACAAACTGCAAACTTGCATCTGTGCTTAATAGTAGGATTAAAACCTCTAATTGCACTCTTTCTTGGAATGAATATTGAGAGTGGAATACCCACTGATGATTTATCTGCAGAACATTTTTATATTCACTAGATTTTGAATTATTTTGTAGTCATTTAAAGAAATGGTGATAAAGAAAGACCCATTCTATATTTCCTGGTTTGTGTTTACAAATTGCTTTTATTATCCGAGCAAAAGTTTCAAGCCCAGAAGCGTTCAGTTTAACATCATGTAAGACATTCAGCACTCAACATTTGAAAAGACGACGTCATAGAAGTTTGGCATTTTCACTAATATATTGAAAACCATTACATGGATCGCCATTGCATTTGAGTACATTCATTCATGCCCCCTTCATTGTAATCATTTTGGTGATACCCTGATTTTCATATAGCGCCACTATCGGGTCAACATGTATTTATTTAGTTATTGTTAACTACTCTGGTTTATTGCTAATTACCTGCAAATCTAATGACATTTAAATCAGCTCAGCTATACTTTGTGTTTAGTTGTAATTATGGGGTTAGCATGCTGCAGTTTGATTCTTAGCATTATTAGATGGTTGTTTTGCCAGCAAACAACTGCAGATTGTTTCCCTCATCTTGCGCTGAATATGAGAATAAATACATTTTCAAAAATAGTAGCCAATCAATAGATGTACCCATAACAGCTCCAGCTAATATGAATTATAATATTGTCCGTTCCAAAATATCATTCAGTGGCCATCATTTATCAAAAACTCTATGAAAAAGGCTTGGCATTGATTAAAAACAAAATATGCCCAACAATGCATCCTTATAATCTGATTTTAAACGTTTGCATGTTGGTGCATTGAGCTGTGGTTCAGCCTTCTTCAATCATCACATCCTCTGTCTTTGTGGCGTCGTTTCCTTGTTTTGGAGAGTTCGTTCCTCACATGCCTGAGGTGCATCTGTGAGCTGCAGCGGGGCATGATGGGTAAACAGCGAGGGCAGTGTCTTGGCGTTGGCTGGCTCACATCCAACACCATGCACACAGACGTCTCACTTTTATCACCAGGCATCAGCATCCCGTGCAGGGAGACTTCTCTCTACTTTAATTTGTGCTAAATTGCGGAAACGAGCAGCCCGAATACACAAATGGAAAAAGCCATTAGGAACAACTAAACAAATTACTCAGGGAAGAGATGGGCCCGGCCTGTTTTCCCCTGGAATCAATTTTAGGGCTGTGTGTCCTCACGCTGTTGGTTTCTGCCCTTGTAATACCCACTGATCTGATTTTGAAATGGAATTTACATATTTATATTATACCTGGATGCTGTATAAGGTGGTAACTAACGCTTCCTCGCTGTTGGATACTAACTGGTTCGGTTCCCATTTGTATGATGTTGTAAATGTAGTGCGTGCATGCAGGCATATGTGAATGTGCGTTGCTACCTATGGAGCTTGGATGAAGGAAAAAGAAACTGGAACACAAGGAGAGTGTGTCATCTGTCTCTCCACTGCAGGACGCTCAGCTACGACGAGGCCAGCGTAGCATATGTGCATGTAATGAGAGTGATCCTTGGTGTGTGTGACTGTGTGTGACTGTGTGTGTGTGTGTGTTTGTGTTGTAACTCTACATCCTTACATAGGCCCTATCAGCCTTATAAAATGTGAACACATATTGAGTAGTGCAGGGCGGGCGGCTGCAGTCGGAGGAGATCTTGTAACCGAGCCTCCCTCAGCATCCAACCCCACCCTGTCTCCCTGTTAGCCAATCAGAAAGCACCCGCCAGCCCTGACTGAATGAGCAATAACATGATTTATGCTCTATTCAGAGTATGTGCACCATTTACTGTAACAGTGATCTACAGGCTTCTCTGGATGCTTCTCTTTGCTGCTATTCTCGCCCACAACCTGTGCCATACAGGGAGGCACACTTTACACTTTACCTCACGTTGTTTTGTGACGTGTTTGGCTTGAATTAGATGCCCTCTTCGATGATTTTTCCTTTATAAATGACTACATCTTTAATGTTGTTCAGTAGTATTGTTTTTTCATGTGGACATTGACAACATTAAATCATCATATTTCTCATCATTCTTCATTTCACTTAGTGAGTATTCTATGACGCAACATCTGTAATCCTAGCTTTAATCCTGGGAAAAGGACTATGACCGTGGCTCTCATGTTTCATCTCTCTCATATGGTATTTAAGGATTGCATAACAAGGATGACTGATTTAAACTGGACAACAGATGGTGTCCTCTTCATCTCAAGTGTAGCCTCTTTTTAACGCATTCATTTATTGGATCAGGTTTTAAAGGACATGTTTCTGGATTTTCCGTATTTATAAACATTACATCTGAGTCACAGCATTGAATGTTATGAAAAGAAAAAAATACTTTGCAATCTTTTAAAACCATGAAGGTTAACATTGTAACATTAACTGCTGCTTTCAAGGTTTTTCTTGATTCCTTCAAACCATTTTGATAGATTTCTCACCTGTTTCTCGTATGACTGGATTGCACTTTACCCCTAATACAGGTAGCCTATGACATATCCGTCCTGTGTTTGCAAAACACCTGACCTGACCTGATGAAAGGAATTATGAAACCCCCTCCTCTACTCAGAATATTTACCAAGTTGGGTAATGAAGTAGGTTTTATGTCTGTTGGTGGAAAAAAGGGAGAGGGCAAGCAGAGTTTGTGCTTTTGTTATTTTTGAAACGGGCAGAGTCACAGTCCAGTCCACAGATGTTTGTATGACGGGGTTACAACTGTTAAGTATTTATAATGTAAAACAAAGAGTCACCGAGGCATGAAGTGGTGAAGTCATCATCATGAGTTTAGTGGATTTATTGCTGAAAGGTTAAAGGGATTAAACTCAGCAATATCCCTACGAAGAAGCTTCTCACCTTTAAACCCATGTCATCCTGAGTTAAGAGGGGACATCCTTTAGATCAAAGTCTGCAGTAGACTCTCCTTAATGCATCTCCACACACACACACACACACACACACACACACCACACACACACACACACACACACACACACACACACACACGGACATCACACTTTGGTTGTAGAATCAGCAGTACTGTACAGTATGTAACCTATCACTATCTCTTGTGTAACTCTGTTTATCTTTCATATGTGATTATGTTCTCTCATGACTGGTAGCTGATTGCAGGTTTTAAGCTAATGGTTCAATTTATTAAGCCATGAAAACGATATTTTCTATATTGGAATAGCCCTAGGGTCACTCTCTTAATGATGTTATAACATTTGTACAGACCATTGATTAAACTAAATGTGTTATGTCATATGGATGAAACACTTTAGTGAAATGAAAATATATCTCTGTGTTGCAGTTTGGAATTCATATCGTCCCTAAAAACCTTTTTTTTTGGTTTGACACTTTCTCCTTCCTTTGTAAAACCTGGCGCCTACATTACCCAAAATGCAACGTTGGTCCCACTTGGTGTTTCAGGGAAGGCTGCTCGGTGTTGATGGTTGCTCTTGTCAAAGCTCAAAGACTCCTTTGACAAACACAGTAATGTTACCTTGCAGAACATCAGAGGTGATGGTCTACCTCTGCCCTCCATCTGTAACTATGTTTTGGTTCATTTGTAACTTTTGTGTTTTGAAGGGTTGCTTTATATTCAACAGCGTAACACAATAACAGACTAAATGATTAAGGCAGCTATAGTCCAGCAACCTCTGTGTTCTGCGAGGTAAATCTGGTGACTTTGAAGAGTCGAAGCATCGAAAAAAAGCTTCTGTCGGAAGGGCAATCTGACAGCAAGGACATGCGGTAAAAAGATCAAAATAAAGTGAAAACTCCAACTTATTTAAATTAAATTGATAAGTGGGCCTTTTTTTTTAAGAGGTAAAATGTGTTTCGCTGCTGCGCCTGTCTGCCAAAGTACATTTCTTAGCTCCTGTGGTCCGACTCCTGTCTGTTTCCTATCATTGGGAGTGTGCCACTTGACATGTACTGTAGGTCATACCGTACATTCATTATGGATCATATGCAACCCCGCTTCAAAAAAAACAACAAACCCTTTAACACATAAGTAGCATGTTCATAGTGTTGCTGGCTGGGGTAAGTGAGTAAATGTACTCCGTTGCATTCCACCACAGGAGCTAGTTTATTGTTAGCCTCAACGGAGAGGCAGAGAGAGAGGTAATGTGTAAGTGGCATGAGTGTCACTTGGTGGTCTGATTGATCGCCTCACTGATGAAAATATTTTCCCCACATGGGCTCGATTAAGTCCAGTTTTTTTCTGCTGCTCTGTGGTGACTGATGAATACACAGCACACACAACTGCTCCTCCACAGCAGAGGAAACGGTCACATCCAGGAAGGACGTGGAGGGGCATGATGGGAAGCCGATGATAGAGTGCGCCTCCGATACCTACCAGTCATCATTACGGGAATTACACTTCACCCGCAGGCTGCCTCTCCTCCGTCTGAATCCTCCGGCTGCTCTCTGCTCTGGGCCTGACATACTTCACAGGGCCGGTCCACTGGAAACCTGTATTGATTTAATCGCTGCTCCTAGTTTCCATTTGTGTGAGAAAGGATACTGCAGGGAAACTGCTCTGACCTGTTCAGCTGGTGTTGTATTTTTGTGTGTGATGTTTCACAAGTGCACAGGTATGCTGGCGTACCTGCATGGTGTAGCTACACGAGCAGGTGCAGCTAGGCAGGTGGACTTTGTTCTCTGCTATGTTGAGCTGAGGAAGTTGTTTGACTTAGTTACATCCTTCCCCTTAGCGCTGTATATGTGCAGTTAAATGAAAACGAAATGCAACCTGGACAAAACAATAACAGATGGCACTGGAAGTGATTAAATAGACCTCAGGGTCTGAAACTCAAATCACTTTAAAAATGATTAAAACAGACGAGGGAGCAGATCTCCACTTCACAGAGGCTGAAACCAACTTGCTGCTTTATTATCGATCAAAAATAGCTGCTCATTCGATTAAATAACTTATTATGGGATGTCTGATGATGTACAGCTACAGTGCAGTCCATATGTATTTTGACAGATACACATCTTGTTTATTGGTTCTGTATTTCAGCACATTTGTATCCAAATATAAGATTGCTCAGTCCGATCAAACAAATCTAGACTAAACAATCACTGAGAAATGAAACGCATTAGTGCTGCTTTCTCCCCCTGAGAGTTATTGACATCTCATACTCATGTATGTAACTGTGTCTGCAGTGTTTTGGCTGCTATGTGATACGGATACATGGCTGCTGTCAGTATTGGATATTACGTTCCACACAAATGAACCTTGTGCACCCAAAAACCCTTTTAAAAACCTGACTACTTATATCTGAGGCTGCTTCGAAGCCATCTTTCTTTATCTATTAATCTGCTGATTAGTTTTAAACAATTGATCATTTTGTTAAAAAGTTATTTATTAATGGCCAAGGTAATATCTCTTTAGGGCAGTAACCCAATTATGGTCAGTTTATTACCATTTAAGAATAATTAAAGCATAGATTGATTTCATTTCTGCCTGAAAAATAACTTGAACTATCAATCTATTTTCCAAAAAACTTCAGAATTATGTTTTGTCATCAGCTTTAGAACAATCGTTTTGCTGAACTCCTACTGAATATGTTTAATTCAAGAAAAAGGTGATGACACGTATGTAATGTAGCCTGATGACTCTTCAGAGGAGAGTTTTAAAAATATTGCAGAGTTGAAATGGCCCTCCTTTGCATCGTCTATATGTGTGCAGTCTGTGTTATGCATGGCATCAGAACAAAAGTCAGTCTTGTACAGGATGTAGCACAATACCTTTCTCTCCTGTAGAGCAGCATTAGTGTTGCATTATAAATATATATGATCCCGTCCACCTGGCAGGGAGATGAGCCCGCACAGTTTAACTATTAATAACTTCATGCCCATACCGCAGCCTCTGCAGCTCATCTGTTATCGCCCTGAGCAACAGGAGCTCCGCTGGCTGCGGTCTCAGTGGCCGGGCTGACGGGGACATGCTAATGTTTCTCCAGAAGGTGAGGGGGGGTGCGACACGGTGTTGTTTATTCACGGCCATGACTTCGGGAGGGTTCGGAGAAAGGGCAGCCCTCGTGGTTCATGACCTTGTGCTCGCAACACCAGTTCAGAATGTGTGTGTTGTCGTGTCGTGCCCTCTCTGCACAGGCCGCTTTTATAATGAACTCCACAGCTTCTCTTATCTGCTGTGTCCATGTGATGCAAACACATGACATTTCAAAGAATAATCATTTTGTGGGAAATTACACAACTAACAATTACATTCTTCTGGCAACTATTTTCTTTTGTCTATCAAATGTTGGAGAAATGTCCATCACATTCAAAATGCAAAATGTTCAACCAACAGTCAAAACGGTCAAATAATGTTAAGAATGAGACACAAAACTAATAGAGGTATCAAAAACATACATTGTTCTTATAGTATGCTATATCAAATACTCTTAACCTTTCTGAGAAACCTTACCTGCTTTTTGACCGGCTCTTCACCCTCTTTGCTTTCCCACAGATGTCCGTACCTGGCCGTCCATCTGTCTCCTTCCGTCCCAGTTTTCGCCATCGTGCTCTTCTTCTTCGTCATCTCCATGTTGCTAAGGACGAGCTTCAGCGACCCCGGGGTGCTGCCACGAGCTCTGCCAGAGGAAGCCACATTCATTGAGATGGAGATTGGTGAGTTTAAAGACAGTTTAAGAATTCTCTCGAATCTAGAAAGCACCCGTCTCCCCAATACTCTGCTCGAAACTTGGCTTCCAATCCTTCTCTATAATATTGAACACTCATGACTTCATAAGCATGATATAAATGTGTTGGTGTGATTTGATCAGATTTGAATCCTCTGAACATCCTGTGAACAGTCCTCCTGTGTGGCAGACGCACATAATCAAGTGTGAGTTGTGATAGTGTCAGTACTTTGATGAACGTGTATTTAAAGTTGCGATAATCAATATTTTATGACTAAAATGTCAAATGAAGTCAGTGTGAAATGGGTCAGCTGGATCTGCCGCTCAGCTTTATGGAGATGCTTAACGTGTCGGCTCATCGTTTGTCTGTCTGGCTGCAACATTGCTGTTTTGGGTTACTCTAATAGTGTTGTCATTTGAGCAGGCAGTTGTCTTTAGTAAACACTCACTGTACACTACCTGCCCGACGTCCACAGCAGACACAGTGAGGACTCGCTGGTGAACTGAGGGATTCCATTAGTTTGACATGAAATATTTATTTTACTTTTGCCAAAATAAGAAATGTAAAAATGGCTCTGCTAATCTGAAGAATGCATTTTAGCACATAACAATTGTATATGCTAATGTTTGCAATGAAATATCGGCAGCTTAAAATGATAATAGAAGAACAGCTCAGTATCATCTTTCTTCATGCCCCTTCAGCTCAGATCCTCTCCAGAGTGCTGTCAGGTTTGAAGCAGCGTGTGTTCTCACCTCTGTGATTGCTCCTCACCTTGAGTGGCTGTTATTCACAATCAGCGCTGATAAAGCCACACGGCCCAAATCCTTATCGACATCCATTCAAATGTGAAGGTGTTAGAGTCCATGCTGCTGTTACGTCATCATTTCTTTCTTGGTTGTTAGTCACTCTAAATAATGTTGGAGGCTAGCTCAAGAGAAAGATATTTTGGGGGGCATAATAACTTCAGCTTATATGCTAGTTGAGCAGTGAGCAGAGAGCCTCAGTCCTGTTGTTTATTCATGTTTGGTATTCTTTATGTTGCGGAAGGTTGGCCGGGCTCCCCGGTGGATGTAGAGCTGAGTTCTAACACCACATTCATTACAAAGGATCCTGTGTTCATTACTACAACACAAACTAATTGACCATACTTTCTCCCGGGTTGGCCATACTCTCTTCCTATTTGGAGGAATGAGATTTAATCTGCAATATTTCTGCAACAGCCCTCCCTGCATCCCCCCCCACCCCCCCACCCTTCTGCCTCTGTGGCTGGTCAATGTTCACTCTTCGTCTCTGTTAAAGATTCACTGTGTCCTTCAGAACCATCACTCGTGCTCTCACTCCGGTGGAGAGGCACGGGTGGAGGCTGGCTCATGACAGAGGGGGGGTGTAAAAAGCAGGGCGGAGGCAGGACAGTCCTCTGAGGATGGTCATCTGGCAGCACTCCTCTCATCATGGCTGTTGACTCATACCACTGGCAGCGTGACAATGCTTCGCTGGTCATAGCTGCGGCCGTGATGACCTGTGCAGCTCCTGCATGCAGCCGTATAAGGAAATCTCACTAGGAAAGATTATTTATGTGAATAGAGCCGCAACTTATGGTTGTATTGGGCTGGATGGATGGGGTCAAAAAGCACAGGGCTTTAATCATGGAGACTGGTCAAGTCCCGATTGGAAACCAAGTCAAAGTGACGTATTTTAACGTATTTTGTTACCTAGGGTTGTGTACTTTAATGACGCTTTTACAAACCGCAATCTTTTCCTAAAGCTACAAACATTGTTGCCTAACGTGTTCTGTACAACAGGAACACGAATGCTTGTGTGATATTTGTGAGGAAAACACATTGAAAAGAACAATATCAATTTGTAAGAATATCATCATCATCAAAACTTTGGATGAGCATACATTGCTCAAGTTCTAAATAATTGTCTTCCACCAATAATTGTGTCTTTTAGATATAGATCATAATCACAAGTTCCCAGAGCGATTTAACAACAAATACTTTGTTGTTAAATCACCAGTAAACCCAATATATATTAATCAGGGGAAGCGGTCAAATGAAATGATATTCAGGTAAAGGCACCTAATGGCCATTATTACATTCCACCAAACACATCTCAGCAAATGTCCCAAAATAGCCGGTTCTTCATCACCTAATATCCAGGATGTGCACAGATTCCATTTCAGCTCCTATGGCGGGTATTTTCCACTGTGTTATGGTATCTGTTTGCTGTGATGTGTTGGGCCGTGCTAACAGCGAACAGCCAGTAGAGAAGGCAGGTATGGAAGAAGCCTGTTAGACACAAGTCCCTGGGGGAGGGGGAGGGGGGGAGTTGCTAATAGGTAGGATATAATGCCACTACCAGACTGAGCTTTGCTGCCCGAGGGAGTGGCATCATCCTCCCGTGAGTGATGAGTCATTTGTTTATTCTCCGCTGGTTTATCCTGAAAGCCACCAATCCCACATTCAGTAGATTCATGAGGCTGAGCAGTTTGTGCCGTCATTTTCACCATCTTTATGTCTGTAGATGTATAGAAGCTTTATTTACAATACAGATTTTTGGATTCAGTAATATATACAAATGATAAACAAACACTTTAGTTTATGTTAATCTCTGAACACGTTTTCTTATTCCTGATAATGTATTTCCACAAAGGCCACATTCCTTTTCTTAATTTACCCCCACAACGTCAAATGAGCTCTCCGTAATGCTCTTTTCCATTAACGGCACGTTCACAGCTTCTCTATGCAGCGTGGTAATGGAGGATTTCTCTCGAACAGAACTCTCCGGAGAGGTTTCAGCCCTTTGGTCATTAGCTCTCTGCACCCAGCTATTGCAGTGCTACTGAATCAGAAAGGTCTAAATGACTCACCTCAAGATATGTCCGTGTTAGGAAGGTAGCTGAAGCCCAAACAGTGTTGATAAAAATACATAATATGTACAGCTCAGCAGTGGATTACATAGAAATCCAGCATCATCAATACTGTATCGAGCCAATCCGGGTCCGTTCCCTGACTCGCTCAACGTCAGCTGTGGAGATTTACGTCCCTTATTTCTCTTGTCCCTGTCACTGAATCTCACATTTCTCACTGCCTGTCTAAGACCTATTCATTTATTGTGAAATATTCTCAGAGATTTTAGTTGTGACTTTGAGGACGTAGTTTGTAGTGTTGTTGTATGTAGCAGATAACCATGAGCTAAAACCTTTTAATAGCAGTGTAGATGATTATGGAAAAACTACTTGGCCCTATTTGCATAAACCCTTGTCTTGGGGTGAGGCTTGACCAATGAAGAACCTATTTATAGTATATACAAATTATGTTTGACTTTAGGGTAACATTGGTAGATACGAAAGTGGTGCTGGCTGCACACATTTTGGGTCTGAATGATCATAAAAACGTAGTTAAACTCCCCCTTGAGTCGGAAAAAAGAACTTGGAAAATATATAAGTGTTTGTTTAAACGCTCTGAGCAATAAAAAAAAAGTGTTGTTTCCATGTCGCGTTACATTAAACGTAGGCTGATGAACCCATAGGATTAAAGATTCAAGGCTTTATTGTCACTAGCTACAGTGTAGATATGGCAATGAAAAACTTAGGTCACAGGCTCCTCCAACAGTGCAACATGACTATACATAGCACATAGAACAAATAAAACAGATAAAGCCCGACTTCCCACATTAGGAAATGGGACCACCTGAAGCGTGGAGCATTTGAATGCACCATTGGCCTTGGTGGAGGAGGTCTTTGCTCGTCAAATGCCATTCCAGTTCATTGTGTGATCAAGATTGCCAACACCTGCTTATGAATGTTTTTTCTTCTTTGTTTCCGCAGAGGCTGCTAATGGGAACGTCCCCGCGGGGCAGCGAGCCCCCCCTCGAATCCGCAACGTTCAGATCAACAACCAGATCGTGAAGCTCAAGTACTGCTACACCTGCAAGATCTTCAGACCTCCTCGAGCTTCTCACTGCAGCATCTGTGACAACTGCGTCGGTAAGAAAGAAACGTCCTCCGATCCGCTGTCAAAGGCTGAACAAAGTGAGAAGACAGCTCATTGAAATCGGTTTATTTCAGTTTTTCAGAAATAGAAAGGTGAGTTCCTGTGGGGAAAAAAAGCTTCGTGATGTGAGGATTATCTCTGAAGCCCTACTCTTAATTACCTCTCTGCAATCGTTTGTCACAATAATGTGTGTGTGTGTGTGTGTGTGTGTGTGTGTGTGTGTGTGTGTGTTGTGTGTGTGTGTGTGTGTGTGTGGTGTGTGTGTGTGTGTGTGTGTGTGTGTGTGTGTGTGTGTGTGTGTGTGTGTGTGTGCAGCTGTCTCTCAACTCGGCAGAACTAAAAGGTGATTTGGCTGCTGATGAGTGAGGAATGCGTCTAAAGGCAGCGTAGACTCAAAGTCGATATAAGAGGAGACAGGGGAGGCTCAGTGAGGAATAAGTGCACAGTCATTGTGAACACTGGTTCATCTGTGTCCACCTGCTGTAGTCCACACACACACACACACACACACACACACACACACACACACACACCACACACACACACACACCACACACACACACACACACACACACACACACACACACACACACCACACACACACACACAACACACACACACACACACACACACACAGTCCAAGCATGACACAGCAGCATGCCTCAGTCCCTCTTTTACTGCAATCATATCTCTCCCTCCTCAACCTCACATTGTTTACTGCAGGTAAAGTCCTAAACAAAACATGCAGCATAATAAAAAACAACAAACTGCTTCACTATATACATTTTGTTTATACCCGGAGCCTTCTGTAGTTAATATATTATGAGATGTCTGATGCACAATATACTGTAGTCTCTGAGTATTTAGGCAGTAGTTTTATATCTGTATGCAGGAATAAAACAATATCTCTGGGGGTAAAGTGCTCGCCCGACTCCAGACCTCTGGATTGCAGCACACTTCACACTTCACATTTCATATTTCATTATTAACGTACGTTGTGGTGCTTTAAGATAAATGTGATGCATTTCCCTTATGCACTGCTGCCGTAGATGAGACAGCTGTAATGGTACACATTCATTTGTTATGATTACATTAGTTATGTAAGGAGTGGAAAAACGGAGCTAAAGGCTAACTAGATAAGGTCAGTTAATGTTTGCGACGTTAGCAATTAGGTGATGCTTCCTGTCCATCAGTAAGATCTGTAAATCACCAACGGGAGGACATAAGAGAGATAAATACTACTTTTATTGCGGTAATATCTTATGTACTTCTCCCTGGAGATTGTACGACCAATTTACGAAAAGTAACATTGTGTAAGAACAGAAGTTCGGGGTGCAGAGACTGAAAGAGACACACTTCTCCCTATTAAAAGTCACTTCAGCATCACATTTAAGTTGAACATGTTATGTTCACCAAATATTTATGTAAACACAGAAGGACAGCACGGAACGTCTTCTCTCTAAATATATAAAGTATCCTTTTATTTTTGAATCTCCGAGTTGCTCCAAGTCTTGTGTTCCTGCCTCTATATTTACTGTATATTGTTGAGAAACTCCATCCTTGTGTCCGTTTGACCCTGTCCTGCTTTCTTCTGGCTCTCCTCCAAAGAAGAGAAGAGGAGAGGCCGAGAGGAAGTGATCCCTATATTTAGACTGCAGGTTTACAGAGCTGCTGCTCAAAGCTTTCTTTGACTGAAATACCGGTGTATTTTTAACACTCGATTGATTTCCAAAAGTATCTGTTTTCTAAGTTGTTTTTGCAGCTCCTGTACAATTTCCCTATTCAAACAGACACCCTTTTGTCCTCTTTTACAGACCGCTTTGATCACCACTGTCCATGGGTAGGCAACTGTGTGGGCAAGAGGAACTACCGATACTTCTACATGTTCACCCTGTCGCTCTCCCTGCTCACCATCTACATCTTCACCTTCGACATCGTCCACGTGGTGATGCGTGAGTATCCTGTCAGCCGTTTGTGCAATAAGAAGGAACCAACGTGTAGGAGATTAGAGTATGAATAGAAAGATTGTGGTAAAACAGGAAGAACAACCTTTGACACAAACTCATTAGCAGCTTCCAGAGTTTTTGCAGACTCTTACAGTACATGAGCAGCAACTCTGACCTCGTTCAGACCAGCTTTTCCTGCAGCGAGACATGACACGTGACAGCGAACGACAACCTGATTCCTCTTTCATGACCTGCCTCCTGCTTCCTTGTTCTACCCAACAGGCAGCGAGGCGACAGAGAGACGAGGAAACAGTGTTTCTAGTCAGGACCATTATCTCTGAGCCTGTTATCTTAATACTGCAGTAATGTGCTATATGTCCATATGGCCTGCGCTCCCAAGATGTTATTCAGATGCTGGTTCCTACAGTGAGAACACAACTGGGTAACACAGCTTTTAACTATGCTGCCCCCACAGCTTGGAACAATGTACAGAAGGAGCTGAAACTCTCAGATTTAGTCACTATGGGGGAATTCAGGGCCATCTTAAAGGACAGAGAACACGACACCATTGGTAGATGTGAGTGCTCGTATATCCTAAAATCGTTTGAAATGTTTCCAGTTTTGAATGATTTTTAATAGTTTGTTTTACTTCGCATATTGACTGGCTATTGTGCCATTTTATTTGTGTTTTACAGCTGTAGTTGTCTGCCGGTCTTGTCTGTGTTTTATCTGTTGTAACTTCGTACATGCTGCCCTTCTTGGCCGGGTCACTCTTGGAAAAGGGATTTTAATCTCAATGAGTCTTTTACCTGGTTAAATAAAGGAAATATATATTGTGCTCTTCAGTAGAGGACAAATTAGTAGGGAAGCATTTTAATTTTTAGAAGGCTTTTTTCCCTAACTTCCCTCTGTTTTGCTCTGTTCACAGGTTCAGTGGATAAAGGCTTTTTGAACACTTTGAAGGAAACACCTGGAACATATCCTTTTAGGCTCTGGCCACAAAAACAGCTGCTGTGTGGATGATGTTTGTCAGATTTCCGAGAAAAGGAAATGGAAAGACATCCAGATTCTTTCAAATATCACACCATGACTATTACTGTTTCCTAAACTTACCCTGATCAGTGAGACTAACATAATAGCTTTGCAGGCCTGTACAGCTTTGATTTCTTAACGTCTTTTTGTGGCCTTTTCAAAAACCAAAAACACAGCAGCAAAAATGCAAGCATGGATTCAGAAAATGTTTTTCTACTTCTACACAAGCTCCATCTTTTAGCATGACCGTCTATTGATGAATAGCTTCAATAGTAACCTATTGCTATTAGAGTTCAAGCTAACATTATTAACTCTGCCCTGCTCTTATTGTATTTTGAATAACCCCAGCCAGCATGACTAAAGATAGCATATGGATAAGAGCTACATTCCAGCTGGCCATTTCTGTCTTTTTAAAATGTAAAAACTTCCTGCCTTTGATCCTTTAAAAAAACCCTCTGTCATTATTCATGTTGCATAATTGTCTGCCGTCATCTGCTGTTTAATCAGTGACCGCATGTCGGGCAGGAAACATCTGTTGCTTTTTTCTTAACTGTTCCCCACGGTGCTGGAGGTGTTGGTGTGTTTCTTCACCCTGTGGTCGGTGGTGGGACTGACCGGCTTCCACACCTACCTGATCTCCCTCAACCAGACCACCAACGAGGATGTAAGTGATTCATAACTCAATGTTACTGCGAGATTAAAGCTGTCTCTTCTATCTGAAATAACCCCGAAGACGCACATGCTGTACTTAGCATCGACTTTGTTTCATCCTGGCTTCATGCAAAATATCATGGAGCCACAGCATCAACTCATTCTTTGGTTAGTTTTTGTTCCGTATTATTATTATTGATAGGGAATGTAAGTAAGTCTGTTTACTCAAGTGCTATATTTAGGTACATATTTGAGATACTTGTACTTGAGTATTTCCATTTTATGCGACTTCAAACTTCTTCAATATGTCTCAAAGGGAAGCATATTTATTTTTACCACACAACATTTATCCGACACTTTAAGTTACTGTCAGATTACGTTTTTTATCCCCTTTCTCTTCAGTGAAAGGACTGCAGATGGAAATAAGCTATTATCTCAAATCTGGCATGAGTCATCTCTTCTCTTAAGAGATAATGTCATTTTATGTGTGGCCCTTGTTCAATTAAGAAATAATAATGTTAGTTATAAGTTAAAGGATGAAGTTTTGCTTTTGTGTCAAGAAAACTCCATGTCTCAAACGTGATGGCGTTGGGGGTTTGAAATATGAGAGGACGTGCTTGCAAAGACCTGGAAAGTCCTTAATTTTGATGTTTAAAAGGATTTATAAAACATTGCAAGAAGACACTCAAGGTTTTGCTTGCTTGCTAACAACTTTTATATAAAGAGAGAAATGCATTTACATTTTCAAAACATCTGGCTAGAAGCACCAAAATACTTTGTGGTTGATTTTGCACTTTTACATAAATCCGATAGTTTTGTGATTCGGCCAATAATCAGGAGTTGCCAGTTTTAAATAAGATAAAGTGTTGCTTTATGTGTTAAAATAACTCTATACGTCTCAAACCTTACAGCCATGGGTGCTTGAATATAAGAGAATCAGGGATGGAAAGTACTGGAAAAGTAAGAAAGTATGGAAACCCTGATTTGGTTGATCCTTCTACGGCCCAGGGTGGTGATAATGCAAATGAAAAGTTCTTGTTTTTGTGTCAAACAACTCTCTGAGATTCAGCCAAGCAGCTTGAAGTTGCCGGGTGTGAATAAGAGAGAACTGAGATCGTGCCGGTTGGTAAATAGTTGGTCAATCTGAGTGGCCAGCGTTATTTTTATCTCCCAGACAAGGGGTCAAACCACTCATTAGTGTACCATAAAAGTCATGTTTGAGCAAAGTCCTTTCCCACCAATCGATCACAGATGAGATAAGAATAGTATCTTTGTTCTCAGATATAAGACACATTCACATTAAAGTCATTTATACAGTATAAAAGTCATAATGAAGATAAAGTGCAGTTTTAAGAATACATGAGTTAATGTTGTGATCCGGCAGCTGGCTTCACAAACCTACATCACACAGAGGTGTAAACATAGTATACTGCAGAGCTGTTTCCTTGACAAAAAAGTGCCAGTAAACTGTTGGTTGTTAAACAAGGCTCCTAACGTAAAATACAGTAAAGCAAATATATACATATTGAACGAAAACAGAGATGTGAAAACAAATTCACGACCAAAACAACAGGGTATTTATAACTGCAGCTAAAGGAGACACTATGAAGGTTTCTCATTTCTCTAACTCCCCTCCTCGACTCCTATCCTCGAGACTTAGTCCCGCCCACAGGAGATGCGAGCGGAGGAGCCGAGGAGGGGAGCCGAGGAGAGAGGAGGGGAAGCAGCAGGCGGTTAGAGAAATGAGAACTCCTCTCCTCTGAGCGGTCATTTTAAAGAGACGTCCATTAATGATGACAGAAGGCACAGCAGCCCTCTGTCTGATGGACAGATGTGTTCATGACCACTTCTATATTTACTTTGATTCATTCACAGTGCGGTATAATGAGACAATAACAGGCTACAGATGCGGACCCCCCTCTCTGGTCGCTGAACTGGAGAATTTAAATTACGGGCCAAAAGTTTTATTTACAATTATTAAAAGTAAGCATAGGACACCAAACCAACTGAGACCTGTATCTACGCACTGTACAACACACACACCTACACACTGTACAACACACACACACACACACACACACACACACACACACACACACACACACACACACACACACACACACACACACACACACACACAACACACACACACACACACACACACACACACACACACACACACACACACACACACACACACACACACACACCTACACACACTGTACCACACACACACCTACAAACTGTACCCCACACACCTACACACTGTACACACACACCTACACACTGTACAACACACACCTACACACTGTACCACACACACCTACACACTGTACCACACACACACCTACACACTGTACCACACACACCTACACACTGTACCACACACACCTACACACTGTACCACACACACACCTACGCACTGTACCACACACACACACACACACACACACACACACACACACACACACACACACACACACACACACACACACACACACACACACACACACACACACACACACACTGTACCCACACACACCTACACACTGTACCACACACACACCTACGCACTGTACCACACACACACACACTACGCACTACCACACACACACACACACACACACACACACACACACACACACACACACACACACACACACACACACACACACACACCTACACACTGTACCACACACACACCTACGCACTGTACCACACACACACACACACACACACACACACACACACACACACACACACACACACACACACACACACACACACACACACACACACACACACACACACACACACACACCTACACACTGTACCACACACACACCTACGCACTGTACAACACACACACCTACACATTGTACAACACACACCTACACACTGTACAACACACACACCTACGCACTGTACCACACACATCTACACACTGTACCACACACACCTACGCACTGTACCACACACACCTACGCACTGTACCACACACCTACGCACTGTAAAACACACCTACGCACTGTACAACACACACACCTACACACTGTACAACACACACACCTACACACTGTACCACACAAACACCTACGCACTGTACCACACACACACACACACACACACACACACACACACACACACACACACACACACACCTACACACTGTACCACACACACACCTACGCACTGTACAACACACACACACACCTACGCACTGTACAACACACACACCTACACACTGTACAACACACACACCTACGCACTGTACCACACACATCTACACACTGTACCACACACACCTACACACCTACGCACTGTACCACACACCTACGCACTGTACCACACACATCTACACACTGTACCACACACACCTACACACCTACGCACTGTACCACACACACCTACACACTGTACAATACACACATACACACTGTACAACACACACACCTACACACTGTACAACACACACACACACACACACACACACACACACACACACACACACACACACACACACACACACACACACACACCTACACACTGTACCACACACACCTACACACTGTACAACACACACCTACACACTGTACCACACACACACCTACACACTGTACAACACGCACCTACACACTGTACAACACACACCTACACACTGTACCACACACACACCTACACACTGTACCACACACACACCTACACACTGTACCACACACACCTACACACTGTACCACACACACCTACACACTGTACCACACACACACCTACACACTGTACCACACACACCTACACACTGTACCACACACACCTACACACTGTACAACACACACACCTACGCACTGTACCACGCACACACCTACAGCTCCTAAAGCATATAATACATATCAGGCTACAGCCGATATCTACTAAACTACAGCAAATACAGAGAGTAGGCCTGTTATCCTGAGTGATATATATTATACACACTGCTTTGCTTTCTGCACGGACCTCACAGCTGTTCTCACTGTAAACATTGCGTTGCGATTCAAGCAGTTAATAAAAGAATATCCAGGGGATGCATGCAGAGCTGTCATTGGCTGAGATAAGTCCGGCCGTGAGTCACGCCTCTTTGAAACATCTCTGTTGCCGGAAATGCATCCACGAAGGAGCCGTGGAGGACCCATCAGTGTCTCCTCGGTTAGAGCTCCTCCAGAGAGCCTCCTCGACGCTCGATCCTCGTCCTCGTTGTGCAGTTAGAGAAATGAGATGTCCTTCAACATGGCGCGCTGAAATCCATTTCCGGGTCACTACCGGAGAACCGAGGAGTCGAGGAGGGGAAATGAGAGAAATTAGAAACCATAGAAAGAGTGAATAGTGTAAAAATGTAACTAACGGATATCACCAGGACATTTTCTGATAACCTGCATCAGAATAATTATGTTTGTTTAAAATATGGAAATAGAAATGCATTATCTATTATTTTTCTAGCTAACATACTGTTCCGAGACAGAAATCCGACCTTTTGATGAAGCCAGTTTCAAAACCTTTTAATTGTTTGGTTAACATGTTCGAGTCTACATTTTTTACAGAGGGGATTTCGATATCGCTATGTATAACTATAAAAAAGTAAAGAATATACTCTACAGCCATAACATATATATATATCTATAGAATGAAAGGTGATATAAATCAGGCTACGAAAAGCATGACAAATGTTTTTGTCTGTATTTAAAATGAATGATGTCTTATAGTGTCCACCACAGCCACACTTAATGTGGGCGGTACAGCAGGAACACTTTTATTCTGCTCACAGGCTGAGCCATATGACAACCTGTCTGGAGAAAGCTTGGACTCCTCTCTGCTCACGAGCCGACATCGACTTATGATCTAAAAATATGCATGAAAACAGACAAACAAAACGGAATGACAAGAATATATTTAGAGATGCTTGTGAGGCTAAATGAGCTAAATAAGTATTAATTGCTTGACTAATATTGAGTCACCACACACACACGCCCCCACACACACACAGAGATGAGTGGTGATGATGCAGGTGGCTGAATCCTCAGGGAGTCATTTATGTGGTGTCTGTGTGTGTGAGTGTAACAGTGTGTATGTTATCTGAGGTTTTGTTAGTGCTGCAGAGGCTCTGAGGAGAAGCAGAGCGCAGCAGCGATGATAGAAGCTTCTAGATGGCTGGAAGCAAGAAAGTGCACTCATACTTTGTTGTAATGATTAATTTATAATCCCCTCTCTCTCTCCTGTGCAAGAGCTGGCCTCATTTTTTTCATTTAATCAGTAATGAAGCTCTGCAATGAGCACCTACAGTACAGTCCGGTGTAGTTTTGCTCCAGGAGTTGAAACAATAGCTTGGTTATCTGTGATTGGCCTAATAATAAATCCACCAATCGCTGCAGGGCCTGGTGTGGCAGAAGGGAGGGGGAGGGAGAGAGGGAGAAGAGGGAGGAGAGGGAGGAGAGGGAGGAGAGGGGAAGGAGGGTGAGCAAGAGAAAGCACCTTGAGTGCTGCTCCGATCTCTCCCACAGGACGAACACACACACACACACACACACACACACACACACACACACACACACACACACACACATTACACATAGGCATGCAGTACTAAAGTAGCCCAGGGGCAGACAGTTTGACCTACATCTGCCGCAACAACTAAAAAGAAAAGCTTTTTATTTTCTCTCTGACTCGCTGGAGGGTCTTTCGGTACAAACTGCTGCTGTGCAGCCAACGTTTGTTCTGTAGGGGTCAATTATATATACAATCTAAATTGTGTTTTTTGTACCAGTAACACTTGAGTCAATCTAGCACTTAAGAAATGATGCTGGATTATTAATTATGAACTTTCTTTCTTTCATTTTTTGATAGTATAAGAACATAAATATAGTAAATACATAAAACAAAATGTAAAAGACATAAAATGAAACAATTTCAGCAACACAGATGAAATAGAAAATACAAGACCATGAAATATGAACAGTATATAAAATAGAATACCCAAAATACGTGTTAACCTTGCTTTGATAAAAAGCTTCTTTTTTTTTAAATAAAAGTTAAGCTCAACTAGCTGACTTTCTATTATAATGTATATTTAGGAGAATACAAACTGCACTCAAAGTATTTCTCTATAATCCAAAAGCATGCAGTCGAGCTGGCAGTTTATTTTCAACCCCCAGTCATGTCTGAAGGTATTCCTCCAACCACCTTCACCAACAAAGTGGGAAGCCTGTGTGTGACTTTGAGAGTCTTTGAGTTTTAAAAAATACAAAAAATGTCAGGAGGTATTTTGTTGACGCTTTTATAAAAGACTTTTAGAATATTTTCATTTCATGTAAATGTGCTGCGCTAAAAGGCATAAAGGATTTTAATATTGAAATCACTTTGTACATCATAGGAACATAAAAGAAGCCTCTATGCATGCATACAGCACAGTGTGGAATGTGTTATATTACCGGGGGAAATCCTTTATATTAATCCTCAGATTCTTGAATGAATTATTAAAGTGGTTGTAATCATGCTATGCTTGTTCGCACCCGTTGGCGGATAGAGTTCCCGTTAAACCAGGAATCGTTAAAGTTCCTTTTAAGTAGGTCAGAGCCAAGCCTGTGGGGATAACATCTAAAAAAGGAAGTATGCTTTTGAATAAGATATAAGCGCAGGGAAAATCAGGGATGTGGTTTGGGAAGATTTTGCTCTAAAGTGTTTCTTTTTTTTGTGTTTTCCCAGATTAAAGGATCCTGGTCGGGTAAGAACCGAGTCCAGAACCCGTACAGCCACAAGAACTGCTTCAAGAACTGCTTCGAGGTTCTCTGCGGGCCGACGTTCCCGAGGTAACTGTCGGACTAAAACATGATCATCTTTCGTGGTTAATAAATTGTCTAGATGCCTATATTAGGTTTTCAGTATGTTGCAGTTTTATCGAAGAGCTCTGTTCAAAGGCTTTATTGTGGTATGCACATCGAAAGTATAGTTATAGTTAAACACAATACAAATAGTGCAATAGGAACCAGTAGAAATAAATGAGTGCAAGAGGATGTTGCAAGACTAATGTGCACTTAATGTTGGAGAGGTTAACTATATTCAAGTAAAATAGAACAAGATGAGGTAAAAATAGAATGTAAATTGAAATGCTGTACAGTGAAATAAAACACTGCTTATTGTCATAATAGATAGATCTGTGAGCTGCGACAGAGAGTGTGTGTGATAGATTAGTCGGTAGATGTGTCTCTCTGCTGCTCCTCACCCTGCCCGGTAACGAGCCGGTTGCCGTCAGTGACCGATGGCCTTGTCCCCGCAGCGTGTTGGACAGGAGAGGACTGATGCAGGAGGATTCATCATTTTCTGCTGCGTCTGCTTCACTCCCCCCCTCCAGAAGCAACCCAGTGTCACAAACCACGGTGAACACACACACACACACACACACACACACACACACACACACACACACACACACACACACACACACACACACACACACACACACACACACACACACACACACACACACACACACACACACACACACACACACACTGTATACCCCCCTTCACACACTTCTCCTTCTCTGGCTCTAAAGTGAACGAGGCTGCAGAGCATAGGATAGTGAATACAGAGCAGACATAAAACAGTCTTAGCCAATTACAGAGGATGTTGGAAAAAGTGTGTGTTTGTGTGTGTGGTGTGTGTAATCAAACTGACAGGTAATCCATCTTGAGACACACTGATGTTGAGCCATGTTGTGTCTCTTTATATAGTCTATTATTTATCTATTTATTATTTTTATTTTGTTATATTTTCTGCTAATAAATAGGCTACGTCATTAGTCGTGTTTGGAGCGGAGGAAGACACATACCGACCTTTAACTTAAGTGCTAATACCATGGTGTAAAAGTCATCGGTAACAATTAGAAATGTGTACTAGCATCAATGTACAGGAATACCCAAACTAAAAGTGCTTTTAACGCAGAATGGCCCATTGAAGAATAATGCACAGTATACAGTATTACACTGTTATAATCAGGGGTGCACATAACTTGTTTGCCCTGGTTCTCAAAGGAGCACCTGGAGATGTTGCTTGGTGCGCATCCTTAAAATGAAATAAACCGGACCTTTTGAGGGGTAGGCTACTTGACTTTATGAACGGGGGGGGGGGTTGGTGTGGTAGTGAGCACGCAGCAGAGTTACTGTGCGGAGTGCATAAAGCAGACCCTTCACGCGATAGCGAGGTTCTATAGAGTTCTCATGGAAATTATTTCCTTCGATTTAATTAATTCAATGAGCAGTGTGTTGGTTTTAACCATATACTGAAAGCAGCAGAAAGTCAGAACTGAATTCACCTTTATGTCTGTTTATTTCTCGAAAGATATATCAATTTAATACTAAAATGGTGAGAGAAGTTTATCCAGTTATAATGAAGCTAAAAATGCCATGCTTGTTGTTTGTATGTCATTCCTTCAGCTTTGCTGCAGCTCAGTTCCTCATCAGTGTCTCTTTCTGCAGAAAACCACGGCTCCTTTCATCCGCAACGAACACACACCTGATGAGGCCAAGCGGAGCATCGCCGCCCCTGAGGAGAAGAGCTCCTCCCCCAGAGAGGAGAAGAGCTCCTCCCCTCGAGAGGAGAAGGGTTCCTCCCCCAGAGAGGAGAAGAGCTCCTCCCCCCGAGAGGAGAAGGGTTCCTCCCCCAGAGAGGAGAAGAGCTCCTCCCCCCGAGAGGAGAAGAGCTCCTCCCCCAGAGAGGAGACCCCGAAGGTCCCGCCCCTGGCTTCACCCGAGCCTGACGCAGAGGTGTCCGTCACCAAGGGACCGGCCCATTAGCTGCATGAGGGGGGGGCTCTGATCCTGGCCGGTCAGGAAGTGAAACATTATCGACGTGTGATGACTGTGCGGGGGACTCAGTTATCCTCCGACGCCCGCCCCACATTCCTCCAGGAGAGCAGGGTTTCTGCAGCAGCTCCTCCTCTCCCCCCCTCTCCTCACCCGCAGATTGACAGTGCAGGAGGGGCATCGATTTAATGTAAAGTCAGCAGCTTCCTCTGTCTCCTGCACACTGCATGGAAAAGACACGCAGGGGGAGAAGCTGCAGGAAGAACTGCAGAGAGAAATACAAAAACTCTCCAAGCGTTTGACGTCCCAGCAGGCCACCTGTGGGATTATCACTACTGCTTCTGTTCTTTATTTAAAATATTGCGTGATGACATTTATTGTGAGAGGCCAGTTCAAATATATTCCTTGCAAGTGTCTGGCAACGACGATATTACTTCTGGACATGTATAAAACTCCATTTATCTGTTGTGTGCACATTACATGCCCTATGCAAACATACAGAGGCTGGACGTGCAGCTTTTTGAAGAGAAGGGTTAATGGCAGGAGTCCAGGAGGACGATCCTTAGCTGACAGATTAAAGGCTCCTTCCAGGAAAGTCCAATCTACCTTGTTTTATGATACTGCTGCATTCAGTATTGTTATAACTTACATGCATTACTTTTTTTTAAGAGATACAGACCAACACCTGTCCTTCCATTTTTATAAATCCAGGATGTAGTGTGACATCGGTGCTCTGAAGTTGCTTAACGTGAAGTCTTCTATCCAGGAGACGCTCAGTCCCACTGTGTGAGAGGAAAGGTCTGACTTCTGATGATAGTAGACACTAGTAGTAACAGTGCCTTATCATAACAGACGCACCAACAAGTGCAACTGAAGTCGACCAACAGATAGATACGTTCATGCCACTGATAGACAAATGCCAACGTTTATTCTTCTAACCACTGAACACTTAACATCTATTAAGTGTTCAGTGGTTCCCAACCTGGAGGGTAAGAACTAAGGTATCATTTCACTATTTGGGAAGTAGTTTCTTCCCTTTCCTGAAGAGTTGGATGAAAAGATTTATATCACTACAACATATGTACAGTAAATAAAGCGACCGCTAATAGACAGTTAGCTTAGCTTAGCAAAAGGACTGGTAACAAAGGGAAACAGCTAGCCTGACTCTGTCTAAAGGTAGAATATCAAATTTAACACAAAGGTCCACAATTTACACAAATGTTTATTAGGATCAAAATAATGAAGCGATGACATTTTGAACAGACCGTAATTGAAGTACATTTTCTTAAAGGGTTTTTAGCTGGAAAATCACAAAAATAAATCCTAGAAGGACAATAAGCACTCAGTTTGAACTGCTGGTTGACTTATGGACATGCTAAAAAGGTTGGGAACCACTGAATTAGACATTGTAAAGCAAAAAGGTAGTGAAGCCGTGTTGAATTGTACATATTTCTGCAAGGTAAAGATGTCAGCTGATTAGATAGGAGGAGAGACTAAAGCAAGGTTTTTTTTTTTAGCGTTTAAGTGCAGCCGGTGTTATTCCCAATGCCTTTGAGCTCCAGCGCCTCCTCCTGCTGATCTTCCTCCTCCTCCTCTCTCTTCCTGTTACTACATATTTAACACTTCTCCTTCTCCTCGCCTCCTTGCTGTGACGGTGCACCTAAAGCCGAGGTCTCCACTGCAGCCATCTGTGGCCGCATCATTCAAGCATAAAGAGCCGAGGCTAAGACGTCCTTTCTCTTCACACTTCTGTGTATTTCAGACTTCAAAATGGCTGCAGAGTTTATTTGTTTTGGTCACAGGTCGCTCGAGGGGACAGCATCCACACCGAGGAAAGAGGAAGAGTTATTCTTAGTATTTAAATGATGTTAGCTGATAGCGAGGGTTTGTAATAGTTATTGTGTTGTATGCAAGACAGAGCTAGTGTTTGTGAAATGTACCTGTGTAGAAGTTCTAGTTTGTCAACAGCATTGTATCAGAAATCTGCCTGAGATTATTTATTACTAAGTCACAGTTTATCCTGAAGATCAAACAAAGAGTGGAAATGTTTGATTATTTATATTGTACCGTAATAATGGAGCAGCAACACTTTGGATGATAAAGATTCATTTTGGCCAATATTCTTCATTCTTGTTTAATCTGTGGATGAGTTTCTTTACCGGCTAACCCTTTGTCCAAAAAATATTCGGTTGACATATTGAAGTATTTAATGTTGTCCAACCAGCTATTCGAAGACCCTTCGAAAATCATTGAACTTTCAGAAAATCAGAAAATATTTATATTTAAAAAAGCTGGAACTTGCACAATTCCAGCAAAAATAAATTGTGCAATTAATTTCCTGTCGATAAATTGACGAACACTTTTAGCTCCACATTAATCTCTACATTAGGATGAAAAAAGGAGAGATGACAGACTCTCCTTTGTGACAGTTTTGTTTCTGTGAAGTATAAAAAAAAACAGCTGAGTATTTGTTGGGAAAACTTTTTAATAAGAAGGTTTGAGACTAGTTTTTCAAGCTGAATTTAGCGGCTGATCTTTCTTTGTGGAAAGTATTTGAAGACAGTTTGGTGTATTTCATTGATTTGCTGTCACAGAGAAGCAAGAATGTATGTGATTGATATTCGATGAAAGAAGAGACGGGAGACTTTAAAAGGGACGGATGAAGTATGATTTTTTGGCTCAAGCTGAGCTCTTGTACGTATGATTCTTGTGTTAAAATGCCATGATGGTCAGATCTGAATGCTCTGATCAATCAATTACATGATGTATACAGAAACAGTAATATACCATCGATGATACTCTTTATTTATGTTCACTTTGTTAAGTATCAGCACTGTGACTTTATGTGTTTCATTCAATTTAATTCACTTCTTTTTACATGATCAATGTGTCTGGTAAATAAACAATATTGTCTTATTGTTTGTCTTTTAAAATGTTTTTTTTGCTCTTATACAGAGTTCTAGAGGGCGCAATGCAAATGAAGGGAAACAAAACGATGAAATACAGATTTGCGCTGCATTTAGCAAGAGCAACAACAGAACATGTTTACAGGAGACACTTGGCGGAGTTCACACTTGCATACACACCTTTTTGATTATTATTAGACTTAAAATATACACACAGTTAATTGTAAAACCAGCAACATGTTAATGGTTGAAATTACAATATTAACTCTCTGTACACATAATGGGTGACAAGCTAATGAACTAGCTAAACTAGTTAAAGGGGCCCTATCATGCTCATTTTTACTTTCATATTTGTATTTAGTGTCTCTACTGTGACATGTCTCCATTCTTTAATGTTCAAAAAGCTCTTTATTTTTCTCATTCTGCCTGTGCTGCAGCACCTCTTTTCACCCTCTGTCTGAAACCAGAGCCCAGTCTGCTCTGATTGGTTAGCTGGCCAGCTCTGTTGTGATTGGTCAACCCCTTAGAGATGTCCCGCCCCTTAGCCTACAATGTGTTGGAGCACTAGCGAGTGTTACATATTTTAGCCTTTGCAGACCATTTACATGCACAAAAATCTTTATAACACATTATAGGAAAGGGAACACCTTTAATTACAGAAGTATTATTTATGCTATCAAACCATTAATCTCTCTGTGAAAGAAGAATCCCGTCGAAAAGAATGTGCATTAACTTTGAAAATCAAGTTGAAAATGCGGTTTGTTTTTCTGTTTTAGTGTTATTTCAATGTTTCAATAGGCAGTCGGACGTTTTTTGAAATGTAGTATTAGTATTTTTACTTCAGTAAAGGTCAGACTACTTATTATTCCTCTTCCCACTACAGTATTAATACAATCATTTGAAAACAAGTGATCTTTTATGAATGAATGAATCCCTTTTGTAAAAGTACAATGTTTACTTTACTGCTCTTTCCATATATCAGATGTTACCTCAGTCTTCCTGGCACACAACACTCATATGTACTGCCATGATATTGTTGCTGTGTAAGGAGTAACATGCAGAGATTCACACATCAGAGCAAACAGCAGAGGATTGTGTTTACATCTCTAAATAGGATTTGGTTTCAGTGTCTTCACTTCCACAAAGTCTGCAGCATGTTTGTGATCGTTGCATTCTCTATTACTCTTAGAAAAACAACAACAAATGTAAGGGTGACGATGTTACAGATCATCCGATAATACAGGTCCTTTGTTTAACTGTAATGTCTTCCAAACTACCAAGTAATAAATTAAGTAGTATGGATGTACTTTATTTCCCCCTCATTTCATTAAGCAGATAGATGTTAAAGTTCTGTATCAGAAGACTAAACGTAGAGTATACCAACTTTGTTCAAACATGTTTTCTATTTGATATTTTTGTGTATTACTGTACTAAGATTTAAGACTTTTCATGACATAGTATGAAATTACTTAAAACATATTTGACATACAATTCTAGGATTTTAAACTATCTTTCTTAAAACAAGTTTGTATGACATACAGTACAATAACTTTCTCTTTACTGAGTTTTAAAGACATGCTTTGAGTTTTTTTTAAATATGTAAATTGAAAATCGGGATCAGCTCCGTTGTTCCCCCGTTTTTAGGCAAAGGTGTCTTCACTCTTTTTGCCAGCATCATGGCAGTTCCTGCAGTTCTTCCTGATATGGACATCTTTCCCATAAAACATGGGCCCGCATGTGAGTGGTGGGGGTGTAGGTGCAGAGCCTTCAGCATATTCCAACATCTCTGTAGCCAGCTGCTCCCTGAAAGTCTTCTGTGTGTGTGGCTTCGTCCTGCCGGCGTCAACCCTCATCTTGAACAGCTCCTTGTAGAGAATGAAGCTGTTCACCACGGCAATGTCCATAAAATGGAAAAAAAAAGTATTGCAAGGCAAGTTTATTTATATAGCACTTTTCAACACAAGGCAATTCAAAGTGCTTTACAAAAAATGACATAGCATTAAAAAAGAAAAGCTAATAAAATAAACATTAAAAGAAAAAATACATGGATAAAAGTTACAGTGCAGTTTAAAATATGAATAGTTCAATTAAAAGCAGCGACAAAAAGAAAAGTCTTCAGCCTGGATTTAAAAGTAGTCAGAGTTGCAGCGGACCTGCAGGTTTCTGGGAGTTTGTTCCAGATATTTGGAGCATAATAACTGAACGCTGCTTTTACCATGTTTAGTTCTGACTCTGGGGACAGAAAGCTGACCAGTCCCTGAAGACCTGAGAGATCTGGATGGTTCATAATTTAGCAGGAGGTCAGTAATGTATTTTGGGCCTAAACCATTCAGTGCTTTATAAACCAGCAGCAGTATTTTTAAATCTATTCTTTGACACACAGGAAGCCAGTGTAAAGACTTCAGAACTGGAGTGATGTGATCCACTTTCTTAGTGTTAGTGAGGACTCGAGCAGCGGCGTTCTGAATCAGCTGCAGCTTCCTAATAGATTTTTTAGTGAGACCTGTGAAGACACCATTGCAGTAGTCGAGTCTACTGAAGATAAAGGCATGGACAAGTTTTTCCAAATCCTGCTGTGACAGTCTTTTAATCCTAGATATGTTCTTTAGGTGATAGTAGGCTGATTTAGTAACCGTTTTAATGTGACTGTTGAAACTCAGGTCAGAGTCCATGACTACACCTAGATTTCTGGCTTTATCTGTTGGTTTGAACATTGCAGACTGAAGCTTAGCGCTAACTTTTATACGTTCTGACTTGGCTCCAAAAACCATTACCTCAGTTTTATCTTTGTTTAATTGGAGAAAGTTCTGACACATCCAGTCATTGATTTGTTCAATGCACTTACTCAGTGTTTGAATTGGAGCATAGTCTCCTGGTGAAATTGTTACGTAAATTTGTGTATCATCTGCATAGCTATGGTAACTTATTTTGTTGTTGTTATAAAAAGGTTCGATGAAAAAACTAGGAATTAAATAAGATGGCTAGAGTCACCAAAAATGTATCCTTAGGTGCTTTTATTAACACCAACGTGCTGAAAAAACACAAAGTAACAAGGATTGTACAGGAAGAAATCAAAACCCTGCTATATACATACAGGTCGAGGACACATACCTGGTACCTCTCTGCTCTACAGCCACAGTCAGACTCCCCATCAAAACACTTGTGGCCAGGGTTTTATACATGTTAAGCCCCTCCCCATAGGATAATCCACTATTTATACCCCTAACCAATGTCATTCACAATGCAAGACAAATTACCCAAACACACCACATCAAAATAGGTCAACATATTATCTCTTTGACCACAGAAGCCCCCAACAATAACATTTTTATACTTGCAAGAAAAGTGCCACCCGCGCCCATGCACTACATAGTATGCTCCAATTGCGCACAGGTGTTAAGGCTGCTTCTATCTGTGGCTCTGTTTGGCCTTCACAACCTTGAAGGAGAGGGTAAGCAGGTTACTTGCAAAAAGACTTCCAATAAATTAGATTTGATCAAATGTGTGTTACCCTCAGTGTGGCCTTTTACCATGCCCCTATGCCAACTGTGATGAAGGCTTCTTCACATTACCACCCTCCTCTCCTACATCAACGATGTTTGGCAGCCTTGACAGGTAGTCTGCGGTGACGTTTTCCTTGCCTGCTTTGTGCCACACACAGAACTTGAATGGTTGTAGTTCAAGATACCATCTAGTCACCCTGGCATTCCGGTCCTTCATGGTCTGAATCCACGTCAAGGCTCTATGGTCCGTCTGTAGGTCGAATTCCCTCCCGAGTAGGTAGTACCTTAGGCTGTCCAATGCCCACTTGATTGCCAGACACTCCTTCTCGATGGTGGAGTACCGGGTTTCACGGGGCAGAAGTTTCCTGCTGAGATACAACACTGGACGTTCCTCTCCTGGTTCTCCCTGAGCCAGCACTGCACTGATGCCCATCCAGAGGCATCCACCTGAACAGGAAGCGTCTTTTGAAGTCAGGACTCTGCAGTACCGGAGACGAGCACAGTTTTTTCTTCAAACTCCTGGAAAGCCCCTTTCACACTCTTCATTCCATTCCACAGGATTCCGAGCAGCCTTGCACGTGAGGTTGGTCAATGGAAACTGCTAGAGTGGCAAAACTGAGGAATGAAAACGTCGATACCATCCAACCAGGCCAAGAAAGGACCGTACTTGTTTCTTGGTACGAGGTCTCGGACTGTTCAGAGACGGCCTCAACTTTGTCCACCTGTGGCCCTGACTTCAACCGTTCCCCAGCTGATACCCAAGGTAACGAGTCTCCTGCTTAGCCCACTCACATTTCTGTAGATTGAGTGTGAGTCCTGCGGCATGGATTGCACCTAGGACCCCGACGAAGGTGATCGAGATGTCCTCCCCAGGTCCTGCTGTAAATGACCACGTCATCCAGGTAGGCAGCACTGCAGTCCTCGCACCCCAGAAGAACTTTGTCCATTAACCTCTGGAAGGTTGCTGGGGCACCATGTAGACCAACGGCATCACAGTAAACTGGAAGAGGCCTAGTGGGCTTTCTGAACGCGGTGTGAGGTGCCGGGACTGGCTTTCCAAGGGGACCTGCCAATACCCCTTGCAGAGGTCCAAGGTAGTGATGTAGTTGGGCTCGACCAATCCTCTCCAGCAGGTCCTCAATCCGGGGCATTGGGTAGGCATCAAAGAAGGAGATGGCATTTCAGCTTCCTGAAGTCAATGCAAATGCGAGAGAGCCATCCTTCTTGGGCAATGACAATGACAATAGGGCTACTACACTCACTGGTTGATGGTTCAATTACTCCCAGCTCGAGCATCAAGCGGATTTCTTCCTTCAATGCCTCCACTAAACGTTCCGGTACTCTGTAGCATGCCTGCCGAACTGTGTTCTGCCCCGGTTTTACTCGGATTACATGCTGCAACACACCTGTCCGGCCTGGTTTCTGTGTGAACAAGTGGGGAAGGGTATCGAAAATAACTTGCAAGTCAACTGGCTTCTTACCATCCAGGTGGGAGAGATCGACCTTCGCTGGCTGCTGATTCCAGGCACCAAACTACCCCTCGGAGTCATCCTCTTCAACCACCCTGCGGGCCAGTAGTGAGGTGATGGGAGGAGGGCTGCTTCTTTCCTCCCATGCTTTAAGGAGATTGACATGATAAGTCTGCTTTTTTTTTCTTTTCTCCGGGTGCAAGATCTCATAAGTCGTAGGCCCCATCTTCCTTAACACTTCAAACGGTCCCTGCCATTTGGCCAGTTAGCTTGCTAGAGGAAGAAGGCAAGAGTAACAAAACCTTTTGACCTTGGTTTGAACTCACGGTTGCGTGCTTGCTGGTTCGTACCATCGTTTTTGAGTCTTCTGGGCATCCATTAGATTGAGCCTGGCCTCCTCTCGGTACTGATCCAACCTGTCCTGATCTGGAGGAAATCTACGCAAAATACCCTGCCCTTCTGCCTTTTTGTCTGTTACCTTTCCTCCCCGTTACGTTTCAACAGATCCAGGGCCCTTGGACCTGGCGCAGCCGTAGAGTAGCTTCGAACGGGAAAATCCGGTGGACGCTTGAGGCACTTTCCCTGTAGGCAAAGAGTAGAAAGGGTAACAACTTATCCCCAGTCTTTTCCAGTATCAGATACGAACTTTCCTTTAGCATCCTCGTGAGGGTTTGGTTAAGTTTTTAAACCTTTCAACAAGTCCGTCGAGTCTCTGGGTGGTAAGAGTCGTCCTTGATAGCTTTTATCCCAACTCCTATTGCAGTTGACCCAGTCGGCGTGATGTGAAGTTGGTTCCTGGTCCGTCAGAATTTCCTCAGGGATTCCTACACGAGAAAAACCGCTGAACAAGAGCACTGATCAACTTTGGGGGTGGTTATAGACCGGAGAGGAAAAGCTTCAGGAAACCGAGGTAAGCATAGTCACATACCACCAGAATGTACTGGTATCCTGTTAGCTTTTTTCCCAGGGGCCCCACATGTCCATGGCAATCCGCTGAATGGGGTTGTTATCACCGGCATGGTTTGGAGGGGTGCTCGGTTTGATTTGCGGAGAGACAAGTTTTCTGACACTCTGGCATGTTTTACAATATTTCTGCACATCAGTGTACATTGAAGGCCAAAAGAACCTAGAGGCAAGTCTGAGATACGTCTTATAGTGACCTAGATGTCCTGCCCATGGAAGTGTGTGGTGCAAGGTGTAGTACTAGGGATCTACAGCTACCTGGCACAACTAATCTCCTGCCGTCTTGCTCTTCCCCCTCATAAAGCAGGTCATTGTGGAGAAAGTATGCTGCCACCACCTACTAGAGCGGTTTGATTGGCTGAGTTTAACAACCTGGTTAGCAAAGACTTTAACAAGGGATCAGACTGTTGCAATATGGTCATATTCTCTGGTATTTCCCACTTTACATTTGACAAAGCATTGCCAGGCATTTCACCAGGTACAGGTGACCAAGCGTGTTTCTCTAAACGCCGTTGCCGACGTGTTTTCCTTGGTGCTTTTGTGTTCCAGCACTGCACAGACTACCACATAAGTCTGGCAGAGGCTGGACACCAGGATTTGCTTGGGCTTTTGCCTGTGACCGTGTCACTACGAAACAAGAAACATGCATGTTCTGTCCTTGACAAGGGTTCACAGACATTGTTTAGACTGCTAAGGAGATCATATAGAATAGGCAAATCCCTCCCCAACAGCATTCAACAGGTAACTTTCACTTTACCCCCACGTTGAACAGATACCTTTGGCCTTCTACATTAACTGTATCTCTTACCTGTGGTTTCTGGCTTGCAATCACCAGGTACACATAAACACAATCTGTCTGCTGGTTGTAGTCAATAGCACCAAGGCACAGCAACTTTGCCTAATGAATGACACTGGAGCTTCCAGAGTCAAGGAGAGCAGTGTATCATTTTACCATTACCTTTACCGGGATCACTTTACACCCTCCTTCCCTGTCTTGACAGTCAATCTCCTCACCCTTTCTGGGCACATAACACAAGTCCTGTCAGTTTTGGCTTCTCAGGGGGCAATCTGACGCTTGTGTCCCTGCTGCTGACAATGATAACATACAAAAGGTTTAGTCCCTGACTGAGCAGAGGGTCCACCTTGTCATATGCCCCCCGGTTACCTTGACCAGGTCTTTGGAAAGTTGTCCCTTGGTGGTTCCAGTCCCTGGTTTCATCCGCGTTGGTCGTGAGTCGTCCCCTTTCTGGCGGTCAGGAACTGCATGGCCAACTTGGATGCTATAAGACCATCCTCCGGTTTCATGTTCTTTTACCCACGTACGAGTATCTGGAGGAAGCACCTGCAGCAGCTGCTCCAGGATGATAGTCTCCCCAATCTGTTCTTTACTCTCTTGCTCCGGTCGCATCCAGCGACGATAGAGCCCTTTCAACCGGTGGTATGATTCTGTCGGTGTCTCCCCCGGTGGCGATGAGGTGGCCCGGAACCGCTGACGATAGGTCTCTGGAGAGATGTCAAATTTGACCAACAGCGCCCCCCTCCCTCAGATCTGGGTAGCAGTTGGACATGTCTTCATCCATCGCGGTGTAGGCTTCCAGGGCTTTGCCAGTTAGCAAAGGGACAAGTCGACAGGCCCATTCCTCCCTTGGCCACTGCCATGTCTTTGCCATGCGTTCGAAGCGTAGAAAGGTACTTTTCAATGTCTTCACCCATTTTGATATACTGGCATCTTTGGCTCCTTACGATGAACTGCCGCTACATCCCCAGAAGGAGTACCAAATCTGTCAGGAGAAGACATCAATGAAGGCCCAACATCAACGTGTGGACCCCCCCGGTAGCGATGTACAGGCTGCTGGGAGGCCTCAACTGAGACCCGCAGGCCCCTGAGCTCCTCCTGTAGGATATCATCTCTCCTCTGCTGAGCCGCTATGAAGTCCCTGACAATATTTACAATGTCACCGGTTGAGGGACCCGCTCCTGGAGATGGCCCCAGGTTGCCGCTGCTGGATTTTCGGTGTTGCCCCTTGGGTTTTCAAACACTAATTGATAGTCCTTCTTCCTCTGACGTCACAGCTGTGTCCCATTCCTCATCCTTCTTCAAAAAAAAGTTTTCGCTCAGAGCGTAGTCCAGTTCGTGTTTTTAACAACACGTCCCTTTTTGCGACTGGCCATCCCACTTCTGACACCATATGTTATAAAAAGGTTCGATGAAAAAACTAGGAATTAAATAAGATGGCTTAGAGTCACCAAAAATTGTATCCTTAGGTGCTTTTATTAACACCAACGTGCTGAAAAAAACACAAAGTAACAAGGATTGTACAGGAAGAAATCAAAACCCTGCTATATACATACAGGTCGAGGACACATACCTGGTACCTCTTCTGCTCTACAGCCACAGTCAGGACTCCCCATCAAAACACTTGTGGCCAGGGTTTTATACATGTTAAGCCCCTCCCCATAGGATAATCCACTATTTATACCCCTAACCAATGTCATTCACAATGCAAGACAAATTACCCAAACACACCACATCAAAATAGGTCAACATATTATCTCTTTGACCACAGAAGCCCCAAACAATAACATTTTTATACTTGCAAGAAAAGTGCCACCCGCGCCCATGCACTACATGGTATGCTCCAATTGCGCACAGGTGTTCCCACTGATTGAGCCTCTACTTAAGGCTGCTTCTTTCTGTGGCTCTGTTTGGCCTTCACAACCTTGAAGGAGAGGGTAAGCAGGTTATTTGCAAAAAGACTTCCAATAAATTAGGTTTGAACAAACAATGACTTGGGTTATATTTGATCAAATGTGTGTTACCCTCAGTGTGCCTTTTACCATGCCCCTATGCCAACTGTGATGAAGGCTTCTTCTTCACAGTTGTTCTTCATTATCTGAGCCAGTGGTAGCATGTAGATGTTAAAGAGAAGAGGCCCCAAGATGGAGCCTTGAGGAACCCCACACGTCATATTTGTCAACTCAGATTTGTATTTACCTATAGAAACAAAGTTGTTTCTGTCCTTTAAGTAGGATTCAAACCAATTTAGAACTGTTTCCGAAAGTCCCCACCCAGTTTTCCAGTCGGTCTAGTAATATGCTGTGGTCAACAGTGTCAAACGCAGCACTGAGATCTAATAATACTAACACTGAAGTTCTGCCACTGTCTGTGTTTAAGTGGATGTCATTAAAGACCTTTACAAGAGCAGTCTCAGTGCTGTGGTTTGGACGAAAGCCTGACTGGAACACATCGAAACAGTTATTTAAATGCAAGAAAAATACCTGAGTGAAGAGATTTGTTTACTATATGAAGTAGTTCTGAAGCCATTCAAGGCAAAACATCTTTGAAAAATCCTGTTGGAATAATATCAAGGCAGCAGGAGGAGGATTTCAGAAGTTGTATAATGTCCTCTAGGTTTTTATCATTAATCTGATGGAATTGTGTCATGATGTCTGAATTGATGTTAAGTGGACACAGAGACAACACATTTGCTGTTCCTGATGCAGAGGCACTGACTGCTTGTCTGATTTTTTGAATTTTGTCAGTGAAAAAGGAGGCAAAAATCATTGCACGCCCTGTGGATAGAAATTCAGAGGCTACTGACACTGGGGGGTTAGTTAGTCTGTCGACAGTAGCAAACAAGGCACATGCGTTGTTTTTGTTTTTGGTAATGATGTCAGAGAAGAACGATTGTCGTGCGTTTTTCAATTCCAAATTATAAAGGCCAAGTCTCTCTTTATAAATGTCAAAGTGAACCTGGAGATTTGTTTTTCGCCACCTGCGTTCAGCTTTTCGACATTCTCTTTTTTCTGTTTTCACGGTCATGGCCTTTCTCCATGGAGATATTTTCTTCCCAGTCACTTCCTTTACCTTAATTGGAGCAATGGCATCTATAAAATTTTTAATTTTTGAATTAAAATGATCTACTAGCTCATTTACTGAGGTGTTAGCAGGGGCAAGTGTGGAAGAAAAATTCTGAGTAAATATTTCCCTAGTATTTTCAGTTAAATATCGCTTTGTGGTTACCTCTTTTGTACCATTTCATTATTTTGTGGAGAACGCTGTCGTACCCGATCAAAGCGTCACATCCACGCCACCCATGCTTCGGTTGTAGTCCAACACAGCGTCAGGAACAGGAACAGTCTTAGTCTGCCACACACCAGCCTGTTTCACTTTCCGCTGGACTGTGGAGCACATGGTCACTTCACGGCTGTCCAACCACTTTATGAACAGGAGTTTGCCTTCCCTTATCCACCGCAGATCTCCCCTTTCAGCCTTTTTTGGTAGGCCATTCAACTCCGTCTGTGGGAAACCAATTCGATTTTTTCTAATGGTCCCACAACAGCCAATGTTTGTTGTGGACAAATCCCCAAATAGGGCAGGGCTTGTGTAGAAGTTGTCCACAAAGAGTGTGTAGCCCGCACCAAGCAGAGGGAGGGGCAGGAGGTCGGTCACGGAGGTGTAGCTGAGTCCCTGGCCTGAGAGGAACGTACTCTTCCCTGTGTACACAAAGAAGTTCCATGTGTATGCCGTGGAGGAATCCGCCAGCACAAACAGCTTGTATCCCCACTTCGTTGGTTTATCTTTCATGTATTGTTTCATGCTGATGCGGGCCTTTGAGGCGACCATCCTCTCATCTATTGAAATGTTCTGATAGGGCAGGAAATGGGCTTTGCAGGCATCAACGATGTCCGTGTACAGGGGCTTTATCTTGAAAAGTCTGTCATACTCAGCGGTGTTCCTTTTGCGATCGTTTTCCTCGTCTTCATCAGGGTCGCTCAGGTGCAGTGACCACATGATGGCTTCAAAACGGTCCCAGGACATCGTATCACCTGGGAATTGGAAGTTATATGGCCATTTCTTCCTCCAGTAGTCCGATCGGTTGTGAATGGGGACGAGGCCTGAGAAAATGATGATGGACAGGAAAATATAGAAATCCCTCACAGTCAGCATTTTCCAAACATGCTTCTTTCCAGCCTGCAGTCTTTTCAGGGCGTTGGCGTTCGTGTTGGTAATGAGATTGTATGAACCACGGAAGCGCTAAAAAAAATCTGAAAATGGAGAGGGGAGACCATGCTACAGTGGGGTCGAGCGTTGGGCCTGGGACCCTGGCTGGCGTGAAATTGAGTGGCTCTGGTGTTTGGTCATTCTCCTCTCTGTTGTGCCACCTGAGTTCTTCTTCTGTCGTTCTGGAAGAGGAAGAACCTCGGCCACGCTTCCTGGGTTTTACACATTTATCTGATGCTTTTCCTTTTCCTGGCAAATGTGGAATAACAAAGAGATTAGATGAATTCCTGTAATTCCTGTTTCCTTGGCAGTAAACATGGCATTTTGAGCGTGTGAATGCAATACATTTAGTGACTATAGACGAACACTGGCCTATACTTTTAGTAAATGTAACGGACAATAAACACTATTTGGTATTTTTGTAAATAACCCCTCTAATTCCTGCCAAACACGCTTTTATTTACTATATGAATAATCGTTAAACAAGTAATAGATAAAAACAGAGAGATTACATACCTTTGCCGTGGTGGAATTTCGTCATCAGAGTCACAACGGTCCGGGTTCCGTTCTGGCTGCAGGAGATCCTCGTCGTCTGACTCAGAATCAACAGGTAACATATCTGCATCGCTGTCAACATTAGTCACAATTTCCATTGCCTGTAAGTAGTAAGCATCTATTTCTTGTGAGTCATTATTTGACAAAAGTCAAAGTACAGAAAAAGTCCTAAACGCAAATATTGTAATCTGCTCTGGGATCTGCTGTCCGCTCTGTGCCCTGCAATTCCTGCTTCGTTACGTAGTAAACAATGAAGTCGGCTGCGTAAAGTACTTACTCTGGCTGGCATTCTTTATACTTTACGCAGGACCATATCTCTGGAACCCATTGGTCGATTCGTGTGATTTACACCTTTTTCTTAACCATCAGAACCAATAGAATCGATGGGCAGTTCCCAATTCCACGTAAACATTACCATAGCGGACGTAATAGAGAAGCAAACAAAGCATATCTGAAAGTGCAAGCCTGGACTGCAAAACTTTATACCCAGTATATTGCCATAAATATGATGATGGATTATCAGTAAAATGTCTACGTGACACAAAGACATTGGATTAACCTTGAGCGGCGTTTTTATTCCGTTGAACACAACTTTTGATCACAAATCAAAAAAGGTAAGACGTAATTATTGTAATATTTTTGAAACCGGATGTTGTTTACTTTCTCTTTTCTGGCTGATAGCTCCTTAATTCGGGGTCGTACAGTGATGATATTACATGTGTAGAATCTGTGGAGTCTCAGCTTTAAATCGTATATCTTGTTTGTGCAGTTAAGATAGTAATAAGGGCATTTCTACCGTGAGTTCTGTGTAAAAAAGCGTTAGCATTTTTTCGCTCAATTCTAATTCAAAGGCTTGGTATTACTCGTGTTTTTTTTAGCTAAAGATTGTTCTTATTGCCAGTTAGCGGAGTTTCTTACCTTTAAAAGGGTATGAAACATTAATAGTTTCATAAATGTTAAGAAGCCCTGAGACATAGTCTCTAAAAAAAACTGTGGGGGGGGGTCCACTGGGGGGACCTTCGGGCTTAAGAGGTTAAAGACATATCTGTTTTATGTAGTCGAGAGCTCTGAAAACTGAGTTTGTACTCGCTAGTCAACAACAACTTCTCAGTACAGTTTTATTCAAAGTATTTACAGCAGCTGTTCACAACCTCCTCATAATGCAACACATCAGTGAAAGAACCTCGATACACATTTAAAAGCAAACTACTACAAGTTACAATAAAACTCAAGTTACATGTAAAAACATCTGAATATATTTTACATTCATGTGTATGAGCATTCACCACTAAAATAAAGAATGACATTGTAAAAATGAAGACAAACAACCTGAAAAGGCTTAATTTGTACATGAAACATTACCCTCAGGAGGAAACATGTTCATTATACAGCGTACGAATAGAAGCTGTGCGGCTTCTTCCACTAAACGGAGACCCTCATTTCCTGCAGTATTTGAACCTTACACTGTGTTCCTATCAGCAGTCCTCTCTGTATGAAGGGACATTTTTAACGGCATCACACCTCGCTCCACAAAGTCCAGAGAATCAGATTTACAAAGTATTTCTCCGTCACTCCTCAAGATTTCTCGTCCACCGTCAGCTCCTGCAGCTGCTCCTGCAGAGCGTCCAGCTGCTCCTCTTCCTCCAGCTGCTCCTCTTCCTCCTCACCTCTCTGCCCCTCTGAAGCTCGCTCATTCTCCTCCTCGGTCTTCAGCTCCTCTCGTGCGTTCTCCAGGTTCTCGGAGCTCTCGAAGCAGCCGGAGTCCCTCGGCTCCTTGGCCTCTTCCTCTTCAGGCTCGGACTCGTCGTCAGCTACACAGGGCAAAGAATCAGATTTAAATACAATCTTCTTTCCCCCTACAATCTTGTTCAGCTGCAGAGAGGAACTTTAGATTCATGTTGTGTGAGCTGGGAATAAACACAAAGGCACAGACCGCTACGATAAGTTTTAATTACCGTTTTGTGGGATGTTTTTGGCTTTTATGTTGAATTCTCAAGTCTTTTCTTGTATGGTTCTAAATTAATTAACAACTTTGTGGGATTTTCCTAATAAGAGGAATGTATTCAATGGCCATTTTTATGCTGCCATGGTTTCCTACTTCTTGACATCTGGTAGTGGCTACAAGAAGCTAAACAGGTTTTTGGCTTACCTATCAAATAATCATTATTATCTAACGATGCATTGTCATTTTTTTAGTAATAGACTTGTCTTATGGTATTGTATGATATTTTCTTATTTTGATTTAATTTCCTGTTCTCTGGAAGCTTTAATTACTTATTTTAAAAGCATTGAAATCTCCTGTCATAATGTGTTCCTTATGTATTTGTTTATGTACAGCACTTTGAATTGCCTGTTGCTGTAATGTGCGTTACTAATGAACGGCTGCAGCTAATTGTAATGCTAATCCTTAAAGTCTTTTCAACAAATAGCTGTAAACCGGTGTTCAGATCATTAGTGATGGATCGTCTGGAGCACACACACAGATGGGGACAAGCGACTGAGCATTAATTAAACTGAGTGTGACGCTGTGCAACGGAGCCATACAATGAAGCTCATTATGCAGCGGAGGCAGAAAAAGGTGATGAAGCATGAAGTATCCCCCAAAGACACAATTTTCTGTGATATCCGAGTGGCACACGGACTCTGAAATGATCATTAGTGGGATGTTCCTCTCAGCTTCTGGATCAGAGGTGTATTTTTAAAGGTTTTTGCAGATTACAGTGTTTGCCCTTACAGTCTCTCAGCAGCTCAGAGGCGCTCAGGATCTTTGAGCGAGCGTCCGGGTCTGTGATGTTCAGCTCGTTCAGGTGAGACTGCTTCAGCCCTGCAAAGTCCTCGAGGCTCTGGAAGCCGTGCATGGACAGCAGAGAGCTCAGCTCCTGAAACACCAACAGCAGCGTTTAGACAGATATGTATTAATATTCTTCCTGCAGTGGTGTCGCAGTGAGACTCTCACCGTGAGGCCGATGCTGTCCAGAACCTCCTCCAGGGATTTGGGTTTGGATTTGGAAAGCCGGTTCTTGCTGTTGCAGCGTCTCCTGCGGGCGGGGGGGCTCTCGTCAGGCAGCAGGTTGACGTAGATGAACTTGAAAGACCCAATTTTGTTGTTGAGCTTCCCGGTCCACGTCCCCACAGGAGGCTTCTCGATGATGTGGATGATGTCGCCTTTCTATAAGAGAGATGACCCATCAGCACCATGAGTCATGATGAGGACAGCAGGTTGAAGGACACCAAAAAAAAAGGATGGACAAAAGAAAAGCTTGAGAGCAACATCTGTCTGGTTGTTTCTTAAGTCTTTAAAAATATGAGGGTTGTTTTGAATGACTTTTTTTCATTCAAAGCTTCCATTAAGGCTTTCAAATATATGTCATATTTTATGACTTCATCAGCCTAGGCAAAAAACGATTTATTTGTTATTGTGGTTTTATGAATGCATTAGATGGTGCCATTAGACGTCTTATTTCCGCCCAGTTATTGAGCCTGTCTCCGTTTGTGTGCATCAAGCAAACAGTTGTTTCTAAAGGCTAATAAATATGGATTGAAGCAGAATAGTTTCCTTGTTGTGAACTTTCAAAATGTTTGCGTCGATCACTTTTGAATTTTCTTTTACCTTTGGACTTTACTAAAGGAGATATAGAGATTGTCTGGATCAAATTAGTCTCTGAAAACACAATCCCTTCTAAAATGATCTTATCTTGTGAAACAGACAGTCAGTAATGTGGGGTTCAAACACTTATCAGATAAACAACCCGTCTGCTCGGTTTATCTGCCCGATAAACATTCCTGTTTGTCATCTTGCAATATACTTATTTATATAAATAGTTATCACCGCAATAAACCGTATTTCATTTTGTCTTAATCTACATTATTTATTTTCATATTCTGTTCTTGTACATATCCTATTGACATGTATGACTTTTTGCACTACTTTCTATTGTGTTATATATGTTGTTGGAGGAGCTCAGGTCAGAAGAATTGCATTGCCATTTCTCCACTGTAGCTTTGTGAATATTACAATTAAACCTTTAAATCTTGAGAGAGGGAGAGGAAGACCCCCCTGAGACTCACCTGCAGTTTGAGCGACTCCACGTCGTAGGGGCTGGGGGTGAAATCCGTGTGCACCAGAGCGCGGCCACAGAAGGGTCCGGAGTACGAGCTCTCCTCCAGCCGCATGCTGTCCCTCTGGGAGTACCCGCTGTCCAGGCTCTGTCTGTCGCTGCCTGAGGACACAGAGGAAGAGACTCAGCATTCAGATACTTCAGGTGAGGAGTTTTTCCCCTCAACAATTTTGCCCGATTTTCAAACTGCCATGATAGCCCGACACTGAACTCTTATTGAGCCAATACAATTCTGCCTATGAAGGGCTTTTCTCCTGCCTATTATTTGTTTTACTTCTATTCAGTGGTCATGATGAGGGAGGCGTGTGGTGCAGTGGGGTAGTGCGTTGGTGTTGGATCAGGGGGTCACATGTCGTGTGTCCCTGGGCAACACACTTCACCCCCAAATTGCTCCTGTGGGGATTGCCCCCCAGTATTGAGTATGTAAGTCGCTTTGGATAAAAGCGTCTAACAAATGACATGTAATGTAATGATGATCGTCGATCGAGGCTTTTGGAACTACATTTCCCATAAGGGGATGTAGACAAAGGAAAAGTGAAATGACTATAATTGTAGACTTTACTTGTATGTCAGCAGAAGTGTCCCATTAATGTGCAATACATGAATATATATTGTAAGAGAATATTCCTTCTTACTCTTAATTTTCTAATTTCTCTCCCATCCAATCTATTTTACGTCATTCAGTTTCTTTTGATCGTTTAGAGTGGGATTTTTTTATTACAACGTAACTAAGGACACAACAAACACTACTACTTTATTTCATTGATACTGAAGAAAACTTTAAAATGTGATGATTCTCAGGCTCATTGTGGAAACATCTTCTACTCTCCCTCACAGTGAGAACCTTCTGGATCTCAGCTACAGATGTGCACTCACTGCCTGACAGCTGGCGGCTGAAGTGTGCCGGCGCAGCGTCCTCCGACCCGGTGGAGCACACAGACGTCCTCTGTCCTGCCAGCAGATCAGGCAGCCAATCAGAGGGGACCGGAGACAGCTCCTCTCCACTCTCACCCTGCAGAGAGACCATTCATCTTCAGTTCACTGAGTTAATCATGTTGAACTTAAACTAAAAGGTCCCATAATGATAACGTTTTCCTTAGGAATTATTGTTACAACTGAAACTGAGAAATGTAGTAAAACCTATTCGACTAGTCAAAAATATAAACAATGCTTAAAATGTCATAAATGTAACTGTTTTAATCGGTCAGGGTGGAGCCAATTTTTATTTGTTGGTCAATAACAGTGCATCATACAGTATAGCCATCATATTTGTTGTGTGAAGAAAAATAAGGCTGTCAGATAAATGAATTGGAATAAAAAGAGTACAATCATTACCTCTATATTTTAGAGGAGTGGAAATGTTAAGTGTCATTAAAATTCAAGGCACTTGTATAAACTTTAATACAACACTTGGATAAATGTACTTTCAACGACTACAAAAGCACACACATTCGGCTTCTTTTGTAAACCACAGGACATACATGTGTCCACTAGATGGAGACAGTTACAATCTTTTTGTAACAACAGCTAAACGAAAATATGTCAAGGTGAGGTTTTATATATTAAAAGATACGATTTCAAAGTTTTAAATGATAACGATACCGTTAGATACAGTGATCATGTAATTTTAGCTGAAGTGTAACAGTAAACAGGATCTTACCCCCTCCTCAGCCAGAGCCTTCTGCACCATCTTGGATGTTTTGCGGGTCATGGTGCGTGAGATGACTTTTCGCCATTTCTTTCCCAGTTTGCTGCCACTCTTCACTGCTTCCTCGACTGTGGCACACGCTTCCCCCTGAGAAGAGTGAGAACATCAATCAGCTGTTTGGAAATGAGATGTGGCACAATTATATTAGAATCAGGTCAATTGAGGTTTAAAAAAGCCCGAAATATGACATTAACAGTAAATCATTCTCACAGTGGTGTCACCGTCACAAATTCACTTCTCACAAACTAGAAAACATTGAGATTTTGTGGTAATGGGGCGGGCGGGGCACACACACACACACAACACACACACACACACACACACACACACACACACACACACACACACACACACACACACACCCACACACACACACACACACACACACACACACACACACACACACACACACACACACACACACAACACACACACACACACACACACCACACACACACACACACACACACACACACACACACACACACACACACACACACACACACACACACACACACACACACACACACCACACACACACACACACACACACACACACACACACACACACACACCACACACACCACACACACACACACACACACACACAATTTCTGCTAAGTTTCTGAGAGCGATACCAGACATAACTCCATAGACAAACACTGTGGACTCAGAAATGAGAGCTAATGATGTTTTAAGTATTTTCATTATGGGGCAGTCACAGTAAATGCATTCTGTGAAACTCTGCATTGTGTGAGGACCATTGACTAAGAGGACACGGAGGTTGAGTCCCCTCCATTTTGCCAAGGAAAAGAACGCAGATGGTCGGTTCGATTAAAAGATAATTGATTCACTCAGAAATATAGCTGTATTAAGGCTCTGTCACACATCCCTGAAATTACTATCCACCTTATGTTCACTTCTATCAAATAAAAAGGCGAAAAATATTAGCTTCTAACGCTGAGGCATATTCGCAACTTCCTGTGCAGCGTGACTTAAGTAAAACTTCCATATAAATATCACTTTGGTCACTTACCAGCATTTGAGCATGACACGGAGCCCTTTTTAACACTGAGCGTCCTTCGGTGGCTTCCTCGAACCGGCAGCTAGTGATTTATTTTAAGATAGAAAAGTCCATAATAGTGAACTGTAACAGAACTGTATGTAGGCTATATTTAATATATTTAATACAGTACTATGCACTCGGATTCTCATGACAAACTTAACCTTTGCATCGACTGTGGGCTGTGTGGTCATGACTTTCTCTCAGGTAGGTTCACACATACGAGGAATTTGACTTGATGTCGTGGTGCATCAAAAATCTAATATAAAACAAAAAATCTGTAAGGACACCGTAATAAAATAAAGCAGTAATTTACAGCGAAATAGAATGTAATAATTATAGAATATAAACTATGAAATAAGAATATGTGCAGTAAGCAGCATGAACATTGTGTGCATTAATGTAATGCATATAGAGACTACGTTGTGGCTGAGGTAAAGTGTCAGTGAAAAGTGAAGAGAGTTAAGGGTTAAGCTTTCCAAATACTAGGCCTCCCTGGTATATTAGTCGACTAAGATCCTTTAGCCAATTAGTCATTTCTTAAATGCTTTTTGGAACTGAATGACCTTTATCAAGTACATCTCTGGTTACACAAGATTTGAAGAGGTGCTTTTGCATGATTACTTGTGGAGAGACTCACTTTTAGAGACTTAAATGTATCAATCACAACTAATCGAATAAGAACTTCATTAACTACTTAATACCCACATTGACAAACACACAGCTGCCACAGAGACAGAGGGATGTAATAACATTTGAATAAAAAAGCCTGTCTTGGGGTAAAACCACCTGGTTAGCTGCTTGCCGTGTCTGTCTGGCACACAGGCTCTCTGCTTGAGAAACTCACGGACATCCTGTCTGCTGTCATGCTGCTGCGCTGTGTGCAATGCTTCGTCTTTTTACTTCCTCTCTTCTTCTACACTTCTATGCTTATTTATCCTCCAACTTCCACTCAGGGCTCTACTATTGGAATGTTATTTAAGTTCTGTGAATTAAAAAAAAAGTGTTGACACATTCCCACACATGTGGGGAAGTTCAAACTTCTGTAACAGCGACTGATAACAACTTCTGCTCGTCCTTTCAGTCTCTCCTCATGCAGAGTTATTTTGGTTTTGGGTATAATGGTCCCAGCAGGCCTAATGAGGAACAATGTGATAAAGGATCTGTCTTTTAGGAACTTAAAACACAAAGAGTTCAAAGATATCTACTTCTACTTTTCCAAACCGTACAAACAGTACAGTGTTTACAGTACAGATGTTTGGTATAACTTACATTCTCCTCTAAGGCCAACTCCCTCTCTGACACCACAGGAGAGGTGGGTTTGTGCTTTATAAAATCCTTGAAGCTGCTGGACCTCTGCAGAGAGAGCTGGAAACACACAGAGAATTGCATTTATTTTTAACTCGTGATACAAAAAGATTAGAGCAAAGGGCCCCCAATAAAATGTTTACCATAAAGCAAAAGGTGTAATCAAAAAGGCATTTCCAAAAAAGGGTTGTTTGGTGGTTTTTACTGTAATGCAACACTGATAATGCTCATCTCACATTGTGCACAAATGTTCTTATCTCTGCAAATGTGTGAACAGAATGAATCTGGGGGGGCTGGGGTTCCTCAGAAGCAACATGTTTAGAAGCCCATGTTTCTCCCAGAGTTATTAAACATAAAGCCATGCATCTGGGCCATGCTGCACTGTAGCTCAGCAAGACACAAAGCAAAATGGTTTTAAAACAAACTCAATGCTATTATGTAAAGACAAGTATTTACATGAATACACTTTCTGTTAATTCTTCAATTCAAATTTGGTAATCTGCCAATTATTATTTTTTATGAAAAGAGAAATAATTAATCAGAAAATAGTGACACATTTCCCCTACACTTTACTGACATCTCAACATTGATCATTTTTCTCCCAACATTTCTTTTTCAAAACATCTTAATAATTAAGGAATTTAGGCCTTTATACTTGAACAATACTTAAAGGATGAGTCCACTTGTGGTAAAAGGCTTGCTGAAAAATCTGCTTGAATATGATTCAAATTAAGACTTGTTTTTCACCAAAATAGGCAATCTTTTTAAACCTTTTTAACAATTCTGCAAATCTTCAGACTCCTTTAGTTCTAGTGGAAAACTCTGTCTAACTTTCCATGGCCATCACTCGTCTCTGTGCTTGATTTTATCGCAGCTCAGCCTTCTCAATTCTTAGTTGAAACCACAGGAAACAAAGGGCAAAGCTTGAGCAACTGCTGGCAGCCAATCGCTGCAGACATCCAGTCTGTCTGCGTCTAACCAGAAGATTAAACCACCACTGTGAATGCCCTCCATCATTATGAGGCTATTTCCAGTATTTCTGGTAAATGTCTTTTTCCTGCCGCAGTTCTCCTGCCTGAAAAGCCACAAAGCTTTCAGATCTATTACGGCTGAGAGTAGATCAGTGGATCAATGATGCTCTGCAGCCTGGATTAGGGCCAGGGAGAAGAGTGTGAAGAGACAGTTACCGAGAACAAAGACAGAGATGTGTTGTAACGAGGCGTGAGTTGGACCACAGGAGTGTAGATGTTGATGGAAAGTAGGGGCACTGGTGTTGAGCGTAGGAGGCTCGCTCTCAACACACCAGAAGCCACAAAGCCCAACATGACTCAAACTACATCTGCAGCAATGATTCACCCCGCCAGAATAGAGGAACCTTACTTTACAAAAGAACAACTGGGGCCACAGTATTTAGACAATTAAAACATTTTAAAATATAAAGATTGAGCTTTATGTTGTGTGTGTGTGGCTTTGTTCAGCTTCACCACAAAGGTTTGCAGACATCCTGTGTTGAGACGATGTGCACACAACGACAGCTGTGCTAGATGTTGAAATGCAAACAAGTGTTTTGAAATATGTGATTAACACCTCTTCACAATGGCAGTCTATAATAGTTACGTTTTTTTAAAAGCTCAGATGAGGATGTTCACTCTAAACGTTCCAAGACAACAACAACAAAATGTAAACTCACCTTCTTCTTCTGCACCTGCTCCTTTTCCGAGGCATTGGAAGTCCTTCGCCTCAACATCTTCTTGTTCTTCTTCAGCGGTCCTCGAGGAGATTTCTCTGGACGTAAAGCTGAGGGAGCGATACACAGAGTGAGAGTTCCTGTCAATGCCAAAAGTTGTCAGATAAAAAAAGGTAGAGCTGCGACTCCGCTGCAGCCGAAGTGGAGAGGAAGTCACGTGGCGCCGCAGAAACCGAAGAGGCAAAACCCTGTTTTTGGTCCTCTGGTTTACACAGAGGGCAAAGGGTTTGTTGCAGGCTTCTTTCAGCCTGCATGCTACAAGCTCTCAAACTGAACCGACTCACAACTCAATCTTGAATACCACTACAGATATAAACAAATACAAAAAGGTAAAAAAGAAAGTCTTCCCTTCTGTGAATCCTGCTCGATACAGGTCTTTTTTCAAATAATCAACCTCCAGTCTCATTTATACTCAAATGCTCAGGTTGATAAAAATAAATGTCAAAAACAATAATGAATAAGGGGCAGATGTTTAAAGCAGATACACATCGAAGTCACCTCTTGCTGCAGTGTCACTGTATTACAACATTTCTACTGCCACAGAAGTTAGTTTAACTTCTGCAAAATCTGAAGTAGAAATTAAGTAAAGAAAGATCTCCATCATGCAACACAGCAGCTTTGAGTCATTTTTTTACATTATTTTTTGTAGGTTCTGTGCTCAATCGAAAACACATTTGCCATACTGTAACCCCTGAGGTGTGGAAGTGAAAGACAAATGCAAAGATGACATATTTAGAAACTCAGTAGCGGCTTTGCAGCTGCAGCAGAGGAGCCACCACAGCTAGGAGGCCAGAACAACACAGACTAATGATCAGACATACAACAGAGCAGGGGTTCCCAACCTTTTTTCCCAAGAGCCCACCCAAATGCGCCCCCCCCACACACACACACACACACACACACGGGGGGGGGGCGCAACAGCTAATAAAAGTTTAAAAATCTCAATAATGCTACAACTACTGTCACAAACTGGATGGGTGTGAAGTATTTTGTTAAAGGAGGATTAAAGCGTAATTAAAGGAGCACTATTGGAGTGACTTTGATGGTTATTGGACTCGGGATGAATTAATTTGGATTCCCGCTGTATGAAGAAATTAAAGGACGGCGCAAGTGGAAACAATTCACAAAGGGATTAAACTATTTAAAACACATGCTCAAAGTAAACCGGATTTTGCCGATGTGTTTATGTGGATTAAAAAGTCGTAAATAATCTACAAAATTGAGGAGACCGATCTGATCGGAGCAACTGTGACTAATAATCCAACTGAAACCGGCATGGACAATGACTATGTTTTAAAATTATCCAGAAAAGCCTAGTTTGGACACTTTACGGGCAGAAGAAACATTTCTATTAAAGAAAGAATTATACATTTCTGTCTTTTTATGCCTTTATTAGCTACTACCACCCCCAGGTTGGGAACCACTGCAACAGAGGATATTCATACAACATGTGGGGAAAGACATGTACAAATATCCAAAACAGTCACAGAGATGTGTGTGCGTTTGGATGAACACTCAGCCTGCAGGAGAAGGCCACTATTGGCACTCGACGCAGAGAGGGAAGTCAAATGTTAGTCAACTTAGGCTTGTTATTTTGGTGGGGTGGCAAACCACATGATAAGAGCATGCCCTATTTTAGTTTCCCGTCAGCCGACCTAAGGTTGGCAACAAACTCATCTGTCTGCAGATCGACAAAAACAATAAGCAGCAGATTTTGATCTACACTGAGGTTAGCTGAAACCTCACAGGTAGTGGTGGAAGAAGAACTCGGATGATTTAAAAGTAGCGATTCTACACTAAAGACACAGAAAAATAAAGCATTTCAAATGTTACTTAAGTATTATCAGAAAAATATACAAAAAATATCAAAAAGGCAAAAGTATCATTATGCAGAATGGGCCCTTTCACAATGTTAAAATACCATTACTCGTTATATGATATATATTTTATTATGACGCATTGTGAGCATATTTTTGTTGTTGTAGTTTGTTAAAGCAGACCTTAATCATACTATTTTCTATATTGTTGGGTAATTGTATACAGTACAATGAATCCAATAATAATAAAATGATCATATGTAAATGTAAAATATATATCTATAAAGTAACTACTGCTGACACATACATGTAGTGAAGTAAATACTAAAATATTGCCTGTTACAATGTAGTGTTAATAGTTTCACTACTGGTCCTTGGATGGATGAGTATTTGTAATATTTGGTTTCATACAACAATATAATAAAACTTGACTTGTGGATGTAAACTACAAAAAAAACAATCCAATATTGCACTTGAAAAGGTAAAGAGGAACCCGATGGAGTTCATGACCACTAGCAAAGCTTTGACAGCAAAGGCAGATGTAAATACAGTATTTCAAATATTTAGCTTTGCACATCCTATATGAGGATGTGAAGTAAATGCACTCATCAAGGTGAATAACAGTGAATGTTAACATTCTGTTTACAAGCAAACTTTACAGGGCACATTTAATAAGTGAATAAAGTACTTAAGCCTTGAGATTACCACTTGTAAAGATGTTGAAATGTAACTACACAACAACAAAACACAGCAGAAGCGACTTCTGTTCACAGAGAACAATGATCTCATACTGTACATGTTGTTCCTCTTTTTCAGGGCCTCTTTACCACAAACCCGAACGGATAGGGAGGAATATGCCTTTTACTGTAAGCTGTCCAACTTTCTGAGTCTAGGGTTTCTGCATGAGCTTTCAGAGCTGTTTTGACAGGAGGATGCAGATGCAGGGCTCTGCACATTCACACCTTGCTGCTAGTTGCTAGGCAACTAGTATTCTGCCTGTATTAGCTCTTTACATGTAGAAGTAAAACCACAGGATTTGCTCACAGCTGTTTTTACGAGTTTTCATGTTTGTTTTGTTTTAGGTTGTCGTTATATTAAAAGATATTAATAACGAAAACATTTCCTTAATCAGAAAGAACCAGTGGCTTTTAGCGACTGCAGTCTTTAAAATGAAGTTACTGTACCACTTGCAGCCGGCTAACTTAGCTTAGCACAAAGACTTCAAACAGGTGGTGACACATTGTGTGCAGCATAGGGGAGAGTGGGGTAAATTGAGCCATTTTTTAGTTATGCTGTCCTCTAAGCAAGGAGAAATGACATGGTAAAAATGAAAACACACACCTATAATTCAGGATGTCTCCTATCAATGATAATAATTAATATTTGATCAAGGGGCAGTGAAAATATTACTATTAAGCAGTGGCGAGCCGTGACTTTTATACCTAGGCCCTCTGAACCCCTTCCCTCGAAAAACAAGAAGAGTTATTACGTCACAGCGTATACTTCAGCGGAATATCAAAACAGCGACCCGGGGTGCAAAACGCATCAATGACAGCGACCCTCTACCACACAAAACAACACCTATCATGACAGGGCACCCACAGCCAAGTAACAATTACAACTGAATTAAGTCGGCACGGCGGCCCGCATTGAAAATGACTTGGCCTACCTTTGATGATCAAATCACTGAAACACAAAGTCCATCCTTCTGTTCTTTTGGATGAAGCACTTGCGGGTCATGCAGCTGATCCTTTGCCACTCCAGTTTATCATTGTAACTCAATCTTGAAAATGACTCGGTTAATAATTTCGCAACGATGTCATCACTATCACTGAAGTGAGCCATCATGAACGAACTTATGCTCATTATCAATATATCGATCATAAATCTATCGATCATAAATCTATCGTTTAGATTTATAATTCGAAAATAATAAAAGTAGGGTAGACATGTGGATATTATCCGGCTGAACAAAACGTGCATTTATCTAACAGGTTCGTTTTACACAGACCTTATTTCAAGCTATCTTCCAAAATCCTATTGAGAAATCCCATTGCTTAATTTGCTTTCTGTCGAGGGAATCCGAGCGAAGCTTACTTCCGGGTTTTAGGACCCGTCACTGCACCACTTGCATAGACCCAGAGCCCTAGAGATACTAATCTCTCTAGGGCTCTGCATAGACCCACAGCGGGCGGAACTTGTCATAAAGCCCGCCTATTTAGAGGGAAGATATGATTGGTCAATTGTACTGTCATTTGACATTACTCTCGTTGAGTTACTATAGCTGGCCCTCTGTGAATGTAGAGAGGGACCAACAAGCCCTCCCGTCTTCACATAACTCGCAGAGACGGCATTTAACCCTTCACATTCCAACAGAAACTGAACAGGCACATTCGAAGGATTTATTTCTTTGGAAATATTATTTTAAATACAATTAAATCAAGTTATTTTGGTAAAACTAATGAAAAATGTAACAACAAAAACATATATATTTTTTTAATGTTTTCAAATATTATTTTTTAGAATATCTTAGGGCCCTCACAGAGGGCACAGAGGGCCCTCACAGAAAAATAGCCTAGCATTAAAATTCAGAGTCATCTTTAGCTTAATGATTCACATGGTTTAATACGCTGCCAACACATCAACATATACAATATATGTTTAAACCTGGATACTTTTTTTTGACATGACAGCCGATATAGCTGACATCTAGAATATTTACTTTGACAAGCAAAAAACGTTTTTTTGTAAAAATGTTTACTTACCAGACCACAATAGAGAACCGCAGTGACGCGTCATAAAACCCGGAAGTAAGTTAGCATTTTTAGCACTTCCGGTTCCTTCGTCAAAAAAGCAATGCATTTTCTCCATAGGGTTTTGGAAAATAGCTCGAAATAAGGTCTGTGGTTGACACAAATTTAAGAGATAAATCACGTTTTGTTCTACGACAGTAGATACATCAGCAGTGACCCCACTGGTGATTTTTGAAGAGTTTACGTGTCTGAAGTATAGTATAGTATAGTATCTCTCTTTCAATGAGAAATGGGTGGAGCTTGCATAATTTCTGGTCACTTGATTACAACTATAAGGTGTTGCCTGGTTACAGGGGGTGGTTCAATTTATCCACTGGCTCAACTTACCCCCTTCTCCCCTAATGAAGTTTAGAGGAGTAGCCTATATAAATATATTACTAACAAAAAAACAGGGACAAATTATGAAATACATTAATAATTATAATACAAATCTTTTTTTCCCACAAAGTCTGTACACATTTTTTGTTTATGCTACAAGTTACTTGGCAAACCAACAACTCTGTGGCTAACGTTAGCTCTTAGCTAGCTGATATGTAAGCCTCTACTTACCTCACTTTATGTGCCCTTTAAGAGTTGAACAAAGTTGGCGGTTTTTGAGTGTCTACCTGGGATCATTTAGCTCAATGTTTTGCACATTGCCGTGTGCTTTTTAAGTAAAGAAAGGGTCTATAAAATTAAAGCGACAGGTGTCACAGGCGTGTATCATTGTAACGTTCTGCTGGTGAAAATATCAAACGCACCTTTCGCTCCTGCCCCCACAATATGATTGGCTGCTGTCAGCTTGATTCTAAGTACCGGCAGCCTTGTCAGGTAGGCCTACCAACAAGAGTTGATCCCTTGAATACTTTTCATACAGTCTACTCTTTGGGCATTGTGCTGATGTAGATTGTCGACATTTATCTATTTGTATCTCCAGGCCTATGCTTTTTGTAAAATAAATCCATGAAAATACAAGTCTGTACACATCTGACTAAAGTCAAAGCCAGGTCATCCGAATTATGACTTTTGTCCACACCTTTGTTTGAAAGAGTCTTAGGCTACTTTAATAACAATATAAATGATATCAACTGGTCATACAAATGTCCAGATTATAAACAAAACATCAAAAACCTAAAAAAATTACAATATAATTTCAAACTTTAAAAACACCACAATATCAACAATTTACAATTAATTAAACCGTCAAACAAATATATCCTTTAATTTAAATGAAATGATAAATTACAGTGCATCTCTCGACCTGGTTTAGCGGCTCAATAGAGCCTGCATATGGGTAACATTAGTGCGCCAGTCTGCTGTTAATGTGCAAGAGAGATGAAGATTAGATGATGTTGTGGAGGAGAGTGACGGCCAGGGCGATGAGAGTCAGAGAGGAGGAGCAGACGGACTCAGAAGATCCAGACTTTATGAAGGCCTCTGTGTGTTTGAGCATCCACTTCTTCTCCTCGTGAAGTCCCTGATTGTCCAGCTCAGCACCCAACAGCTTCCTGATTGTCTCGTAGTAATTATTCAGCCACTGAAGCTGAAGCAAGAGAAAACACTCAATGAAAGTCAGAAAACAAGCCTAGAGATGTAAACTGTATATGTGAGAAAACAAGCAAACAGTTAATAACACAACCACTTTCGTCCTGTTCTGTGATTTTGTCCCCTCGTCAAAAATACTAAATAAAATATCATTACTTTGCAGATAATGGTAGAAAAAGAAAATATAGTTGACTTGAGAGAAAATGGAAATACTCGAGTTAACTACAAGTATTTCATCAGTGTATCCAAGTATAGTGTTGGAGTAAAGGATCTTAGTAATTGGTTGATGTGAACTATTACAAAAATATTACATTTTTGAAAATAAGCCCAAAACCAACTTTCTTTGTATCAAAAGCATTTTGTAACTGCAAATACAATAATAATGCTTCAGAAACCAGTCTTATGTTTACACCTTAAATGGAAAGATAAACATAGAAGTTAATTTCACATGTGGTTTTGTTTTCTTACAGAATCTCTGAGCTGTGGAGAAGCTTTGAACTGAAGTGTAAAGGGGGGATTTTAAGAGGAAACCTGCACTCAGAGAGCAGGAAATCGAAAGCCTCGGTTGATGTCACACTCTTATGTACAAATATAAGAAATTAAAACAGGAAACTGTTCATATCTCTGGGGAAGTCCACTTACATTATTGCTTCTAACTGGGCATTCTTTTACAGTAAGTTGGGTACGCATTTTTTAAAGAAATAATGTTGAACTCCATTAATTTCTCAATATCCAGTTCATACAGATAGTTTAATTTCCATCGATCCAACGTAATGTCTTACCTGTTCTGAGCTGAGAAGTGAGGTGTCAATCAGCTTTCTGTCGTATGGGACCAGTGACACCGTCTCAAAGGTCAGGTAGTTATGACCATACTTAGGGAAGAAATGGATATTCACAGAGAGAATACCTTGACAGGGAATCCTTTAAATAACTGTTGATTATCAACAAAGCTCTGTTGTGTATCTACCTTTGTTTTTGCTGGTTTGATCACAACAACATCTTCAATACGGATCCCAAAGTCATTCTCCTTATAATATCCAGGTTCTGAAAGCAAATCCTTTGAATTTTTCTGCATTTCCTATAGATTAATCACTATGTTGTGTTATATGTAATGGATATATATGTATTTAAAAACAAGTAATATTAACTCACCAATAGACGTGAACATGCCGATTCTAAAGGGAATGTTGTTACTCTGAAAGCCAACCGGCCCTAAAAAAATATCACAACAATACATTATTAAAAAAAAACAGAAACCTAGGTAAAAACAAATCTTAAGAAAAACCTTTGTGGACATTATTGTTGCATATGTTCCTGCAGTTAGTGAGCATTACCTGAATTGAGATTGAATTGTGTCTATTTAAATGTTGTACAGTGTTGTCGTTTTGTTTTGTACCTTTCTTTTTCAGGAATATATGTCCAATAGATATTTTTTAAATGACTAATGTATTTTTTGATTTATTTTTTCAGGCAGTAGTGTTGTATTTTATCTTGATAATGTATTACATTTTACATTTTTTTCATTACTTAGTTAGGGTTTTAAATGCAATGTCCATTTCTGTAATTGCTTTAACCTTTAAGAATTGGAACATTTCAGAAAAAGCTCACACATACAGAAATCTGCAACAATGCCTGTTGAATCGATAATTTGATTGATCAGCAACTATTTGGCTAATAAAAAATAAATGTATCATTAAAGTAATTTTGTCTAGTGTGATAGAATGCTGCTTCTCTTGGTTTTATATTACTGTAACCACTGTCAAAATGATTTGAACTGTCGATCAGACAAATCACTGTACTGAATATATCAAAAACGGAAAACAAGTGGGGGAAAAAAAGGAAAGCATACACTCATGAACTCCAAAGAAGTTTCCAACACCGTGGCCTGTGCCATGCCCGTAGTTCAGGCCCACCTCCCACAATGCACGGCGACCGAGCATCTCCATGTTTACACCTGATGGTAAACAAAAGCCACACACAGAGTTCAATGACCTTGCAGGAACATTTTTACAAAATGTTGATCAAACTGTGAAGAAATGGGGCTCTAGTGGTGACACTAGAATTTAACGTTTTATATATTTTTTATTCCCACCTCGTGTCCCTGAGGGAAAGATGGTTCGAGATATCTCAATGTTTCCCATGAGCACTCGAGTGAAGGCCTCCTGCAGAGCGAGACATGTGATTAATGAGAGGAAAATGGGATTTTAAAGGAATCATTTGGATGATATTTTGTGAATAAACATTACTGCAAAGGCTTTTACGGCCAAAAGTTACATAAAAAAGTGTTGGCTAGTAAAAAAATCCTAAATAAAAAACGAAATCTTTTTTTTTTCCAGTATGATATCCAACGTGTTACCTTCTGCATGGCTGTGGGGGTTCCCCAGTGAACGGTCCGTGTGATGTCAGTGGTCCCGTCTCTGAGAGTAACGACAGACATGATGACTCATTTGAAATGCACAAGCTGTGATGTGAAACTGGAGAGTGTGTGGACAGAGAGTGTTTTTACTCACAGGTACTGGCCGCCGGAGTCCACCAGGTACATCTCATCAACTGTCAGCCTCCTGCTGGTTTCTTCTGAAGGGCTGCAGGAAATAACAGAAAAACAGGAAATGAAAGCAGCACTGCAGGTGGTAGTTGTGGTAAACCTCAAGGATCTGTGTTTGTAAAGTTTAACATTACTGCAGAGCATTTTATGATGGATGTAGATCAACTTGAAGAGGGGGGATGACACTCATTGTGATTATCATTAAAGGAAAGTAACACTTACTCAGGTAATATACCTAAGTACAATTGTGATGCACTTGTACTTTACTTGAATATTTCCATTCTTGGCTACTTTGTACTCCACTACATTTATAAAACTGGTTACTTTTTATAATACTTCTATATAATATTTCCTATTAATAATACAAATATACGTACAAATAATTACCACTATACTTTAAGTTCATTTTACTCATAATTATTCTGTACTTTTACAAGTAACATTTAGGATTTTTATCTGTGATTGAGTATTTTAAGTGTGATATTTCTTTACTTTGAATTAAGTAAAGGATTTTATACATTTCTCTTATAATGGTAATCAAATTATTAAACTCCCAGGCCACCAAAATGCTCCCTCTCATGAATGTATAGCACCTCTAAATGAAAACCTATATTGTATGTTCTGAAAAAACGTATTTGCAGTAATGAACGCTGCAAGCTAAAGGCAAACTAGAGATAATATAATGTATTTGTTTGATATCAATGAAAAAGAAGAAGTCAGTAAGCAGAAATTATTACATCTTACCTGTAATGGGCAAGTGCAGCATTGGGTCCGCTTGCAGAGATAGTCTCAAAGCTCGGGCCTCTGCTGTCTTTCTGTTTGCTGTGAAAATATATTATTATTAGTTGTATTTTTAAATTATTGAACATGACTGAGATTGGATTGTCACTATATCTCTCTTCTTCGTCCCTTTATACTATGTTTTCCAGGCTCCACAAAACTGATATTCTGACTGAAATACAGCTTTCTTCCATCTCGTGTGCACTCACGAGCGACATTTATTGACGTATGCTGCAGCAGTCAGCTCGGTCTCCTTCCCCTCCGGCACCGCCTTCTCCAGCCACATCAGCAGCTGGACGACTGCGACTGCATCCCTCACCTGCACAGAGAGATAACACAACGACCAGCAGAGGCTCAACATCCTGCAATACCATAACAGCTCAACACACACGGACTGAGTCACACGACATGTTGCAAACTTGTTCAGACACCTATGGACAAGCTAATAAATGTTTCAGGGCCTATGTTCGCTGAAGTGTTCAATCTCTTGATGAAAACGATTCATAAAAGTCCCAACAGTCTGACAATGAAGTCACACACATAGGAGCACAGATATGAGCTATATTTGTGCTCATGTGTGCATGTGTGTGGTTGTGTATAAACAGGATGTGTGAAGGTGACTCACGTGAGCATCTCTCAAGATACGCTGCTCAGTTTCATCTTTCACAGCTTTCGTCGTCAACACAGGAGAGTAGGTGCTTGTCATCAGCTTCTCCTTCATGATGAAAAAAACAACATCATTAATACAAGGAAATATATTTCTTAGTATTATTCATATTGGAGAAACCTGGACCTCTCGTTAAAAACAGGGTGGAGCTTTTTTACCTTTGTAGAGAGTCCCAGTTTTAATTATTTTTGTGTAAGTTGATTTAAGAACCCTGCATAGATTTTTGCTATTACTGTATGAGGGAACAAGTGTATTCTGTTACTGTAAAGCCTTTTTGTCACATGTGGAAATGCCTTAAGCCTGCACTCTCTGGAATAAATAATGGTTCCTTTTTGAGTAAAATAGAGCACAAAGCAAGGTACATTTTAGGGAGCTTTGTTTTTTTTCACAATGAGTGGCCGCTTTCACATTAAAAACAGTCATTACATCAATTTCTTGAATAATATATATACAAAGCTGTAAATATGTACAACTCATTATATAAATATACCGGGCAGCAGCAAGCGAGTGCTCGCAGACTAAGGCAATACAAAAGATAATGAAACTGTATGTACACAGAGTATATTTTAAGATCATACAGTAATATACCACTAAGAGATAAGGAAAGTATGCAGTACAGTAAATATAATAAAATGTCTGCCCACCTCTGGTGTAATGATCTCATAAAGTGCGTAGTTTGTGTACTCTGTGCCGATCCACACTTTAACCCCAGGCTGATCCACGTACGTCTGCAGGTGCTCTCGGACAGAGTCGTAGCTTTTCAGTTGCACACAGAGGGGCCCGCTACATGAGGCGGCGTTCAGGTACACCTTCAGTTCCTCTGTCACTCTCTCTGTGTGGAGAAAGAGCCTGGAAGAAGTGCATGGACGAAGGGAGAGTGGTTCATAAAAAGATAGGTTATTGTTTGAATGATGGTATCATTTATTGATAATCTAATATTTGCACTTAACCTGAAAGAAAATATAATAAAACCCATTGACTTGACAAATCACGTGATAAAACGTCCTGACTGATAATGTAACATCATGTTTGGAAATGTAAACTCTAGGCTTTTTGTCATTTTAAATGTACAACAGATGGCAAAAGATGAGTTTTTTTTTTGTTGGAGATGCATTGAACTAAAATCATTATCAATGGAAAATGAAACACATTTGATTGGTCGTAGTTCAATGTTCGTTCATTAGAAAAGGGTAGATAATAGATTAGACATCGTCAATATAAATTCCCAATAATGTAATATGGTATTATTACATCATCAGTGAAAATATTATAATAATATGAGTCATGATATTTTATAACATCATTGTGCTTTATTACATTTTAAATCAGTGCAAATGTCATTACATTTAAAATAGCTACACTATTTGGTGCTACAGTCCTCAAATCCTCTTAAATGTCATGGGAGTCACAAAGACATAAGAAAGACAATTTGAAATGAATGCTACAGTTTCACACATTTAATCCCAGAATAATTAATTTACCAGATCTCATCCATTGTAAGCAGTGTGTAGGAGTAGAAGAAGGGATTGTATGGGATGTCGTTGCCGCGCAGATTGAACAGCCCTAGAAATCAAAACAGACACACCACCGCCGACTGTGAGCAGCAGCTTGTGCATTCATTTAAATCATCGACTTCTTCCACCTGAGCCGAGGCACGCCGTTTATATCAAGTGTTTCTGTCTCACAGACGTGACTTCTTCTGTGTCCCTGTCATTGAAAACAGACTCGCTAATTCTGAAATCAGAAGTCAGGAGAGGTCTGACGCTCAGCAGTGCTCCTCATGATTTATAAGATGTTTTTGAAAAACTCTTCAACAAATATCTGTAGTCTATTCTCTATATTTCTGTCATTTAGTTTTTAAGTTTTTTTACCACATTCTGAGTATAATATGCAGCTCCTCGGGCTCCAGTTCAATCTAAAAGCTGTTTTTGCATTTGAGCTTTGTGTCCCCTGCCATTTTATTTTGGTGTAAACTGTGTTTTCAGATCTGTCCTGAGGCTTTAGTAAAAAGAAGCAGCTATAAAGGACCCTGCAGCCGCTTGGTGGACTAAAAGGAAATAAGACATTTGGGATTACTTTTCAGCCATTTCTGAAAATGTTATGCACTGTAAAAAGGTATCCTGTTTTATTGTTATATATCCTAATATTGTATCTCCCAACTATTACATTTACATAATATAGGATTCATTACTGGTTATAATTTATGTTATTTAACATTCTTGCTTCTCTTTGTGTTGTGCATTCTCTTAGGGGATTATCATACACATCGTTTTTTAAATAATCACACATGTTGTTGTTTTTGCAATGATTTTAAATGTGGGATGTAGCTCTGCAGTTGTAAATACATTTTAAAACTATTCATATAATTGTCTTGAGCGGAGATAAAATGATGTTTCTTTGGTGGTGATGAACAATACTGCATGTTTACCCAGGGGCTATACAAACTGCACATGTTGCTATTCTAAGCAAACTTACGGTGGCCCTGAAGTGCAAGACACCACAGCATTTCACAAAACACTACAGCATTTCACAAAACACCACAGCATTTCACAAAACACCACAGCATTTCACAAAACACTACAGCATTTCAGAAAACACCACAGCATTTCACAAAACACTACAGCATTTCACAAAACACCACAGCATTTCACAAAACACCACAGCATTTCACATTGGACGGAAAGGGTATTCCTTTAGGGAGAACACTTCTTGTTTGTGATTGGACAGAGCCAGCCAGAGAAGCACTGCTGTGATTGGTTGTTTTTGCTGCCAGTCAAGAAATGACGCTTCGTGATTGGTCAACACCCGACAGCGAAATATGTCCCAACCATGGTCACACAACGTATGGTCCCAACACATCAGCCGTTAGCACACACTCAGATCTCACAGCTCCTCATATCTGTTCAGAAACTGGACACAAGATAAACATGTACAAACCACAGACTGTCTATGTCATGGCGAATACAGTCGCTGCTTTATTTATGTCTGTATGATGTTGTTGTGTGGACGGAGCAGCTACAGGTTAGTTTAGCCTGATGAATCCGATTCAGAAAACACGCATTTTAAAAGCTTTTCGCCTGCCGTCTTGTCTGCAGACTTGTCAAAGCGTTAATTCATGGTTTTTACTAACTGTTATCAGTATGTAGTTACTTCGGCATCACTTTGAAACGTGTATTACAATTAAATCACGGTCACATATGTTCATTTTGTTGTAGGATTTACATGGAGATACGCCCCGTCCCCTCTCCAGCGCCTCTTGTTTGAATGACAGCATTGACAGGAGCAAACACAGCTGACAGCCGCGGTGAAACTCGAGCGATTAGAGCGATACGAATATTGGGTGGTCTACCATAGTATTTACATGGAGATAAGCCCCTTAAAAACCATGAGTTAATAAAGCATTAATTCTGTATTTACTCCTGTCATTCAAACAAGACGCTGGAGAGGGGGCGGGCCGTATCTCCATGTAAATCCTATCGGAATCGGATCCATCAGGCTAAACTAACCTGTAGCTGCTCCGTCCACGCTCACAACAACTTGATACAGACATAAATAAAGCAGCGACTGTGTTCACCATGACCTAGACAGTCTGTGGTTTGTACATGTTTAACTTGTGTCCAGTTTCTGAACAGATATGAGGAGCTGTGAGCTCTGAGTGTGTGCTAACAGCTGAGCTAACGGCTGATGTGTTGGGCTAATCACAAGCGTCATTTCTTGACTGGCAGAAAAAACAACCAATCACAGCAGTGCTTCTCTGGCTGGCTCTGTCCAATCACAAACAAGAAGTGTTCTCCCTAAAGGAATACCCTTTCCGTCCAATGTGAAATGCTGTGGTGTTTTGTGAAATGCTGTGGTGTTTTGTGAAATGCTGTAGTGTTTTGTGAAATGCTGTGGTGTTTTGTGAAATGCTGTGGTGTTTTGTGAAATGCTGTGGTGTTTTGTGAAATGCTGTAGTGTTTTGTGAAATGCTGTGGTGTTTTGTGAAATGCTGTGGTGTTTTGTGAAATGCTGTGGTGTTTTCTGAAATGCTGTGGTGTCTTGCACTTCAGGGCCACCGTACAAACTAATCATATTTATACCAGCACTAAAGATCTGCAAAATAGATTATTTGATGCCCCCGTGGTTTCCCCTGAGCTTTGTAAAAATGTGTTCTCTTAGTATGCCCGAGGTCATGAAGGTACTGTTCTTAGAAAACCTTTAAAGGTCTCATGCAAATTGACCAGAAGGAAATATGTTGCTGTTTTTGAAAATCCTTGATGTGGAGTGTGTGATGGATTTAGCTGGTATCGTGTTCCAACAAGTGAAATTGTTTTTTTTACGTGAAGCTGTTCTTTCTGCCGTCTTGACAAGGATTCCCCTAGAAGAAGATATTTCTAATTAATGGGACTTTTGAAGGCTTAAGAACGAATAAATAAATAATGCAAAATTCTCATGTTTTTGTGTTTTTCAGTGAATAATGCTGGTGTGGTTTAGTATTCGTTTTTCCAAATCAGCAACATGATTTATTAAGAGCTTCATGGAGGAAGTTAGAGTTACTCACAGGCTGTTTCATCCAGTGCGGACAGCAGAAGAGCTGTCGGCTCGTATGGATTTTCTCTTATCTGATTCCGTATATGCTCCACTTTCATCTCCCAGGACCTTTCTGCAAACACACATTCAACATGACAGTTAACACCTGATGCCATTTTGTGACAGATATTGAGTTTTATTAGGTATCTTCACCATGATCTTAATCAGTAGGGAGAGACATCGTTTGAATCCAGCTTGCTGCTTCATTGCAAAGCATTTTATATAAATGTATTGATTCAGTCCTCCGCATCGAATTCAAATGAAAAGATTTGCTGAATTGAATGAGTTTGATGAGTGCGGTGATATTGAAGAAACAAATGGTAAAGTTGGGAGCTCAAATTCAAAACAATTAACTGAGAGACACTACATTGCTTCTTACAGAAAAAGTAGACAACAACACATTTCACATTACAAATTAGACCCATTGTTCATACAAAAAATCCGTGCAACTCTTAACTTCACTATGTTTATATAATTCGTTTTTTATTTTTATTTAAATGGAGCACCAGTTATGAAACTCAACTTCTCCTAGAGTTTTCCTAAAGTTGTGAATAGTAGTTTTTATCTATAAAAGAGACTTCTGCTAAGTGCAAACATACATTATTGAATTTCCATTAACTTTGTCCTTTTCTCTTCATGTCGTGTGCAAAACGCTCATCACTTGATGGACTCTACCCACAATGCCAAGTACCGTGTGAGTGCATGCTTTCATACCCAAACTCACCTAAAACTCAACACACACACACACACACACACACACACACACACACACACACACACACACACACACACACACACACACACACACACACACACACACACACACACACACACACACACACACACACACACACACACACACACACACACACACACACACACACACACACACACACACACACACACACACACACACACACACACACACACACACAGAGACCATTAGGTTTATGATACACTCTCCATTTGTCTGTTCTCCCACCATAAAGACTAATACGGATAACGGGCTTCCAGACAACTTCCTGCTCCGAGGCTTATCTATTCTCTCAAAGTTGATATTTGATCTTTAAGGCAACCATAAAATCATGAAGAGACTCTTTATGGCTATGTTTGTGGAGCCGCTTATTGCATTTCAGTCCAGTTTGCAGGTATTTATCAGCACATAGATAAGGGGCACCTCACAGGCAGACGTGTGTGTGTATAGCACTAGACTACACCTACTTATGACTCTGTCGGGCAGGCGGGTGAGGTTGCCAGGTGGGATGGGTGGCCTGTCTGTCCACACTTGGTCGACCAGGTTAACGGGGACAGACATGAGGCTGCGATTGGTCGACTCCAGGAACACACTGTAGTCCCCCTGCGTTTCTAATGGAGGAAATTGCAGATGATTACACAAACTGAGCCGAATCAATGATGAGTAAACAGTCCGCGTGGCGTCTGGAGGCTCCATCGATCATTTTCCATCTACTCTGGCGAGCACTTTATCGATGTTAACCTGGACTGTCAGGAGGACGGATACTCACTGAGGGAGAAGAGGAAGGGATCAAAGCCGATGTAGCCGCCCGGTGGGACCTCGGAGATCAGCCACTCTGCCACGCTGCGGACAGACACTGGGGAACATCACACATGACACAAGTTCAAGATGACTCAACAGGATGTGACAGAATAAATGCAGTTTATTCACCTGTGCTCAAAAATGTTTGGGTTTGCCAATTAGATCAGCAGAGAATTTATTTGTTATAACATGTGAAAACTAATATACTTTATTGACTCTATCAATCTAATTATTTTATTATTTTCTTTCAGATAACATTTATACTATGTTATTAAGGGTTGTTCACAATATTTTTTAAATAATATTATTTATACTCTATATATGCTTTGTTAGTTATAGTAAGATACTCTCAACTCCCTACATTTGTATTTTAAATGTAATTTATTTGCCAAAAAAGAGACAAAACGCACAATAAACAAAGTCAAATACAAATTCTTATAATTATGATTATTATTTTCAAAACGTCTGTAGATCACATCATAATATTGTTAATGAAAAATATTTTGGCTACGATAATTGTGTAGTATAGGAATAAATAATTCTACCACATATATTAATGTAAATAAATGTGGTAAATGCTAAAGATGTAGCCAATATATCCAATACAATCCAAATAATGATGAATTTCCCCACAGAAATATATTTTATGTTCTCACTTGCAGTGTTTCTATTTGCAGCGTGTTTCTCTACGGAGCGTATATGTTTTATTGAGCTCTTTTTGCCACTGTGCAAACCCTTGACTACAATACTGTAGGTGCCTGTAAAAGTCCTAAAATGCAAAGTTGCCCCACTGTATCCAAATGTGTGAACATCAGCACAATTGTTCAGTATTAAAATACATTTGCAAGACAAACCATGCTGGGACTGTTCCTTTGTTGAGCTATTTCTATCTTATAAATCCTTTGATAATGCGTGCAGCTTTTGTCAGGGGTTATTTTGAGACAAGATCATCAAAACCACCGTTGGATGTGTGTCATAACAAGTAGTCACAATACGTTTGCCCACCATCAATTTCCAGATCCCAGTTGCAGTCCATCTGTCTCTCAGCTTGCACCCAGTAGCGGCTGTCTGTCCACAGAGTTGCTTTTGTCTGAGTGACCACAGCAGTGCCTGCAGAGAGGCAAAACAGCAGCTGCGTTATCCAGAGGAATATTGACAGTGAATTCAAAACAACTCGTGATGCCAGATTTGACTTAGAACAATGTTTGATGTGCTAGCTAATGTAGAAAAATGCAGGCATGTGAAGAGACACAGGAAGGAGAAACCCTGAGGAGATGTGTGGTAGAAACACAGTGTCATCAGGGCTTATATTATCATTCCACTGCTGTACCCAAACATGGGATACATGCACTTAAGTAGTGACAGCTGAGTAGATCCCAAAATCTAATGTTGGACTTATTCTTAATGGACACCCAGAAAAAGTGATTTTTCTTTGAGCAGTCTGGCATATCTTTGGCCTGGCGTAAAGAGCACTTTACTGAAATATCATCCGTCTTCCTATGTTTTAATGCGTGCAACAGCTGAGTGCACAAATATATACAATCATGAATTCATTCTGCATTATTGCGTGCAAATACATCTTCTGATTTAATGGTGAAGATCGGAGAGTTCAGACGAATGAAAAGATGCAGCGAGCGATAAAATTAAAAGAAAAATGGCTCAATGGTGAGGATGTGGGATGAAAGTAGAGGAGCTGCGTGACCGCGGCACTCAGACATGGGGAGTTGAGTCATGGGGAAGAGGAGGAGGAGGGGGGGGGGGGAGGAGGAGGAGGAGGAGGATAAGGACAAGGAGAAAAAAAAGGAAAGAAGAGGCAGAAAGGGATTGTACCTGCGGAGCCTGTAAAGCCGGTCATGAAGGCCATCCTGGCATCACGTGGTGCAATATACTCACTCTGACAGAGAAACAGACGTTAGCATCTCACACACACACACATTTTAAATCCCAAAGGAGTTAATTATGACGGACAGCAGATGTACCAGGTGAGAGTCAGTGCCAGGAATAATGTAGGCAGAGATATTCTGGAGAAGCATTTGCACTCGTAATTCCTGAAGCCGGAGAGTGGTATTAACTGCTGTGCTGGGGAGGTACTGTAACACACACACACACACACACACACACACACACACACACACACACACACACACACACACACACACACACACACACACACACACACACACACACGCACGCACGCACGCACGCACGCACGCACGCACACACACACACACACACACACACACACACACACACACAAACAACAAAGAGAGAGAAAGACAGAGTGTGAAAAGTCTTCAAATGCAATTAAAACCTGCAGAACTGCTGATTCATCAGTTCCTGTATCTCCCATTGTAATCATTAACTGTCCTGCGTGCAGTAATCATTATCTGTAACTTTATAAAACTTGTGCAACATGTCCCATGGAAAATGCTGTTCTCTGAAGTCAATTGTATGATGTACTATCTGTATTCTAATGTTTCTTTCAATCAAAGAGCCTCTATTCACTCACAGGAGGCGAGGCGGAGCAGTTCCTCTCAGTCCGCTCGTACGCAGCAGCAACAGCAGTGGTTCCTGGAATGCAAAGCGCACAATGAAATGTCTTGGGAAATTAAACTAAATAGTGAGCCCTGAAAGCACATGATCATGAGGGATGTTTTTCGGAATCAATGGAACTTATAACCTCTGGATTTATAAGCCTAAAAATAGCCCTGATCAGTCAAAGTAGCTTGCAAAAGATAACAATGATATCACAATAACCACACCAATAAGAGTTATGCACTAGATAAAGGGAGTGGAGTTCAATCAGGTCCTTGTTCACAGTGGATTTGATAAAATATATCATATCTCATCATAGGAATCCTGATGAGAAAACTAACATGCACAGAAAAAGCAGAAGGCAATGTTTTATTTTTACACACACACACACACACACACACACACACACACACACACACACACACACACACACACACACACACACACACACACACACACACACACACACACACACACACACACACACACACACACACACACACACACACACACACACACACACACACACACACACACACACACACACACACACCAGTGAGGACAGAGCAGAAACTTTTTACCTGTCAGTGCAGCCAGACAGAGAGCCAGCAGCAGCCCGCCACAAGAAGTCATCTCGTCGCTGAGAGCAGATCCACAGACAGAGTGATCGCAAAGCAGGTGCTCCGACGTGTATGCAGCGTATGTGAGAAAGTGTGTGTGGGTGTCTGGTGGGAAGTGTATGACTGCCCTCTCTCTCTTCTCTCTCCTCCTCCTCCGCCACTATCTCCTCTCCCTGCGGCCCTCAGATAGTAATCATGTGCAGCAGCTTTGGGGGTGGATCTTGGAGTTCAGAAACATTTATTTGCTTCCTGACTTAAAATACGAGTCAAACTACAATGACCCCCCACCTGTTTATTACTCAACGTTTTTCATTGTGTCATGATGCAACTCAGCAGCTGTGGAATTTCCCCTGAGAGTCACGGTCATCTTGTGTTTTTGATCAAATAAAAACACACTTGTGCTGTTATCTTAATTATTTGCACCAATAAGAAGTGAGAGATGGCAACAATGGCTGTTTTACATGCAATGCACAAAGAACTGGAGAGTCCTGTACATGTGCAGATGAACGCCTATACTTTTCACATTTGCATATAAATGCATGCGCAGTGTCTACAGATCCACATATTATAGGCGAGGCCTTGTAATCCTGCAGGTATTTCCATATAATTTTATTTCAATCCTTCCATTCATGCCAAATGTATTCTGCCACTTAGCTAAAAAGGAGAGGTGGAGGAGAGGAAGAGGATTTCATCTTATAATATCTTCTTTTTTATTTTACTGGAATTAGTTTGACGTCGTTTTATGCTAGCGCGGTTTAAACTGATAGTTTGACATTAAACGGGGATTCACTTTCGAGATTAAGAGTCATATCTGAAGGTCGATGCCACTTCATGTCTGTCTATTATACGTGAATGTATAGCAAGCTTAGCATAACGATTAGAAACAGGGGGAAACAGCTTTCTGTGCTCTGTCTTAAAGGTAACAACACCTGCAACGTTCACCTCTAAAACTACTTAACACATGATATCCAGTTTGTTTATTCTGTACAAAAGTCAGTGTAAAGTTAACCATACTAAATAACAGAGTGGTTACGTTTGGGACTCTTCCTGAAGTCTTTTTTATCACTTTAAAGTTGTGGTGAAAACTGTTGTTACCTTTAGACAGAGGCAGGCTAGCCGTTTCCCCTTGTTTCCAGTCTCTATGCTAAGCTAAGCAGATGTTGACTGTAGCTTCATATTTAGCATACTTAAAGTGTTATCAGACTTCTCCGTTAATTTACATTAATTACATTTTCCCTCTGGGAATAAGAAAGAATGTCTGAATCTTAATCTTATTTCTGTAATGTATATGAATCTAACTACATTTGTTCTATATTTGCTTTAATAAGTGTTGGTGTTTAATGTGCTGCCTTTTGTAAAGCACTATTTAAATTGTTTTTTGGACGTTTTCTACAAAAATGTGTCGATATTATGATTCATGTATTGCATTGAGAGATGCCAACTGAATTTCGTTGCACTGATGTGTGATGACAATAAAGATATATTCTATATTCTTCTATAATCATTATTGTATAAAGAGATATGACTCTGGGCACTGAAGCTGGGCCAATTAGTCAGTGCTCGGAAATGATAAACCCCCTCAGCAGTGTGTTATTGCTGATTTATTAATCCAGAAGCAGGCGCCTACAGTACAGCTTGTGTTTTACCGACATTACAACTACTGTACCTGATGTGAATATGTTATCATAAGCCAACACCTCTACAATGCTCTTGGATCCCCTGCCTTTGATCATAAATTCAAAACCTGGCAGACCTTCAGACTTCAGCGCTGTGGTGCTGGAATAAGACATGAGAAATATGAGATCACAGAGCTGTGCCTTTCAAACGTCCCTCTTCTTTCATTAGGTGCAGATTGAAATCTATCTTAAGGAGTTATAAAGGGATCTATGAAAGAAAAAGAAAATGGTGGACTGTGTTTAATTTAAAATGGCCCCTTTCTTCCCCATGCCCAGTTAATCTTCTTAATGAAAACGAGAAGAGCACATAGGGTACAGTGTTTTATGAATAATTAGCTTATTGTAATGTCTACTAGATATTATTTGAAAACACAGTACCATTAACTTGTTACTTTAAAATAGTTTCAAACTATTTTATATTTTATAGCAATATAATGCTGTATATATAATATTTCATCCTAATTTCTGTGTATCATTTTAAAATGCATACATCTGCCATTAATCGATGTATTTCAACAGTCACCCAAAAACCTTTGGTACTGCTCACAACATTATTTCTAGATTTAAAGTGACCGAGTGATTGTGCTGGACATTTTATTATCACATTCATAAAGAGGCCACGGATACACTGTGTGCAAACTGTCTGATGTGTTGATTTATGGGGGGGAAAGCACATTTGATATCTGTTAATTTCTTTTAACTAAATTATAAATGGCTTAATATAGCAACATTTAGAACTAAAAAAGTCTGAATATGTCTATTAAGACAACATCCTTACTCTAGCCTGGTAAATAATTAGAAGTAAAAGCCATAGACTTTATTGTTTAGGTCATTATGGGGATAGAAATGAACACAATACTAGTTTCACAAGGGCAATTAAAATTCATAATAGAAAGACATTTGATGACAGTATGTTGGAATTCTGTATTCCTTTTTCAGCTTGATAATATCTAAACACTGACAGCTAGAAGCAGTATTGCCAGGAAATCATTCACTTTGACAGTATCATGATTTTAGTTGTTTTTGAATCCATAACATTAGTGTGTTTCTTTACCATAAACATTAGCAGTTCATTATTAGGGTCTGAGACCTAGGTCGGCGAAGACCCTATTGAAATTGGAAAAAAATCGGTCGCGCAGCGACCGATAAACCTGCCAAAAACACCCAAAAACATGGAAAACGACCGACTAAAGCACCGAAAATGTTCGTAAATAATGTCGGCTGATAGACCGCGTGAGCCCAGTCACGTGGGCTTCGCCCACGTGGCTTCGCCCACGTGACTGCAAATCGCATAATTGATATCGTAACTATCATCATAGTCGCTCGCGAAGCGAGCGATAACCACTAAAACCCACTAAAAACAGGGTCAAAAAGGGGCAAAAGTCCTTCCATGTTATAGACAGACGGCCTAGGTACAGTGAGGGGGTCCCATCCGCGTCAATGTTAAATCGAACATGATTGAAACTGGACGGATTATTTGTTATTATTCTGATAATTATTTGACATTTTCAAACGCACTTTTGACCCCCGCAGCATATGTGAAAACTCACCAAATTTTGCAGTCGCGTCAAAAGTGCGGCAACTTAAAGTATGTCATTGGTCCCGGAACTTTGCGTCAAAAATTGCGTAGGCCACGCCCACTTCCGTTTTTGACGTTAACTCCCCCTATTTTAACTTTCACGTAAACGAACGAAACTCGCCACGCATATCTAGGGTGCGGAGACGAACCAAAAAGCCTCTTGGAGGGGTAAAAAATAACGTACAGGAAGTCGGCCATTTTGGTGTTTGGTGTTTTTGCCCTATTTCGCGTACCTACGAAATCTATCTCCTCCTAGGGACTTTTATCGTACGCCTCGAAATTCCTCGGGTAGCTTCGCGAGACATGGGAGAGCTTAAGTTATCACGAGAATTTTTTTCTTTCGCACGGCGTAGCCGTGATTTGTCGCCAAAGTTCGCGTTCGTACGATTTTTGGCGGTCCCTCGCCATGGAACCCGATGATGTCATAACTCAAACTGACATTCTCAGAACGCCACCAAACTTCACATGACGTTTAGCACCACAGCCCTGAACAGCTCTAGGTCAAATCTGATGTCACTTAATTTGGCGTTACCATGGCAACGGATCCTTCGCCATAAACAACGGTGTCGCTGTAAATCCAATGGACACGGTCCCATCGTCCCCCAATCTTCACTTTTATATCACTGGTCCATGCCTCAACAGCTCCAAGTGAAATCTGAAATCTCAACGTATGCCGTTTCCATGGAAACGGCATCCCTCGCCAAAACATCCGATGTTGTTGTAAGTCAATGGAAAATCGTACAAACACCACCAGACTTCAGACTATCATCAATGGTCCGGCCCTCAACAGCTCTAGGTGAAATTTGAAATCTCAACGTATGCCGTTTCCATGGCAACGCATCCCTCGCCATCAAACATCATGTTGTCGTAATTCAATGGAAAAGGTTCCAAACGGAACCAGACTTCAGACTATCATCAATGGTCCGGCCCTCAACAGCCCTACGTGAAATTTGAAATTTCAACGTATGCCGTTTCCATGGCAACGCATCCCTCGCCAAAAAATCCGATGTTGTTGTAAGTCAATGGAAAATCGTCCAAACAGCACCAGACTTCATATGATGGCTAATGGTCCGGCCCTCAACAGCTCTATGTCAATTATGGGATGTCATCACTTGGCGTTGCCATGGTAACGCATCCCTCGCCGTCAAACATCATGTTGTCGTAATTCTATGGAAAATCGTCCAAACACCACCAGACTTCAGACTATCATCAATGGTCCGGCCCTCAACAGCCCTACGTGAAATTTGAAATCTCAACGTATGCCGTTTCCATGGCAACGCATCCCTCGCCAAAAAATCCGATGTTGTTGTAAGTCAATGGCAAATCGTCCAAACAGCACCAGACTTCATATGATGGCTAATGGTCCGGCCCTCAACAGCTCTATGTCAATTATGGGATGTCATCACTTGGCGTTGCCATGGTAACGCATCCCTCGCCGTCAAACATCATGTTGTCGTAATTCTATGGAAAATCGTCCAAACACCACCAGACTTCAGACTATCATCAATGGTCCGGCCCTCAACAGCTCTACGTGAAATCTGAAATCTCAATGTATGCCGTTGCCATGGTAACGCACGCATCCCTCGCCAACAAATACCATGCTGTTGTAATTCAATGGAAAAGGTTCCAAACGGAACCAGACTTCAGACTATCATTAATGGTCCGGCCCTCAACAGCCCTACGTGAAATCTGAAATCTCAACGTATACCGTTTCCATGGCAACGCGTCCCTCGCCATAAAACACGGTGTTGTCCTAATTCAATGGAAAATCTTCCAAACAGCACCACAATTCATATGATGGCTAATGGTCCGGCCCTCAACAGCTCTACGTGAAATCTGAAATCTCACCATTTGTCGTTTCCATGGAACCGCTTCCCTCGCCATAAAACACGGTGTTGTCCTAATTCAATGGAAAATCATCCAAACACCACCACACCTCATATGATGGCTAATGGTCCGGCCCTCAGCAGCTCTACGTGAAATCTGAAATCTCAACGTATGCCGTTTCCATGGAAACGCATCCCTCGCCAAAAAATCCGATGTTGTCCTAATTCAATGGAAAATCTTCCAAACAGCACCACACTTCAGATGATGGCTCCTAGTCCGGCCCTCAACAGCACTATGTCAATTATGGCTAAATATATTGGCCGAATCCTCGAGACACCTAGACACACACGTCGACGTGCGGACAACAGCCTGCGGAACGTCGAAGACCCGCTCAACGCTGCTTGCAGCTTTAATTATATTTAGATTTTCAATAGGATTTCAAGGATTTGATTTAAGAATAACACAGATGCTTGTAGGGAAATGCAGGGCTATTGAAATATGTGATTTAGTTCACCTAAAGATGTTGGAGATTTATTTTGTTGGCACAGTCCAAGTATTAAGATTCTGAAGCTGCACTGGCAAATAGGGGGTCTACAACATTAACATTAGAAATAATAAGCACACCATTTATAATTTACAGAGATAAGAAAAGACATACATGTGGTTTAAACAGAAAATTAAGATGAAGAGAATGTGGGATTTAAAGAGAAAAGTGTAAATGAAAGAGCATGTGTTTGGCATGTGAAAGTATGAGATGGTACTAGAATATCTTATGAATCTTATGAACAATCAAAGGGCTGTAACTCAATCTTAAATGAACCATACTCGCAGAACACCCCACAGACAGCAGAACTATATGATCGCAGCAGGGAGGTTTCAGCTAAAGACAGCATTAGGTTGCCTCCTGATGAGTTTAAAGATAGAGACCAAATATCAGCAGGTTTTGAATGAATATTCCTCTGTCCCACAATCAACAAGAATGTGGATGGGGTGAACTATATCTAGTATAACCAGCAGAGATTCATAAATTACACCAGAGACGCAGTAAAAAGATAAATAGACGTAGATTAGATTCACACCTTAAAAGGTGTGAAAGGAGGGATTTGTGGAGGCTATTTTTATATAACATTAGAAAGACTGATTCTTATTATTACATTAAGCTTATTGTGCTCATTTTATGTGGCTGTGATTTAGGAATAAATGGACCCAATCACCCCCCCCCCCCCCAAGTTTTGATGGGGAGGACAGGAACGAAGGGAACAGTTACATGAGAAAGTGTTTAGCTTGCAATATTGAAAGTATCAAGGTCAGATGCAGAGACTGAGAGAATACAAAAAGTTAGTAAGAACAGCACATTGCACCGGCCTTGACTTTGTATGGCCTAGCTTTGCCCCACAAAGCTAGGAAGCAACATTATGTTTTTCCGCTATATCTGAAGAAACCTTAGAGAAAACAAATGACGTATCTAAGAGACAGAGTAGGGAGGGACTTCGCAAGCCGGCCGAATGATGATTGGAGGATTGTGTTGCCAAGAGCCTCTATCTGAGTCTGTGCACCAACCAAAGAGAACCAAGTCTAAACCATGGTATCTCTTCATCTAGTCTTGACCAATCATAAATGTACGGGCAACGCCCTGTGTAATAAAATGTATTGTCGCACGAGGTTCGAGGCTCTTTAGGATTTGGTGGTTACAGATTACAGCTTTGCTGCCTGTGATTTAAAGACGTGATGAGTCCTTGGCCAAGTGATATATATCGTTTGCTCTCTTTACAATAAATAGTTAAACTTAGAAGTTGTCTGTCTTTTCTGGAATTCTGAACCCAACAAGACCCATGTGGTTTGATTGCTGGAGAACATCCTTTTGATTGTCACAAAGCTTATTTTCTTCAACAATCCCAGGAAAATACCAAATGTTATTTGTTGAGGCGACCAGGGTTTTGGTAACTTCTGGCCGAGCTTTTTCACCCAAACGATGCAAATACCGGGGGATGCAAGTACAGCATGCAAGGTGTATTTCACAAGCCACAAGGAAGTGAAGTGTCCAATGTAAAAAGACGAGTGGGATACGCAATAAACAAAGCCTTGAGACGTATAATAGCTTGTATCAAATAAAAGCCTCTCAATCAGGTTAAATGAAGGTCTCCGTCAGTGTTGGAGGATTTATGGTATTTACCCTGACTCTTCAACTTGGCTTGTGTCCCATCCTTATCATGTTTACATCAAGCACAGTCCAGGCTCTCCAGAAGTGTGTGTTTTTATTTCGTCTCATTTGTAATTCATTTATAATTGTAAAGAGGACAAAGACCATTTGCCACATTGTGGACAATTCAGATTATAACCTAACCGTAACAGTGCAATAAGCCTCAGTTACGGCATTAGTTCCTACTGTCTGAATCATTTTACATAATAAATACAAAATAGAACTAACATCATAGTATTATTGTTGCAACACTTATCTTAACTATTTTTCAGTGGTAACACCACCACACAAAGTTACAGACAGACAGGACACTAAACACAGAGGCAACAATCAAATAAAACATCGTAAAAAGTAGTCAGATATTGCAGGTGCTAACACCCACAGATGATTTCTCCAGCTTTTTAAAAATTATTTTAAAATCCGTGATGGGTATCAAACTGGTCAGCTTAAGTTCCTGCTGAAGTGTGTTCCAGGTCGAGGGGGCAGAGTATGATATGGTTTTTTTCCCAAGCACCGTGCGTACTGAGGGGACGGACAGAGTGATGTAATTTTGAGATCGTAGTCTATAGCTGTACTGTTTGTGTGAGATGTAAGTGGATATGAAGAGGGGCAGCAGTCCAAGCATCGCGGTATAGATGAGTTTACCAGTGCAGTGATCTGCGCATTGATAGTGATGTCCAGTTGACTAAAGAGTACAGCGTGCAATGGTGTGTGAGGGGTTTACAGTTGGCTATGAACCTCAGAGCCCCATGGTAAACAGCGTCCAGCAGATGAAGGGTGTGAGCTGATGTACACAACACCCCCGTAGTCCAAGAGCGGCAAAAATGTGGCAGCTACAAGCCATTTCCTAGCACTTGTGGAGAAGCAGGCCTTGTTTCTAAAAAAGAAGCCCAGTTTTAACTTCAGTTTCCTTAAGAGATTGTCAATATGAGGTTTAAAGCAGAGGTTTTCGTCCATAGTGATGCCTTAATCTGTAGGTTTTAACAGCTGCAATGGGGTTATGCTGTGCAGACATGATGCAGGGAAGAACAGCTGTGAGTCAGTAAAGCTTCTCTGTGCCTTGACCTTTAGACCAAAAGCTGCATTACAGAGGGGAAGGAGGAGTAAAGCTGTCAATGTTCTGCCACCATCTGTTATTGTGCATTGAAATAAGATCATGATAAGGGTCCATAAAACCCAGCATTGGTCATTAAAGCTTGTTTAATTTGGATAACTCCCTGATAACACAGAGAACAGTAGATGACAATAAAAGCAATAAACAATAAATACAGAGAGATTATATGAAGCTTTGACTCAAAGGTTGTAAACTGTTGATGGGAACCTTTAGAAACCTCTACCCGTGAGAAGAAAAAAAAATTGCAGAAATGTTCAATATAATGGGGTGAATTCTGTAAGCGTTTAATTCAGTATGTCTTACTTGTTTGTGCTATGTATGCATCTACTGTGAAGAATAACTTCCTTCATGAAGATAATTAATTAACCATGATCTATTCATCTATCTCTCTGTCTGTCTGCAGGCTGGGAATGATTGAGTGCTAAATGAACCCAATAAACAGACTGATTGCTTTTTTCCGACCACAGTATAGTGGCACACAAAACCAACATGCATAACTCATATTTGTAGTGAGCTGTTCACCTGAGTCCAACCACTGCTGATCCCTCCCATTCTGCTACAGTATGTAGCCAAGATGGCGATCTTTGAGGTTGAGAGTTGTCTAGCTTTCAACACTCTTTGTCCGATATAAGTGCCCCATTCAGATATTTAATGTTAACTGCATTTAGCAGTCCTCAGTGAGAACACAAGTAATCAAACTGAGACAGCATAAGGATATTTATTTAAATGTTGTGTTAATTATACACATTGTAAGTAGTTGGCAGTTTTTTTCGCTGTGCACTCTAAAAACTATTCATGGGGTTAGATTCCACGTAAAAAAAAATACTTTTTCAACATAGAGCATTTCGTTTTTTACCTCAACTTATTTTAGTTAGTTTATAACTCATTTCAATAAGTCAGTCAAACTGAAAAATAACAAAAAAAATGTTACTTACAAATGTAATGATTTTGAAAAAATATTTCTGCATTCACTCAACTATAGGGATATACTAAGTTAGAGTAACTCATATCTATTGCGTTTCAACGGTATAGTTTCAAAACTGAACGCTTGGACTTGCCCGGACTTTGCTAGACTAAGGTGACCAGATTTTCAAAATTAAAACCGGGGACATTTTGAGTTTTGCGGTCAATATATCATTAACATATCCAATTTTCTTCACTGTTAAAGAAAAAAGGGGGACAATTCTGGTACAATGTAATTCAATTCAATCTAATTCGTTATTATTTTCTAAATAACACACTGTTATTTACTGAACAATAACACACAATTATCCTTGTTTTTATTTATGTGTTTAATTCTATAATCTCTATCTTTTTTGCCATCCGTCAGGAACTGAACTGTGGTTGCTAACAAGTGTCTAAATGAGACGACTAAACGTCATCACGCTCCAACATTATCTACCTTTAGCTTAGCGCAGGGTTGCCAACTTTGGGTACCTGGCTGGAGTGAGATTTTGATATCATGGGTTTAATTACATATGCACACGAAATGACTGCTATCGTGTCAGCAGCGGGACCTTAGCATATATATAGGATATATATACAATATTATACAAATACACAATATTGGACACAGACTATAAAGGGCACAACGTTTCATTCACTAATGAAAGTCAAACACATGTTTGTTTCCACTGTTTTATTGTCTGCCTGTGGCGATAAGCAATTAATTGACTTATGGTTTGATAAATAAAAATGAACTCGATAAATTACCATTTACATGAGGATGTGACTAGCAGTTTGAAAGGATGTACTTGAATTATTATTATATATTATCACTATGTCAGTGGTCTAAAATGGTCATACAACGGTGCCAACAATATTATCGTTTATCGCAATAATTTCCGGGAAAATGTATCCAACAAAATTAATTATTGTGAGAGGCCTATACGTGAAACACACAGACACAAACAAATCTACAGACTTACTCCAAACTGCCAAATATATTAATTAACACACTCACTCTCATATACTCTTTGACTCTATTTTGGCCTAGTAGAACAATAAGCAGCAGACTTTTACTTTTTTATAATTTCTACTGGTTTTTAGATCTGCGCATGCGCAATACGGGTCGGCAGTTGCGGCTCCAGAGTATTTGTGTTGGGCAATCTACGGTAGGGCTAACCCATACAGCGGTGGGGCTCAAATCTATAGGTTACTTACGTAACCCCAGTCCTCAGAGTAACATGAAGTGAGATGTCTCACTATGGGATGCGCCCATAGACTGTATATATAAATGGACGTAGGGTCCGTGACGTCACCCATAGGATTCTGCAGAGTTGCCGTGAAGCCCTTAGTAGGCGGAGTCGGCCACTAACGGCTCAACAGTGACGTCAGAGTTCAACTCCCGCCTTCTCCAGCCTGCTCTAAATAAGGGCAAAGAGGCGGAGCCGAGGCGGGACCTGCTGCCACATAGCTGGAAGTTCCAGAGCTAGCTGAAGCTACCAAGCTAAGCTAACATGCTCCCCATCTGCACGCTGCCGTCACATTTTACGTTTCTAAGGTAAGCGGCCTTGAAACTATTCAGCAAAACTATAAATAATAATCTAAGTTATTGAGTTTTTAGCATAATACTTCAGAATCTTAAAACCCCTTAACGTTTGTATGCAATTGTGCTAAATTCAACACTGGAATCAAGCATATATTAATGTTTGCATGACATTAGTTATTTATATTTTGCTATCACTTAACTATACATTTAAGTCAAGCTAAGGTACATGTGATGTTAGCTAGTTAGTGCTCTTACCTGTGAGGCCTCCTCCAAACAGCATAATAACCAGACTGTATTATTCAAACTAAGTACCAGTTCTAGATCCTTGACTTCAGACAAACAATTCAAAAGACAAAATATATTTAAAGACCAATCTTTATTTGAAGGTGCCTCTTAACCTGAGATATTAGTTATACAGTAATAGTATTGACAATCTAAAAAAACTGAGCAACTCAACAGTCAACTTTATGTTTCTTATTGTCTAAAGCATTTATTATTTTCATTTCCCCCCTCTCATATTCAGTGTTGACGGATTGAGACAGCGTGGTGTCCAGAGGGCTGCAGAGACTTCAGGGAGAAATCTCTGTGATGGACGTCCTGTCTGTTGGTTTGGAGAGGACTGAGGGTCTTTCCTCTGCGAGAAGGACCAGGGCTGATGAAGGAGCCCATGCTGGGCATAGCTGATACTGCACAGGCCTAGTCTGTCACTTTATTTGACTAAATGTGTTTACTTATACATTTAATAGGTTTACACCTTCTGTCCATATGTGCTTTTTATTTAAAACATTTGATTAACTTTTGGTTCACATTTCAATAAATTGTATTTGTATTTGCACTCCTTTTGTCCATTATTCTTACTGAAAATGTTAGATTACACATTCACATCTGACTGAAGATTGGCCCCATTTATTTGTGACGTTGCAAATTCTGCGGTACAAGGCACAAGTGATGTGAAGCTCATAAAGTGAGGCAAATAGAAATAATCAGCTGATGGAGTGTAGATGTGGAAATAGCTGCATTCGATCAGCTGACTGTGTTTTCACAATACAAGTAGTTTCTAAGTGAATGTCCTGTACTGGTCTTAAAATCTCATAACATCAGCCTTTAATGTTCCTCTTGGATGTTCTTCTTGACCCTCAGAGAAGGAGAACATGTCGTGTCTTTCAGGCATGTCCTTTCCTAACAAAAATGAGAGGAAACATAAAACATATTATTGCAGAACAAGTGTGTTATTTATGAAAGCGGTGTGTTTGTGTGTTTAGGGGCTGTAGATATAATTATTTTGTAATTGTAATGTTTTTTATTTTATTTTAACAGTGAGCTACACAGACAATCAGATTATGAATGAACAGTATGAAGTTCATCAACATTGAAATATGTTATTATCAAAATAATATTTAACTGTTACAAAATGTAGTGCAACTGTAGAAGCTTGCTCTGTTGTCTCACTGAAAGAATAACTTTTACCACGTTTTTACAGACAATATTGAGAGATAAATAGTAGCAGTTCTCACTGTGTTAAATATCTTTGCCTTCAATACATTAAATTAGAAAGCTGACAAAGTCATATTGCTAAATATCTAAATGTAACTTTTTGCATGGAAAAACCCCTCAACTTAACTGATGTGTAGGTGATCTAGTATTTAGTATTGTTTAATGGAATGTATATCAGTGTATTAAAGTCAATACTTCATTCATTTAAACCAATATCTTTCTTGATTCTTTGTACAGTATGAAAAAAGAGTCTTTGTACCTGAGCTGAAGTTCACTGCTGTGAGGAGTCCAGTTCTGTCTCTCACTCTCTGGTCCAGCCTGTCTGCATCACCTGGACACCTTAAACAAACAGATATGTAAAGTACCATGTGTACAAACAATATGACTGATTCTCTTCTGTTGAACATGTTGGATTGTGTATTGTCCGAGTCAGGGTCCTTTTTATTTTACTGTAACTTTGGAAGTTGTGTTACCAATGCTTACTGTTTATTTGATACCCATTTGGTAATGCAATTAATAAAAACAATAAGGTTTGGGTTCGTTCTTCAGATGACTGTGACGTTAACGTGTAAGCTCGATAATGAACTCCAGCTCAATCAACCATATTGTAATATCTAAGTAATCATCTTGAAATATGACATTAATAATTGTAATATACACAAATCTTATTGTGAGGTTGATTTCACATACACTACTTCGACATTAGCTTGTCTACATACTCTAGCATAGCCAATTTAAATTAACCTTAGATGCATCCAGTTCTACCTACATAATAAAATATCTCTAAGTCACAAGGATGTAACCTTATTTTATCAACCTCAAACAGAAGCCGTTTGTTCAACAGTATTATCCCACTTAACACTTAACACTTGTCTATTTCGTTTTAACCTTTATATACACAGTCTATGATTTTAACTTGGAGGCTACGATTAGCATCGTTAGCACCGATGTAGCTACCACTAGCTTACATGCTAACCCAAGCCTTACCATTCATTACGTAGCTGATTAAAATCATTAACACATAAATAAAGTACTCGAATTTTACTTACCGCATTCATGCACCGTCTGTTTTAACCGCAGAGCGAGTCACAATAGTCCGATATATAAGCATGAAGAACAAACAACCACGGCCGGCTTCAAGTTGTGTTTCCTGGATGAACTGAGCAGGCAGAGTCCCTGTAGCTAGCTTCATGGAGCAGCTAGCAGAGAGACAAGAAGCTAACAGCGGCAGGCAGAGCGACAGAGCCGTCACTCAATGTGACCACGCCCTAATTTATGCCCAAACTTTAAGACCTAATATAAATAAAAGGGTCGTGTTAGAAAACAATTCACTCTCAGATCCATAATCATGAAGGTGGAATCTAACTATATCGATAATAAAAATGTATGGAGCCAGGGACAGAAACATGTTTTTTTCTGCTGTAAAGTTGGGCATTTTAACATGGGGGTCTATGGAAATTGCTCCTTTCTGCAGCCATCGCCTATCGGCCAATATATGAACTGCAGTGTGTGGCACTTCCGTATTGGCTTCCCGGCTGTTCCCCAGAGTTTGCCGCTTGGATGCGCCTCATCGCGGAGCAAACAGAAGCATCAATCTCATTACGCCAATCCTGATTGGCTGGTGATCTTGACGTCAACGTCAGGGAAATCACCCCCTATAAGTAGCTTGCGCCACGACGCATGCGTCATTCAAAATAAGCACCTCTTCTCGCTTCACCGTAGCAAGGAGGGCCGTCTGGTGAGACATCTCACTTCATGTTACTCTGAACACTGGGGTTACGTAAGTAACCTATAGTTCTCATTCATAACACTCCGTTCGATGTCTCACTATGGGATATTGTAGCTCCCGTATTGCCAGACGAGCTTATCTCGAAGATCACCGATCAACCAGAATTTAACAGGTGGAGTCCCGACTCAACAAGGTGCCCAGCACTGCTCGGGCCACGCTTGGAGCGGAGACGTCTAGCCTGTAAAAGCGGACAAAAGTGAGCGGCGAAGACCAGCTTGCCGCTGCACAGATGTCTTGGATGGGAGACATCCTGGACAGAGCCCAGGATGCAGCCATACCCTGATTTGAAAGAGCTCGCGGACCCGAAGGTGCCTGCAAACTCTGACTCGTAAGGGTCTCAAAGCAATAGCTTCCACACGACAGTGGGAGAGCCGTTGCTTAGTAACCGGCTTGCCCCCTTTAAGGGTTAGCCCAGGACACCAGGAGTTGGTCATTATGACAAGTACCCCTGATCTGTCCATACAGGTGCGTAAGCACGAACTGGACACAGCAAATCCCGCTGCTGTTCCCCGTAGGGACCCAGCGGCTGAGGAAATACAGACAGTGCATGAAAACATTACTGGCTCGCCTGGCGGAAGCCAGGGTCAGTAACAGCACTATGTTAGAGAGACCTGGTGTAGGAATCTCTCGCACTCTGAATAGTGTTATCACCCTATGAGGGAGTCTCACTATATTCAGGTTGTACCACTCATGGGTCAGGCCCATAAGGCCAAGCGCTCTGGGTGTGGGTGAAAAATCTCACCCCCCGCCTGGGACAGTATGCCCCTGTGTAGTGGGAGCTGCCCGCACAGCAGCTGATAAATCTCCGCCAGCCAGTACATAGCGGGCCAGTGCGGAGCTATCAGGATAAGTGTGTGGCGTTGTTCCCTCACTCTTGCCAGAGTTTGGGGAATCAGAGCCAGGGGTGGGAACGCGTACAGAAGGCCCGAAGGCCAAACGTGTGCGAGTGCGTCCACGCCTAACGGTGCGTTTAGGTCGCGCATCGAAAAGAACAGCTGACATTGAGCATTTTCTTTTGATGCGAACAGATCCACCGTGGCATAACGCACCCACAGCTGGCTCACAATCCTTGGATGTAGAGTCCAGTCTGCATAAAGTGGTGTACCTCTGGACAGTAGGTCAGCCCCGAGGTTCAACACACCCGGTACGTGCGTCGCTCTCAGAGAGAGGAGACGCCCGCTGCTCCATAGGATCAGTTTGCGTGCCAGTGTGTGTAACTGGAGAGAACGCAAACCCCCTTGGCGGTTTATATACGATATTGTCGTCGTATTGTCTGTCCTCACGAGGACATGGTGTCCTCTGAGAAAAGGCAGGAAGTGCTTTAGGGTGAGGCACACCGCTAAAAGCTCCAGGTAATTTATGTGCGCCCGCTGGAGGTCTCTGCTCCAGAGACCCCTCATAAATACCTCCCCAACCTGTCAGACATGCGTCCGTGGTGACCACCCTCCGTGAAAGGACAGCACCCATAGGCACGCCCCGTACTAGAAAAGTCGGGTGCAGCCAGTGGCGCAGTGCCGTTACGCATTTCACAGTAACCATTACCCTCCGTGCGCCATGACGCGCGGGGTTTAGTTTTAAGGCGGCTACCCAGCGCTGAAACTCCCTCATGTGTAAGCGTCCTAGTCGTACGACCAGGATGGCTGACGCCATGAGCCCCATCAACCGCAGGCATGTTCTGAAGAGAACATGTTTGCGACGCTGGAATTGAGCGAGACAAGCTCTGAAAGCTTTCACTCTTTCCGCTGACAGGCGAGCTGAAAAGGGCACCGAGTTCAGGCGTAAACCCAGGAAGAGTATAGTCTGCGCGGGGCACAACATGCTCTTCTCTGTGTTTATTATGAAACCCAGGTTGAGCAGGTGCTTTACGAGGACATTTGTCTGCGTAATAGCCTCGTGCTCCGACTGTGCGAGAAGCAGCCAGTCGTCTAGGTAGGTCGCCAAGCGAATACCCTGTTGTCTTAACGGGGCTATCGCGGCTTCCGTACATCGTACACACACTCTTGGACTGAGAGACAGACCGAAGGGGAGTACTCTGTATTCATAACAGATCCCCTGAGATGCGAACCTCAGATATTTCCTGTGTGGATAATATACTGGGATGTGGAAATACGCATCTTTCAGGTCGACTGATGTAAACCAATCATCTTGTCGCACGAGACGCAGCAGAGATGTGTGAGTGAGCATTCTGAATTTATATCTTTTTAGATATTTGTTCAGAGCCCTCAAATCCAGTATTGGCCGGATTCCGTTCCCTCCTCGTTTGGGGACGAGGAAGTACTTGGAATAAAACCACTCTGACTCTGCTCGGCAGGTACAACAGATATAGCTCTCTTTTCTAGAAGTGAGAGGATCTCTCTCTCTAGAATCTGGGCTGACTCTCCCCGGGCTTGTGAATACAAAATGCCCGAGAAACGAGGGGGGGTGACAGCGAATTGGAGTCTGTAACCCCGTGTTACTGTCTTGAAAACCCAAGCAGATGTTGTGAGCATCTTCCACTGTGTGCTCCTTAGAGCCAGCGGAGATGTTACATCTCTTGCCCTCTGAGACTCTGTTTGTTGTGTTATGGGGCCCTCTAGTGTCTGAACACGGTGGTACCCCATTTCAACAGTCCCCACCGTCACTGCGCACACACGTGGCGGTGGCTTCACGGACCCGTCAATAATCCGTCCTTTGAGAGATGCCATTGCTGCTCTTGAAAGGGAAAGGATTGACGGGCCGTTCTTTACAGCTCTAGCCGGCACTGCGTACGCACGTGGCGGTAGTGCCCTTAAAGCCCCAACCGGCACTGCGCATGCGCGTGGCGGTGGTGCCTTCACAGACCCGTTTATTATCCGCCTTTTGAGAGAGGCCGTAGCTGCTCTCAGAAGGGGATTTATGGTTAACGGACTGTTTATTGTTTTTCTTTTCATTTTTTTGAGCTGCGCCCTTGGCCGAAGCCTGGATGCGTCAGCGAAAAATGGTTTATTCAAACAATAATGATGTGACATGTGTTTTGTGCGGACTTGAGGATGGCGTTGAGGCATCTCTCGAGGCAGCGGGAACACAATTCGAGCCGGAGAAGGAACTTCCAGCTCTGTCACAGAGGGGAGAAGGAGGGGCTGTCATGCCGCTCGCTTCTTCCTCCTTGATTGCTGGCCGAAATTCTGGGTTGGCTGCGCCTGGGCTGCAGCCGGGACCGGAGATTTTCTAGACCAACTCGCCCTCGTCTCCTGCCTGGGCTGGGGACTCGGGGCGGGCTGCGACCTCTGCTGATCTGGTACTCTAGATCCAGCAGGGTTCGGAGCAGCTTGGGCGAAGGGTCGCTGTTGCGGAGGCAGCGGCTGGACCCTTCGAGGGAGACAGAGGTGGAGGGCCTCGTCTTCCTTCTTTTTCGACTCGCACCTCCTCTGCATGAGAGCGGAGCCGAAAATCCCCTCGGGAACGATGGGCATATCCAGCACATCTTCTTTTTCCCGGTCCGGGAGGTTGGTGAGGTTGAGCCATCTAGCTCTTTCCTGCACCACCATGATCCCCATTACCTTGCCCGTGGCCTGGACGGCGCAGCGTTGGACACGGAGACAAATGTCTGTGACCGCGGCTATCTCGTCCAGAGTGGCCGGTCCAGAATCGCTCGACAGATCCTCACAGAGCTCCGCTTGGTACGCGGTTAGCATCGAGGAAACGTTCAGAGCTCTGGCGGACAATGCTGCAGCTTTGTAGGCCCGTTCCGTCATGGTCGACTGGAATCGGTCCGTTTTTGCTGGCAGTGTGGGGTTCCTGCTTGGTGGCGGGCCCATCCTCGGTAGGAGGTGGGCTGCCACCAGCGGTTCCATAGGCGGTATGTGGAGCAGGCCGAGCCTCTCCATACCGTCACAGTCAAGGGAGGAGGCACCCTGGATTGGGGCCTTGTTGCTAAAGGGCCGGTCTCTCCACGAGACCGACACCTCATCCAACATCTCCGGGAAGCCTCTTTGCCCTCGTCGTTTGGAAAAAAAAATTCCCTCGTAACGGGACCTGGAGGTCTCCTTGGCCACTTCGGGCCATGGGATGTCTAGTCTGGACGCAGCACGTTGACACACAGCTTGTAGGTCCATACTGAGACAGGGCGAAGCTGGTGTGCTATCGCCCGAGAGAGCAGCCATCGCTCCAGGCTTTGCAGCCTGAGCTGGTGACACGAAGACGTCGTCTTCTTGCTCGTCCGAATCAGACAGGAGGAACTCAGAGGCATCCTCTTTGTCCTCCATGTAATTCAATTCTAGGACATCCTCCGCGGGTGAAACCATGGTGAGGTCCAGTCGGGAGCCCCAGCTTGGTATAGCGTGGGGTCCCGTTCCCGCGTCCTTTGCCGCTACCGGGTCCCGGCCTGATATGGCGCGGGAAACCGGCTCCGCGGCTGCCGCGGTTGATGAGCCCCAGGCCGTGAAGGTGAGGGACTCAGTCTCTGCGGCGGACGCCCCCGTGTCTTGGTTGCCAGCCGGCCAACCAGTGGACATGAGGGGATCCTGTCCCGACAGGCTAGCTTGTCGTGCTAACCGTCGGCGAAGGCTCTTTATGGTGAGGTGGGCACAATGCCCGCACGAGCCGGGGTCGTCGATAGCCTCCTGGACGTGTTCCAGCCCGAGGCAGGACGAGCAGACCTGGTGTGAGTCTGTGCCTGCTATCTTCAACCCGCAGCCGCAGAACCGAGCCTTCGAGTCCCTGACTCCTCTGGTGTGAGGGAGAGAGGCGTCCATGGAGAGGACCCGCTCTTAACAGGTATGTCGAGAAAAGTGTCCCAAACTGTCCTTTATCCGGAGAAAAAAGGTAGTGTGGGTCCTTTCCTCTCAAAGAATATTACCTGGTGTGGCAATATTCTTTAAATCCTTTTATCCTCCGGGGAAGAAAAAAGAATAAAAAACGTCCTCGCTACCGTGGTGTCGGCAGTGAGGGAAACAAGCACAAGCTAGCAACTGGTGTGTTGCTAACTTGCAAGTCATAATCTTACCTTACTTCCGGAGGAAGAATTCGGCGAGGTTGACTATAGTACTCTTCTGTGAGAGAATAGGGTAGCCGGCTAACGCCCGTCGACCAAAAATTAGCTTTGGGTTCAGTCTGTGGACTGTTAAGCTAGCCCGGCTACCGTTCGAGATGTGCTCTGAAGCGAGAAGAGGTGTTTGAATGACGCATGCGTCGTGGCGCAAGCTACTTATAGGGGGTGATTTCCCCTGACGTTGACGTCAAGATCACCAGCCAATCAGGATTGGCGTAATGAGATTGATGCTTCTGTTTGCTCCGCGATGAGGCGCATCCCATAGTGAGACATCGAACGGAGTGTTATGAATGAGAACAGTATTTGCAATGTAATTACATACACGCTATAGCGCCCCCCTTGACAGTGAAACGCCACGCGTGAGGTTTAGATTATTTCCGTCTCAATCCAAATTGAACTGTATGAAATAAAAAGGCACATTTGTCTTGAAGTAAATAAAAAGGGCGACCTGGAGCCAATCCTGCAATCTCCCCACAAGTGAAAGTGTTTTTTGAAATACTAACATAAAATACACATTCTGGTACTCTCTTGAGAAGAAAAAATAAATAAATCTATTACTACACATTTAAAAAAAATGAATGCCATTTTAGTTTTGTGTTACTTTGTTCTGAAAGCTGAACCTGCTGCTCCTCACAGAGAGAAGAGGGAAGAGGCTGTGAATTAAGTTACATTGTGGATAAGGGTGGATGTGGATAGCCCCCATTGTTCTGTGTGTCAAAATGAAAGACAGCCCACTCACCTATCAATCATCACACCGTGGGGTCTTTATTTTTGATAGAAATCAACACGTAATGTTGTATCGATGTATAGAGATGTACTACAGCAAAAGTATTCTCCGTCGGGACTTCCTGCAACAACACCACGCCGTTATCTTGATTCTGCTTGGCCAGAAGACATTATCAAAGATGTTCTATTGAGAAGACGATCACTACCCGACAAAAGTTTTCAAAACCGTTTCTAGTCTTCGGTATTTCCAAACAAGTGACTACTGAAATCAATCTTACTAACTGCTGTCTGTGATTGCTTGTTTTGGCGTGAGAATAGTTTGGGCAGAGTGAGAGCGTGAGATTGAGAGTGAAAGCGTGTGTCACACGCCAGATGCGTGAGAGTTGGCAACCCTGGCTTAGCGGTCGTGGCGTGAAGTCATGTGACCGTGCTGTAGTTCCTTTATAGCCCAACATTAGCTAACTTTAGCTTAGCGGTCGTGGCGTGAAGTCATGTGACCGTGCTGTAGTTCCTTTATAGCCCAACATTAGCTAACTTTAGCTTAGCGGTGGTGACATGAAGTCATGTGATCGTGCTGTAGTTCCTTTATAGCCCAACATTAGACTCCTTTAGCTTAGCGGTGGTGACGTGAAGTCATGTGACCGTGCTGTAGTTCCTTTATAGCCTAACATTAGCCACCTTTAGCTTAGCGGTGGTGACGTGAAGTCATGTGACCGTGCTCTGGTTCCTTTATAGCTCAACATTAGCCACCTTTAGCTTAGCAGTGGTGACGTGAAGTCATGTGATCGTGCTGTAGTTCCTTTATAGCCCAACATTAGCCACCTTTGGCTTAGCGGTGGTGACGTAAAGTCATGTGACCATGCTGTAGTTCCTTTATAGCCCAACATTAGCCACCTTTGGCTTAGCGGTGGTGACGTCATGTGACCGCACTGTAGTTCCTTTATAGCCCAACAGCTAGACCGCATGTTCAGTTGGAACAATCTGCATTCATCCTGGAAGCGGAACACTTGATAGCAGTGGAACAACAGGATTTGAACCTAATAATCTATGAAGTTACCTGGTAAGTAGCCATTTTTGTTCAGCTTAATTTACAACAGCTGCTTACTGCATATACAGTGTAACACAAGCTGTAAGGTATCATTATCTACTTGTTTTAAGCTACTGTGGCTTGCATAGCATACTGATTAGCTAGCTGTTTGTATCCTCCTGTATCCTGTTTCACAGTTGCAGTCAAAGTTCATTATTTGTAATACAGTAGGCTATGTATATATATTTTTTCTTGTTAGAAATAACGTTATATTTGATAAAACCTGATTTAAAATAAATATTGTCACGCCCTGGCTCAAGGACGGACAAAGGAAGGAGACCACACATGATTCATCCAATTGAAGTGCATTTATTTAAAGAAACTAAATTAACTATGAAGTCAGTTAATCAGTTATGTGTGTAGTGTGTGGGTGTGTGGACATGCATCAGTACATAAAGAAAGAACAAACAAACAAACAAACAAACCAAGGTCCAGTAGAGCCAAGCTACCCAAGAGGAGAGAGAGACTGACTCTCTGCTCAGGCACCCATACTTGTAGCTGAGCAGTCAACCCAAATCAGGTGTCAGCAATCTCTCCTGATTTGGGGAGTGGCTAACCAGGGACCTGAGTCTCAGGCCTAGGGGCCGTCACAATATGAACAGCAACTGACAATGCTCGGCATGTTCAGTTTTTGCAAACAAGCCTTTGTTTTTCTTTCTCAACATTAAAATGTTCTCCTTTTAAGGATGATTCGGTGGAAAGAATAAAAGAGGTTGCTATCTGTTGCTTGGTGGTGTGTCTTCGTGAAAAGGAGGATCTCTTTAAGGAAAACATAAGTAAGTAAAGATGATGCTTAAATCATACTTTAACTTGTGTTAACCTGAAACACAATGCAATGTTTTCAAATCTGAGTGCACCAAAAACACTGAAATGTATTTTCTAATCTTATTCCAGGATGGTGAAGTGGAAGTTAGCAATGAGGTGCTGAAGACTGTCTTGACCAGGGGTGCCGATGCAAGAATTGTGATTGAAGGAACAGAAGTCCTTCAAGTCTCGGATGCGACCAGAGCCTGTGCCTGTGGGGCTAAAATACGCACTCAACCTGAACTACCTAAAGAGATGTTAAAAACGTTGGAAGCAGGTTCATGCCTTTATTTAAGTTGTTGTATTTACTTCTATGTCATATTTGAGAACATTTGTTATAAAAAGGTCAGTGTGTAAAGAACATTTTAAAATAAACTGTTAAAAAGGGGAACTTAAATGTGTATATTGTTTTTGACTAAAATAAATGAGTTTCTAATACTCAAATTAACAAACAAATTAAGGTAACAATTTGCATGGACATTTATGAGTAGTATGGACTTAAATAAATAAATTACAATAGCTTAAATTAAACAAAATGCAACTTAATACGATTAAAATTAAAGGGGACCTATCATGCAAAATGCACCTTTGTACGTCTTTTATACATGAATATGTGTCCCCGGTGTTCCAGGGAACTCACCAAGTGTCAGAAAACACAACCCTCTCTATTTTCCTCCTTCGCCAAATCTCTAAAAAAGGGGCTGCAACGGATCTGAAAAAAACGGATCCAGATTTCAATACTTTTCTACGTCACAGAGAAGTCCTCTGCTTATTGGTCAACTCTCCACCTATCAGGGGAATGAGCCACGGCCACGTGCATTGCCAAACCTCTCATTCGCATATAGGCTATCGGCAGGCTAAATCAACCCACATCTGTGTTTTTGCCTGCTCTTGCCAGGATGTCTAAGCCAGTTAAACGTTGTGCTGTTGTTGGCTGCAAGACTCGGGACAGGGGACTGCATGCAATGCCATCAGTGGAAAAAGAAATGAATCTGTGGCTAGATTTCATTTACAAGGGACATGTGCCAGAAGACCACGGCAGATTTCTGTTTGTGTTCCAAACATTTTACGATGGACATGTTTATGAACTTGTCTCAAGTCCAACACGGATATGCCTCCAAAGTAATGCTAAACCCGGGATCAATACCAACCATCCGGGACCAGGCCAGTGAGGACACATCCAATTTTGAAGCTGTACGTTTTTATTTAGCGGTGTCTTTCCTGATAAAGCTATCTCTAGCTTGTAGCATGTAGCATGTAGCTTCGCCGTATCAATGTTGCCTCAAACCCAAATAGTAATCGGTTAGGTGTTTATATATTTTTGTAGCATTTTATTTTGTACGCTTTTTGCTTTGTCATTTGAATTATCAGGCATTTGCTAACATGTTCAGACATACTGCCGTAATGGCGATCTGTGTGAAGGCTGTAAAGCCACGCCCTAGGCGATAACACAAGTATTTATTCTCCTATTTATTAGTATTTTGTATCCTCTACAATCATATTGAGTAAGTTATAATAACAAACGTAATCTTCTGTAGGCAAGTGCCGTTTTTTCCAGCGTTATATGTAAACGCTTTTGTGATTGTAGTCTGTAAGAACGATCAGATATCATCGATCTGTAAGCTAAGCTAAGCTACGCTACGCTAATGAGACATGCCGTGTTTTGCAGCGTTATATGTAAAAGCTTTTGTGTGTTTACTTGTTTGCGCACATGAATATAAATGGGGGTGTGTTAGGATACAACACTGTATGTATGCGAGGGGACACACACACCACGAGTAAAACTGAGCTAAAGCCCCGTCGGTCTGTTGTTGTTGACAAGGCCTTACCTCTAGCAACAGGCTAATTAGTGGCTAGCACTCATTACAGTCAGTCTACTGAGCTCAGCCCCTCTCCAACACATCACCTGCATTGAGTCAGAAACACAGCATGCACGTTACGGTTCAAAACTAACTCAGATTGGAAAAGGCTAAGCAAAGAGCTTTGCTAAATAGAGAGTTTTGCTAAATAGAGAGTTTTGCTAAATAGAGAGTTTTAGCCCCATCTTTTGGGATTTCAGACTATATTTATCCAAATAGTATTTTCTCATCCTGAATACTAAGTTGAGATGATTTTGTTCTAACTATGTGTTCTTCTTTACAGGCCAGCACCTCACATACTTACTAATTAGTGACAATTTGTACATCCTTTGCTATTATTTACATTTGTTTGTATCATGGCGGAAATGAAAGACTGTACCTGGCAGCCCTGCACTACAATGAAAACGCTGAGCGTGCACAAGCCACTACATCCACTGGAAACCCTCTGTATAAACTGCAGTTCCCAAAGGCCAGGAAGGGAGAATGCAGAGCAAAACCAGTAAAGACTGACCCCACATTCCGTAAGTGTTTAAAATATTTATTATTATTATACAACTATTTACAAATATAAAATAAAAAAATTAGAAAGAAGTTTCAGTTTTTTACATGCATATACTAATCTAAACCACATTTTTTGTTGTGCTTTTTTTACCATTGCACAGCCCTACGTGGCCAACTTGATGGACCTCATCTTCGACCAAGTCTTTGTGGACCCTGCACCATTATGAGCGACCTGACAGGGAGGAGGTCATCGCCGGGTATGCTACACGGTTCAATTTGGCTGCTGTCTGAACCCAACATCGACATTTCACGGATCAGGAAACTCCCTGCGTATCCTGAGGACAACGCAGGCCGGAATCACCACTCTGATCCTGCGTCCAAGGAAGCCCCAGCACCAGCTCACAAAGCTTCTGTAAAAATATTTAGTGTCATTTATACAAAATACAAGTAGGCTACATTTAGTTTTTTTTTATTTCGTGATTATTCATGTTTGGATGGGTAAAGAATATTCTGATTTCAAAAGCATAAGGTTGTGTGTGGACTTTTTTGTCTTACACATGGGTGTGTTATGCCATTGCTGTGTAGTATATAATAGTACAATGACAGAATGAAAGATTGCATAAAGCCATATACACCAGTATTTATTTCCATGAACAATATTAGCATTCGTTTTACAATTTCAGTCAAAACAAACAAACCGCTCTATTTGCCTCAACTGTCGTCCACCATGTTCAGCTCTGTAAATATGCAACGCATTCTGCAGGGAGAACACATTTAGGCACACAGGCTCCAATCCAGGATGGTCCACCATACAGGTTACAGAGTCCTCAAGTTAATGCATCCGTCTTGACACATTGTGATAAACATATATTGAATGACATGTGAAAAATGTATTTAAACAGACAACTTAGTAAAGCTATCAAAAATGTTACCTGTGGTATCTCCATGCAGCACAAATTCTCCGTTCAGAAGGCATCGTGGCGCAATTTGCACAAAGAAGTCAATAACTGAGCTTTTAAAAACACATGAAACTACACACATTGCTGACAACTTGTTGTTGGAGTTATACTTTTTATCATCCTAAGTTATTCAACTTTCCAACGGTTGTGGCACGATGTTGGAAGAAAAGGACTGTAAACTATTAATAAACGCAATGAGGCCATTGTATATATGCTGACAATATGAATGTCTCCCTTTATAATATATATATATCGCTGTTTTTGCGTTTACAAACTGTACACATTGCATTCTTGCTAATTAGCCAAAATATGAACGGAATAAGGAGCAAGCATCGTAACAGAGTAAAATAAATAGGGACAACAGCTTGTCAGCTAACCATTCAGAAACGTCCTGCTGCAACCGAGATTTTTGCACCTCCACCAAAACCTCCGCTGCTTCAGGGTCAGTTTCTGGATCAAATTGATAATATGCTTGAACACATGCATTGCTCTGAGGTGACATGTTTATTCCACACTCGTAATCACAGCAAGCATGGTAACGTGACTCTCGCCGGCTCATGCCTGCTCTTCTGCAGGGGGGCGTGGTCAGCTGCTGCTCAGAATTTTCAAAGACGGGCTTGGAATAGAGCGAAAATGAGCGAAACGAGGCATGTCTAAAAAATGATCCGTTTGGTATTTTGAAAAATAAAATGTATAAATATACCTTATATAGGTATGGTCATACACTATATCATTTAAATATAGCATGATAGGTCTCCTTTAAAGGAATGGTCCACTCATTAGATAATTAATCAAAACTTCAGTATTTAGTGAAACATTATGTTTAAACCATACCCTGAAGAAATCAGCGATATTCCCCGGTAAATAATGATTTTATAGCTCTTTTTTATCAAGACCTTTATATTCCGTCTGGCCGCCGCCATTTTTGCCATTTTCAGTAGTCACGTGATGGTCGTGACGTCATCCATGCGTTCACTTTGTCAACACACGGAAACATGGCTGAATATTTGAGTTCGGACTCGTCAGCAGAGGAAGAAGTTTTGATGTTTTATCAGTATGACAATACGACACCCTCTGTCCGTAGACCCTCACATCGTACAAGGAAAAACTTCCGAAGAAAACCCCCAGTTTAAAGGGAACATGGGAGAAACCTCAGGGAGAGCAACAGAGGAGGGATCCCTCTCCCAGGACGGACAGACGTGCAATAGATGCCGTGTGTAAATTGAAGAGATAATACATTTGCAACATAGGTAGTCCAGATGTTTGGAAATGCATGTGTGTATAATAGGAAGATGATATAAGATACTATATGTATGCATGTAGTACCACCCTTGCTAGCGATTCCCTCCCTTAGTATACTCAGCTTCGTTGTCCCTGGCCATAGAATCACGATTTGATGGGGCCGGAAAAAACTGGGGGAAAATACACACTAGTCGGTACTACGCTATATGGAAAGGCCACCAAAAACTGTCCTGGCCTGGACGTTAAAGGACGTTAAAACGGGACTAGCTGCTGCAATGGAAATGCGCTATAACATACCTTATTCTTACTCCGAGCACTACTTCTGCTCCTCCGTCGCTTCACACTTGCAGAGGGCGATTTCTCTACTGGCCGAACTGGTGTCCTGGTCGGTGATGACACCAGAAAGACCGATGGTACTGCATCTCCATTAAGTAATGGTTGTTCCATAAATCCCATGTTATGTTTTATCATACTCTCAGAGTAGTCGTCCGGAAATTTGAAATGTTCGCTGCATACATGAGCCTGTGAATCTTTCGGTTCGGGCCGGCCACATTTCGCTAGCCACTGCCTCTGAATGTACTTCTTACGCTTACCTTTTGGCAACAGATGGAACTAAGCATTCCGTGGATTGTTCCTATCAGAATTGTGGCAATATTTCGCGATACAGTGAGGCATATTTGAAGAGAGAAACTACAGTAAATAACATGGAGATCAACGTGTCCTCGAAAACCAAACGCATGGTTTACGTCACGTCCGGAAAATGGCGGCGCCCACAGTGTTGATGTTATTTCGGTATATAATCAGTTTAAAATCACTGATAATGTCATCGGATTAAAAAAAAAAAAAAAGACTGGCAGAGACTGGTCTGTTTTATCGGATGATAATTATTTGAAAATGAGTGTCATGAGCATACCATTCCTTTAAGTTGAATCAACTTAATTTCGTGTTTAAAGGTGAAAGCAAATTATGTTTGTAGTACTGAACTAATTGAGTTAATCAGATTATAAATGGGTACTCCGATTAATTTAATAATCGATTAAATTGGAAATACTTAAAAAGATCAACGCAAATTGTTATCTCAATTTATTTAAGTAGAGACGTATGCATATCTGCTTGTTTGCCTTCTCATAGCTTGTGCTACCTGCTAATTGAACCCATAGGCAGAATTGAAATGGTATTATTGTAAATACATTTCTTCAGTTGAAACTATGAATCCTATCAAACTTTCAAACCTGTGAGTTGGCAGTTGTACTCTCACAACGACATTCCCTACCCTGCAACATACAGTGCAGTCTATCTGTGGCACCAATATCAGTAATACAGTCACATAAAGCACTCATTATGATATGAAGTTGCTGAAATACTCACTTCCATGAACCTTTCTGCTGATGAGGAACACTCCATCAACCCCTCCTCCAACACATCACCCGTAGGCTTTGAAGTGTAATGTCTCGATATACTGTGAGTGATGAGCTCAGGGTTTGAATGCCATATACTGTATAACTTTGTAGATCAATTTCCTGTAAGTAATCTAAGATTCAGGTGTCTACAATGCATACATGTGTTGCATTACAATGAAAAGTGAGAGGAAACTTGCTTTATATCTCCCACAAGGTGTGACACAGTTTCTGCATCAGCATTAAGTTACAACAAGTGACCAACTGGGGGGGTAAGAGCTTTGTTACCATTGTTATTCTTGTATTAACATAGAAGTTCATATTGTTAGCAAATATGAAGCTAATCTGATGCAGGATACACCTGTACAGAGAATGTGCATCAAACTGTAATTAAAATAGCCAAACAGGACATTGGCATAACCAAAATAACTCATTAAGTATGACTGGTAAATTAAAAACAGAGACATTTATTTTATTTATATTCAAAAACACAAGTAGAAAACTTGCCTTGCCTTTACTTCATATAACACATCACAATTTGCTTATTTGTTTATATAATTACACACACACTTTTATTACACACACTATGTACTACTCTGCAGTTATCTTAAAAAACAATGTAGATTCAGATTATTTTCTTCACACAGTAACAATTTCCTTGTCAAATGTATTAAAATTGAAGTAAAAGGTAGCTGAAAGTGTAAATCATCAAGTAAAATGCAATGATGTTAAGAATTGTGTTAAATTGTACTTGTAACTATTCAGGATATTGGGTACCTTATTGTAAAATCTGTTTTTTTTTTACTTTTCCAATGTGTACCCCAGGCTCAAATCCTGATTAGAGTAAGCAAGTAATGCAGATTTTAAACAAAAGTGCTGAACATGGCAGGGCACATAACACACACATCTCACACAAAACCACAAGGGGTCGCTAGTGTCCAACACATCCCCCTCCAGTCCTCCTCAGTCTCAGTGCACACCCTGTTCTTCAAAAACATTTCTCCATTAGCTGCTCTCATTCACAATCTGCATCAACTCCTCACAAAGCCATGTGAATATGTGTGTGTTTGCATGCATGTGTATCTGTGTGTGTTAGTGTCAGCCGTCGGCCAAGCTGCAGCCTGGTGATGATGCTCAAAGTTATGGATCAATATTAATAAATGGTAGCCCTGGCAACAGTGTTGAGTGTGAGTCAGAGGAGGCAGAGGGGAAGGCAGGGCACCGAGGCCGAACATGGATGCTCTCTGAAAAACACCTCCAGCGTCACATCTGTGCTGAGTTCAGAGGACGGGCCGAATTATAATCAAATCAACACGGAATATCTCTTCCAGATGAGGAGTATTTTTTTGGCAATGAGAGACATTTGTTTGCTCTGTGTCGTTTGAATCAAAACATATCAAACACACATGGCTGCAAAACCCAAGCAATTACATTTAATGACTTGTGTTATACCGTGTGTGTTTGAATGGTCTGAACAACATGAAGGATTAACAGTCGAGGGAATACAACATGTGTGTTCCCCACGCTGCTCTGGGATGTGCTGTGGTGGTGATGCACATTCTCCTGTATCTCTGAGGAGTGGAGGGTATTTTTTTAAAGTGGCCATAAGGGTTGTTGTGGATTTTTTTGTAGGGTTCTTAAAAGGGTATAAATGAGCTAAAGACAGTGGAGTCCTCCTCCAGAGATAATCTTTCTACTGTGCTTTAAAGAGGGACAAAAGATTGTGTAGAGTAAGAGATGATGAGGAATCTTTAAGGAAAAATTGAGAAAAGAAGGCCATAAATAGTATGTAAGTTAATCAGTAGCAGTCCGTTCTGTTATGCAGTCGTAAGGAGGGTTTGTGACCTCAGGCACGTATACACAGTGCAGCACTGTATGCAGCCGTCAGTCTCTGTATAAAGTAAACAACAACTGGCCATGTTGGGGTCACTCTCCTCCAATCCACGAGCTGCCTTTGTTTGCTGTGCCACTGCAGAGCCAGGGCAAGCTGATTACAGATCGAGACACTTACCCCAGATTTCAGCATAACACATGAATATTTCCGCACTGCTCGATATAGACTAACTGTATATTTGCTCAAAAAGCCTGGGAGAAAAGTTATACATTCATAAACCTTGAGGTGTTTTGTCCTTCCACAACATCGTATGAAGGTATATGGACAAAGTTAGAAACAAGAAAAAGGAATGAAAACAAAAATAAATTAAGTTGACGCAATGAATTATACAGATATAATTGAACAAATCTGTTGTTGTTGTAGCATTAGTAGAGCCAAATGTGTTTTTAAATGTAACATTACTCAAAATAATTAATCCAATTGTATTGTTTTAGATCCTTCACACACAAGCATGTGATGCATTGTTCATCCAAAGAAAGTTAACTAGTTTATTTTGCTCATTGTTAAAGCCAAAGTACAATCTCCAGTCAAACATTCATTAAAAGATATTGGAATATAGGCACTCTTTGTTGGCAGATAAGTTCACAGATTGAAACAAAACTTACATTTCTAGTTACATTTTTAACAGAAATGTAATGTTTTCTTTATTTTTCACAATAAAAATATCATAAACCTTAATTATACATTTTGACTGATATTCAACATTGTTCATTTACCATTGTCCTTGTACATTTTCTGTATCATATAGTATATTTTTTGAAGAATATTTTCTGCATTTGGAAGAATTCAACTTCTTTTCATCTGTGCGATAAAGAATCCCAACATCTTGAAGGAATTAGGATATTTCAGCACCAGCCATATAAAATGGGTCCGTCCTTTCTTTTCTTTACGACACAAAACATAATTTGGGACGCTTTGCTGGGGAGGAAAACCTCCTCCTCACATTGCGTTGACAAACTGTTCTTAAATAGAGCTGTGAGCCAAAGTGAAACCAGATTTTCCAGAGAGATAGAGGAAGCCGAAGATAACAGGCGGTAAATCAGACGCAGTTGGGAGACAAAGGTTTAGAGCCAGGGATTCACGTATAGAAGAGGAGTAACACCTTCCTGCGGTAGCAGGCATTTTTTTAACCATTTTTTTAACCAAGCACTGTTCGAATTAAAAAATGTATCTAATGATGGTGTTATAGAAGTGTTTAAGGAGTGACCAAAGTGATTAGGGAACAATGTATCACGAGGAGAACATGAATGTCCCTTACATCACCATCCATTCCATATTTGTCAACACATTTCATAAAAAAAACACAGAAGTGAAACTTGTGGTGCGGCTAAATCAAATATCCAGTAATCACCAAAATAAAAAAATGTTGTCCTGGAACAAAAGATCTGTCCAGAATCTAATACTATTCCAAGTCCTGGATAGTGTGTGATTTATCTTAAACGTGTGGTATAGTAGTTTGAAAAACCTGCTCGAGATACACTTTTTGTTATATTCCATAGAATGCTCTTAACATCCCGATAGCAATGAATATCTGAAGTGCTTTGACAACAAATCCATAAAAAAACGTCATCTGTAGAAGCCGTAGTACTGTAAAAGCACGACTAAAGTAACTGGATGGCCTTCCCGCCTGTCAGCCTTCCATCTGTGCACAAACTTATCTCGTGCCCTCATTGGTCATGTGCGCGTTCGTGTGTGTTGGAGGAGGGACTCTGTAAGGAAGTGGCAGATCTTTTCCGACTGTGTATTTTCAAATTCTAGCGCACTCGAGCTGGTTTCTTCAAAATTACCTACCCCACCTTTAATCTTGACCCTCTGGTGGCGGTAAATGAAAAGTCACAAACAACATAAAGATGTATCCTCTGGGCACCATTAATGTTTAATTTGTATGACAATCAGGCAAATGTTGTTGACATATTCAGTCTGAAACTGATTGGCACTGACAGCTCCATAGAAATGTGTAGAAATCTTACCCGACAAAATGCAATCCTTATTCAAATTTCTCCAGTGACTTAAAAAAGAAAAAGAAATCCCCCAATAACTCGGACTGTGAGGGCGACATGCCGTGGATGAGAAGACTCCAACCTTTAGGGGCAGACTGCAGAGAGAATACCAACAGATCTGATCCAGTAGCTGATGATGGAGTCCTGAGTGAGATTGCTTGTCGATTCAGCAGCAGATGAATGAGCTGGCTGGCTTTGATGCAGCGGCAGGTCACATGCCTGCTGTCCCAGTGTGTGTGTGTGTGTGTGTGTGTGTGTGTGTGTGTGTGTGTGTGTGTGTGTGTGTGTGTGTGCGCGTGCGTGCGTGCGGTACTGGGGAGTGAGATAGTGAGAAATACTGGGATTACTGGAAGGTCGGGAGCTGTCAGATGAGATGGATGCAAGACTTCTCCTTTGGCGCTCGAATCACACACACATATACAGACTCGGAGGTGGAGGGTTTTGAGTCTCGAGGTGCCAATGCATCACTCACGATGCACAGACACACGTTTAGAGGTAAATGCACATGCACAGTTGCACACAGCAAATTGGATGTTGAACAGCTTGCACGCCGACACACAAACCTTAGCCTTCCAGTCAGCTCTCAAACTGCATACATCCTACTGGGCTGTGCTCCAATCAGCAGGATTAATGAAGAGGTATCACATTTTACAGTAACGCAGCATGTGGGGCTCCAGGGAACAAATGACTGCAATTCCTCAGGTCTGTCTTCAATAATGTAATCGACTTTTAGGTTATGAGATAGCATGGTTAAGGCAATTTGCAGAACGTTGTGGCACGGTTGAGTTATGTTCCTTAACATGACCATCACATGCACCCGGCCACTTTCCACAGAGCGTAGACCCTCATGAGTACCTTCTGTGGAAATACTGTACTGTTGAGAAGACTATGTCAGAAGGTATTTGGTGAAGGAATCCATGATCCTCTAAGAAGTTTTGTGAAAATAATTAATGACATAAAAGTGTTTCATTACGTGAAACTGAGATAGCCTTGAAAAACTTAAGTTGTCTTGAATACTCAAATTGCTGCCCACTAAGATCCTCAATGATACATTTCTAAAGAAAAAGACACCATTTCAGCTCAAGCTTTAGTTGAGATTGAAAACATAATACTTTAGGTTTCTTTGACAATAATCATGACCGCATTCACAGTCTGATTTTGGACAATTGTACAATTTTGACGCCACTTAAGAAGTAATGACCAACATTTGAGCTGTTTATCTCCTAAAGTGGAGTATTATTTTCTCAGTGTTATTTAGTGGTTCTGTCAAGGGTACAGGCTGCTTTCATTCTGGGAGGCAAAATAATGCTGGCTGACCCAAGTGCAGCTGGTGAGGTGGTGGCATGTTTGGCAGAGTGCAGGACAAAAACAGTGTGTGACAGAGTTTTGTACCAATACTCGGGGGCTCTGGACCCTCCCCAGGGAAAGTTGTTTTGCCTCCATTTATCTCTCAGCGTGTCAAATTCCAAAGCGCTGAGAGAATAACCTGACTTGTTTCAGGAGAGGGGAGAAACATACAAGTGGAGTGTACAGTAGATGAGTGTTGGAATTGCAGGTTGCATTTGATAAAGGCCTGGAGTGAGTGTAGGATATGTTAAGAGTCAGCTGACTAATCGCTCGTTATCAGAGTTTGTCTTGGGTCGGGATGAAAGCAGCAAAGCTTTGGGGTGTGTAAGCAAACTTAGAAAGTAATGTGTATTTGAGCAGTCTAGGGTCTAACGGTGTGTCTGATAACACATTAAAACAAAGATCACACTATGGAGGCCCTGGAGTCGAGATACTGATAGTGTGGAGGAACCAAATCTGAGCGATAACACAACCTGAGGTCAAGAAAGGATCAGGAACCAGAACATTAGGAAGATTCAGAGTTATCTCAAATCCGATAGAGTGCTGCACTGAAGTCAAAGAATAAACATATCAGGATCAGAATAGGCATGCGTTCAAACCAAAAGACATCCCTCTGTTAACACAATGCAATGTAATCAACATATATACAAATATGGGAAGTAATCATGATTTAAATTATTTTATCTTTTGAAGCAATGATCTGCAGTCAAACGGTAGAAATACAGCATTCTTGTTGTAAGTTAGAATGAATTGTTCCCAAAACTGTTTTTGTGAATGTGCCCTTATCTCAAAGTACACATGAGGCTGTTAGGAATGTGTATTGTAATACTCAATAGTATTGAAGAATTTGGTTTAGTTTTGTATTATTAAACAAATGGAAATCTTACCCCGATGATGAATAAAAGGTTAAGGGATCACCAAACAATTTAACATTTATCCTGTGGGGGTAAATAATGTGTGTTTGCCAAAATTCAGATTCAGGGTAATCCTTCCAGAAATGTTGATACACTTTGTAACAAAACTAAAATGTCAACCTCATGAAAAGTGAGGGGATAAGCGTTTGGTTAAAAAAATTACAATATTTGTTGGGGGTTTTCAGTCTGTTAGCAAGTGGCCAACCAACCAAAACATCTTTGTCGGCTCAACCTGGAGGCTAAAAACATGGAAAGATGGCCACTGTCACTGATAACATAATAAAACCGTCGGAATAAAATATTGAATGTATTATAATTCTATGAAATAAATACATGGAATTTTTTTATAATGTTTAAACTATTCCACAGTTGGAAAAACATTCCTGTGTGTGAGTCACAGATAAAGTTATCACTCCTTAGAGATGAAATACATTTAGGAAGTCCTTGGAAATGGCATTGTTTTATCTGGCTATGAAGGATGGAGGTGGAAAATAAATATGTTTTGCAGTTGAATACAGTTGATGTGCAGGAGGCAGCTCTGGGTCTCCAGAAATAGCTAAAGCCAAAACCAGCATGGTTTCAAAACAATGCACCGCACACTGGACTCCATCGGACTTCCCCTGGCTGATATTCTGAGCCTTTAAATGACGTCGGTGGCAAGAAATGAGCAGTGAAGTCAGACGAGAGCTACAAGGCCCACAGGAAGATATTGACTTAAGGGACTGAAAGAAAACACCCAAACAAGAAGGCATGCGAGTCGGTAAACAGGAAAATACACAGAGGAAGGCACCTGGCAATTGCACGGTGCCTTCAGGGACACGGGACACACTCCGGCTCCCGCTGTGCTGTTTCCTATTGACACACAGCGTTTCCTTACTTTCGGATATCCTGTGTGTGTGTGTGTGTGTGTTTTGGTGTGTGTTTGGTGTGTGTATGGGAGTGAATCTGTCATTGTGTCAGTTTGTTTGTTCAACGATATCTATAATTGGTATCATTAATTGCACTCAAGAATTTCCTCCTTTTGAATTACAAAGGATATTACTGTATGTGGAGGAATGCCATTTACTTGCTAATCTCCATGGATGACCAAGAGACCAGACACAAACATGTGAGCTCCCAGAGCACTTACCGACATTATGGGACTAAATTCATTCAGCTCGATTCAAAGTGGATATTCTGCTTTTCCCCAAATCCCTAATCATGGGTAGGTTTTAAGTAAATTAGGAACAGCAGGTAGAAAGCAAATGAGGAACCATTTAATGGGAAATCATTGGAAACATTTGCTGACTTGAAGCTTATTGAGCCACCAATAATGCATTAAGTGGCTATAATCAATATTGGAATAATAACAATGGATTTAATGACTGTGTTCAATGTAAAAGGAACTGATTGTGATGAACCCACAGAGAGTTAGCCCCCAACTCCACAGTGTCTCTCAGCTCTGAGGAACATTTGAGTCTTTCTGCGGTCTTACAGAACAAAGATTTAATCTTTTGTGTTACTCTCCAATATAATCTACATCATTTAGGCACTAGCATGCAGACGTTTCCCACCCACAAAATGTATAAACCAACATTGCAGTTCCTGCCCAGTACAACAATTTGACCGCCGAAGTAAGTGACAACCTGGTGGCCAAAGTGATGTTTGTATTTCTTTAAACCAATCACAATCATCACAAATTGCCATTGCCAAATAACCCAGATAGCTGAAGGGGGGAAGAATGTTTGATGAAATCGAGGTAGCCAATGACAGACCTAAGATTACTTCACAAAACCAGAGATAAGACAGCTCTGTGCGGATGTTGCAGATGTATTCCTATGGAGCAAGCGTTGGCGCCCAACTTGGTCCAGTGTGGTGCACCTCCTAGTCGGGCGAAATTGTCACCGAGTGCTTACTCAAGATGAACCACCAATCCCCAATTGCTGGTGACCTTTAGACGCGTATGTTACTATAAAAATGTAACTTAAATAGCTGTTTTCACCGAAGGCTCTGTGCCCTACATCGCAGAAGGCAGCTTTACACCTGTAGTCTACATCCTTTGAGTCAGACTGGAATGCGTCTACAGCCATGCTTATGGCTCTGTGAGTCTGATGCAAAGTTCCTGCCAATAGTATATTTAAAAATAGATGAAATCAATTTAAAAAGAAACTCATTCTTTGCGTTGCTTTGGAGGAAAAGTCAGGGAAACACCAAAGTGAGAAGAGTAGGTCGTCAGGGAACAAAGAAATGTCTGCACAAAATCTGGTGACAATAAATCAAAAACATTTTACGATATCAAACTGAAAATGTTTAATTAGATTGAGGGAAACTCAGGGGATTACCTGTTGTAGAAATTCATCTTTCTGGGACCATAACTGTGCACTAACAAAGCCAGCCCTAGAGCCATGTCTCTAAAATGTTGTTATTACAGGTTTAAATTGATATATATTATTTGCAGGGCATTAAATACTTGGCTTAACCAAACGGAAAGCCAGGGATCTTCAAGTTTCCCATATGGCTGCAGAAGCATATATCAAGAGCTTTGGTTCGACTTACGACTTAGAGTATTGCTCTGCTCGTGTCCGCACATTCAGGAGCTCATAATAGGCTTGTGAAGGGATTAACGTGGTGCCTAACTTGACCTGCTGACCCTTCAGAAGAAGGCCTCCGCACTACCGCTAACAGAGAGCAGCTGAAGAAAAAAAGGGCATCCACCTCTCAGTTGCAGGGGCTTTTTGCCTTGTCTCCAGAAATTCCTCTTCCACTCTGACACTTGTAAACTGCTCCACCATGGCAGGCTCTGACCCCCATTACAAAGGGAGAACTGCATGTCAAACTTGGCCAGTCAAGTTGGCCCATTATATGCACTGGTTGGGGGTTAAGCTGTGCTCCGGAAAACATTGAAACAGAGCTGAGGCTGCTGTCACAGGGAGCTTTAAGCCACTGAGCTGCTATTTTGATGCAGATACAGCATATTTCAAAAGCAAGGGAAGACTTGAGATGGAAAAACAAAAATAAATCCTTGTTTTTTTACTTTTTAGAATGTATTTTAAATCCCATTGTTAAGGTGCTATGTAGCAAGAAAAAGATTATGAGGAGACAAGGTTACAGGAAAAGCCATAACACCTCTGAGTGAGGATGAAATGTTAATATCAGTGATGAGTCATGTTTTTATAGGTAAGAAAACACTCGTGTTTTATTTCCGAGACAGAAAAAGAACAAATATTCACGTGTTGAATATTTAATATGAATATGAATGCCACAAATCATTCTATCAACGAAAACTCTCATACTGGATGACATATACTGCACACCATTAAAAACTACAATAAAAAAGACCATTTTAGTTGGCTTAACTTGTCACTTCAGTCTGAGAAATAAATACCGTTTATGTGAAATTCAGCTAGAGGCTCTGACTTTAAAACTTTCTTGGAAGGAGAATAAAAACAAACAATGAGACCCTGCTGCAACCCTGTCATGAGCAGGACTTTTTATGGGTGTCCGCAGTGACCAACGGAAAAATAGAGCTGCTGCAGTCGGCACGAACACGCTGACCTCAGTCGACACATCATCCAGTCTGCCGGTTAGCTCAAACACCTTCTTCTCCCAGCTCTGATGACAAATGCTATTCATAGCACATTTCAGCTGTGTGATTACTGAGGTAGACCTTTCACTGTACCCTTATCTACAATTTAAAGTTATTAAACCAGCCCCCATTTCCAGTCTTCATCACTGCGAACAAATGTTATTTCAGTCTTTAAAAACTGCCAGACCCTGACAGTCTGACAAACCAAGCATATCATTGAATACATCGTTGATAAGAAGAGACCAGGGAAAGCATTGTGATCATGTCACATCTCATTGATGCTGCAGGGTTTCAGAGGTTGATCCGAAAAATAGGTGCATTGAGACATTGTTGTACAGGCTGCAACATAGTCAATGTGCTTTTGATTAAACAGACTTTGAATGGTGGTCATAACAAGGACATCTGTGCAAATCCCCCACAGTATACGGCATGTGTGTGCATAAATACTTAGGTTAAGTTTCTGGAATTTCGAAACGTAACCGTCCATTTGTATAGTATGAGGTCAATAAATACAATTCCCAGCACGAAGAGCAAAATGTAATGTTCATGTCAGACATCAAAATACTTATATTCAGAGTCAAAGGGCCAGAGAGGGGGGGTTAAGACTGAAAATGTTTGTTTATTAACTGGCCTCATTTTGCAAAAAGTTGCCCCTGGTCAAAGCAAGTTGAGTACTGCATTAGAGGAAAAGCCAGGAGATCGCTAAAGTCAGTGAGGTTCATCCTCTGGGGAACATGACTGTCTGTACAAAACTTCCTGGTAGAAGTTGTTGAAAAATGTCAGTCTAGACTGACTTAGTGGACAGATGTATTGATAGACTGATCTCGCTATCCCCAAAGCATGATGCTAACACTAACACTGAAAAAGTCCTTAAAAAACAGGTGTAACAATTAACTACATTTATTACAATAAGTGATTTCTAAAGGGACTGAATGAAAACATAAATCTACATGTGATGTTGGATCCAGATCTCCATTTACTAAAATACTAACAAAGCATGTAGATAGTTACATATTTTATATTTGAGCCTTATATCTGTGTTGTTTCTTTCTAAAAGTAGCTGAACAAACAAGAGAGCAGTAAAGAGTCGCTCTCTGTGGATCAACCTCAGTCCTGTCTGTTGATTCATTATCTCAGCCCGAAGTCTCTAACAGGGAAACAAAAATAAGCAGGACGCCTTGGCTAAACAAAAGCATGGTGCTCATAAATCTACCAGAGGCCCCTCTGAGATCCTCCACCATCGAGGCAGCACAGCAGTACGGTTCCTACTGGGTCTGGGGGTCACGGAGTAAAGGGAAAAGCATGACACACTAGAGCGGCGGGGAATCTGAACTCCTGCTGAGCTGCTGCAACCCATCATGGAGAATTTCCTGATTGTATATCTAACCTTTCAGCAATTTTGGCGACGACCTGCAGAGCGTAACATGCTTTTTGCCTGGGGAGTGCATGTTGGCCTTGTTACAGACTAAGCCGTTCAAAATGGAACAAAGAAAGAAAGAAAGAAAGAAAGCGACAAACATTTTATTTTGTATAACCCATGATCTTACAAAGTATTTATTGCTTATATATGTGGTGAAAGCATATTTCTGTCTGTCACTTTTTTCAGGTAATAGCCTTGTCCCGAGCTTTGCAGAGCTGTTAAATAAAGGCTTATGTGTCTTTGAGGACTCGTAACATAAACTGGTTCCAGATACAGAGAACACACAGGTGTCAGTGGAGCTGTTACAACCATTTAAACCCTTTTTTGTATGTTTATACAATAGTGTAGGGGGTTGTAGTGATATAAAAACATATTTTTGACACATTTAGGAGCTGACATCCCTTGATTTGATGCTAAGGGAATAAAGATGATGGTAAAGTAGATTAAATAAATAAAAGTATTGTTAACAAACCACATATAAAAATAACCACTAATGAAAATGGGCAAGCGTGAAGTAGCTCACTAGATATGATCAGATGTATAGTCATTTTCTTTTATGACTAGACAAGCTGTGATGAATGATCAAAGTCAAATATGGTTGGGTATCATCTGGCTCTCATTGTTACAGGTGCTTAAATTCATGTTGAGAGAGCCGAAGCAGAGAGATGTGCAGCTCTGTTTGAGGCACGGGTGAGATCTCTGATACAAGCAATGTGTGTTTTATTGTTATCATCAGCCATTCAAACAGATTCCTCTTATTCAGAGTGTTTGTTTGTTTGTTTTAATGTCCACATAACATAAGAAATATCAAAAATTGAATATCAGGTATCTCTTCTGCTTTGATTTGACTGTGTGAAAATGTTCCCTTACGGGCCATATAACTTTCAAAGCGTTTTATAGTACCTTCTTGAAATACCCGTTTAGTCACTTAGAACAACTTAAATTATCTGTGCATGGATGTTCAATCTTGGCCTTTGGGAACAATAAACGAAATGGTAAACTGAAACCAGATAAGCTGAAAATAAAGCGGTGTGCCCATCCATCACTTCCGTTCCACTACTTAATCTTAATTCTCTTTTTTTCCTTTTTCAAAAATAGCACAATACAATTGAAGTACGCAGAGAACTATAGCCATCCGCTGCCTTGTCGTGTACCTTGGAGAAAAGGAAGAGAACCTTTTCCAGGAGTTTAGCGACGTAATTAAAAATCTTGAAATAAAATAAAATCCACGGGCACATGTAAAAACACAGGACAAAAGCACTGCTCTCTGTCAGTTACATTTTGAAGCATATTGCACTTTTGGCCACACCCCAATCAATAATATCTGAGCAACGTTCAGCATGGATAGGTGTTGACAGCAATGGCATGGGAAAAGGATTGTGTACAATTTGAAAAGTGGCTTCTGCTCTTCTCTTAAACAGGTCAAATATTGTATGGAACCTGCAAAAAAGATGAGAAGATACTAAAACTTGCACGGTTGTGATTGACTAAATCTGTCCACATGCATTTAAACACTATAGGCAAAGTACTCAAAACCACCTGTGTCTTCAGGACCACATTGCCATGACGACACACACATGCAGACTCAATAGGTGAAAACAATACCAGCGTTGCTTTAGCAGCTGGTAATGGCTCTGAATTAGCTAAGAGTGACAGTTTTGCAAGTATGCAATTACCTAATTCCTTATCTCTTATGTGCTAACCTATTATTTAATGTGCTTCAAAAGGACTTGAATATCGCCTTCATCAGTGGTCGAGGGAAACAAATGAGCAAGCATTCTGCGTTAAATGTGTTCATACTGTTTGAAATAATGACTGTCGGCAGTGTAAACATCTTTGTTACATCTTTTGTAAAATGGATGTGTGTGATCTGCAGATTGGTGGCCATTGAGTTTGTTTCTGTAGTTTTACAAAAACGTTACAGATTTTACACATTTGGCTCTAACTTCGATGTGATGGCAGCATTTATTAGCTGTGTCCCCATGTCCCATGGTAACACGGCTAATGTGCTTATTTATTATTTGTGGGGCAATTTAAATGTGTAATTTATCTTTTTTTTTAAGATTTAAATGAAGCTCAGCGCAAGTTCTTTCAGGAAGACTGGGTGTATATACATTCACTCCGCAGCTGCATATAATCAGCTCATCACAGGCGTTCTCTTTAACCCATTACATTTCACCTCATTCTCCAGCAGCCAATCACCGTGCTGCAGCCAAACTATAAAATGGTTCTCCTCTCTCCTGCAGTCAGCTGTGATTTCAGGTGTTCATGCACCTTATCATATGGCATGTGTCAATAAATGTTCAACCAAAATGAATTCTCTCCTGATTGAAACATCATGTGTTGAAATAAACAACTGCACAACTTTAAAGACAAAAACATGTAAAAGCTAAAAAAAAAAACTATTGAAAACAATATATTTGGAGCAACTTAATTTATAAATGGTTGTCAACTTAAACATGTGTGTTCACAATGATGGTAATTAAGTGCATACAACTTAAAATCCTTTTAAATCATACGGTAAAACAGGTTGGAACAACTTAATTTTTGGAGTAATCAACTTAAAAACTTGTATCCCGAATGAGGGTAATTACACTGAACAAAAATATAAACGCAACACTTTTGTTTTTGCTCCCATTTTTTATGAGATGAACTCAAAGATCTAAAAAAATGTATATACACAAAATAACCATTTCTCTCAAATATTGTTCACAAATCTGAAAATATCTGTGATCGTGAGCACTTCTCCTTTGCCGAGATAATCCATCCCACCTCACAGGTGTGGCATATCAAGATGCTGATTAGACAGCATGATTATTGCACAGGTGTGCCTTAGAATGGCCACAATAAAAGGCCACTCTGAAACATGCATTTTTGCTTTATTGGGGGGGTCCGAAAACCAGGCAGTATCTGGTGTGAGGGGTAGGGGTAGGGTTAGGGTAATGTTGTGAATCGAGTGGCCCATGGTGGTGGTGGGTTATGGTATGGGCAGGCGTATGTAATGGACGACGAACACAGGCCACTCGATTCACAACATTACCCTAACCCTAACCCTACCCCTCACACCAGATACTGCCTGGTTTTCGGACCCCCCCAGACCCCCCCAATAAAGCAAAAATGCACGTTTCAGAGTGGCCTTTTATTGTGGCCAGCCTAAGGCAGACCTGTGCAATAATCATGCTGTCTAATCAGCATCTTGATATGCCACACCTGTGAGGTGGGATGGATTATCTCGGCAAAGGAGAAGTGCTCACTATCACAGATTTTTTCAGATTTTTGAACAATATTTGAGAGAAATGGTTATTTTGTGTAAATAGAAAATGTTTTAGATCTTTGAGTTCATCTCATGAAAAATGGGAGCAAAAACAAGTGTTGCGTTTATATTTTTGTTCAGTGTAAGTACATACAACTTAAAATTCCTTTTAAATCATGTGGTAAAACTAGTCGGAACAACTTAATCTTTTGAGTAATCAACTTCAAAACTTGTGTTTATGCTACCAATTATTAAGTAAGAGGTAATTAAAAACACCTCTGATTGTAGAGGAAAAGCCTTCTCCCCTAACTCAAATAACTTTGTTGCTTTAAGACAATTTCATTAGAAGTCGTCTTAACTCAATAAACATCGATGCAAACTGTTGCGTTGATTTTTTTTGTTGAGCCAAGGAATTTGTTTTTAGAGTGCACCCAGTTTTCTAGTCGGTCTACAGTAGCAATATGTTGTGTTCAACAGTATCAAATGCAGCGCTAAGATCTAATAATACTAACACTGATATTCTGCCACTGTGTTTACAGTAAATGGATGTCATTGAAGACTTTAACAAGAGCAGTCTCAGTGCCACATGGATAAAAAAAAGAAGTGCTTAGCTGACAGGAAACTGCTCAAGATGTTCGGTCAGAAAAGGGAAATGATCTTGAGTCATAACATCTGACAGAATGCAACAGTGCAAAGAATCAGGGGGAAAAAAGTTTAAATAATACAACAAGTCACAGGTGCCTGAAGGACCTTGATAAAATGTGTCAAATACACAACATTTTACATACATTTTGCATTCAGCCAACAGGAGATCTCAGAATAATGAACACACCAAAAGCAGAAACATTCCATCATTTTCAGCATTATTAAAAATCTCGAGAAAAATTTGCTCCAACAATATCAAAATGCTGTACTGGTAAATGCACTGGTCAGCCTCAATTCTTATTTATGTAAACATTTTTTGATTTGTTTATTATTCTTTGGTTGGAAGAGGCAATGTTTAGGTCACATGTCACATGTCACACATGTGACAGAACTAGCTACATTACAGAAGCTTGTTTTTTGTACTTGTCAGAAATGTGTTCTATGTGGTCTATTAAGTCTGTGCTCTATATTTCTTATAATGTTTTTAAGTTATTATAGTTTTATTGAAATAATTATCTGTGTTTTTAATTTTTTGTTTTACTTTTATGTGTGCACCACGACACCAAGTCACATTCCTCGTAAGTGTCAACCTACAGTATCTGGTAATAAACCTGTTTCTGAAGTCTAAGTAATGTTCCCCAAAATGTTCCCAACTTTGCAAGCCAACGGAATACACATACTGATTAAAAAAATCATTCTTAATATAGACTGTGTGTGTGTGTGTGTGTGTGTGTGTGTGTGTGTGTGTGTGTGTGTGTGTGTGTGTGTGTGTGTGTGTGTGTGTGTGTGTGTGTGTGTGTGTGTGTGTGTGTGTGTGTGTGTGTGTGTGTGTCTAGTACTAGTAGGCAGAGATGCTCCTGCTGCTCTGGCTGCTGGTGCTCATGTGTCTCTTCAGACCGGGCATTTTTTTAGCCTTCAGCCTTTTGAAGTGGCTCTGGAACTTCTTTCCCACAAATGTGTAAAACACAGGACTAATGCAACAATACAGATAGGCTATGTTCCGGGTCACATACAGTGCATAGTCCAAGCTTCCCGGTTCGGAACATAAGTCTTCTTCCTTGCTGGTGACCTGAAGAGCTTGAAGGAAGATGACGATGTTGTATGGTGTCCAGCAGGCAAAGAAGGTTAAGATTATGACAAATATGAGCTTGATGGTGCGACATTTCTCCTTCATGCGGGTAGACAAAATGCGGATAGTGATGCTAATGTAGCAGTACATCACCATGGTGAGTGGAAGGAGGAAGAAGAGCAGGAATTGTTGATAGTAAGTGACCAGCTGCCAGCGCTCCATGGTGCTCTTGGAGTATCCCGACTCTTCACATGTCAGCCCATTAAATACACTCTTTCCCACATTTCGGAAAACAAGCTCTTTCACACTAGCTACAATACTGATGCACCAAACTGCCACTGACGCAGTAATGGCATATGCCTTCTTCCTGCTCTTGGTGGCTGCCACTGCATGCACCACTGCAAGGTATCGGTCAAATGTCATGAGTGTGAGGAATAGGATTGAGCTGTAAAAGCCGATTAAGTACGCACTGCTTACTATCTTACACAGAGCCATACCAAAGATCCACTCAGACAGATGGTATGTCGCCCAGAAGGGGAGACTGGAGGCAAATAGAAGGTTGGAGAGGACCAAATTCAGAAGGAAGATGTTTGTCACTGTTCTGAGATTCTCAAACTTGTAGATGATAAAGAGAACAAGCCCGTTGCCAAGGTAACTCAGGAGGAAGATGGTGTAGTAGAAAACTGAGATGAGTGTTGCACCGAACTGGTTGACAGCCTGCTTTACACAGAGCGGGACAGTTCCATTATTCAAATAGCTGGGATCAGTTGAGCTATAGGCGTCATACAATTCCTTAAACATCGCATAGTCGTAATCATCGTTCATGGCTGGTTTCTGACCTGTGAGACATTAGGGAACCATGTTAGTCACTTTGCTGCAAGTTGAAGAAATTGCTAACAAGTCAATTGGTCTAATAAGTGGTCACATGGTCTGGCTGCTTGTTAAAAGGGCATGGAAGTTACATCTATTTCATGTTCATATTTCACCTGTAGAAATTAGAACGAGAAGATTTGGTGAACAAATAACGAGGATCCATACAACAGAAAAGTCAGAGAGTACGTACAGTATAGTGTTATGAAATAACTAACAGTTAAATGACTCTTGTGTGATCTGCCATTTTGTGCGGATTTCCTTTGTGACTCTCAAAATAAAGAACAAGAACTGCTGACTGAGAGTAAAAAAAGTCCACAGCTGGTGTGTAAGACTTCTTCTCGGAAATAAGTCATTGCAGCTGTACTAGGTTCCATACCTATTACAATGACCATCATACCTAATATTATAACCATTTGTATACATACAGCCTATGTTTCATACACGCTTTTTTAAAAAGGTTTTTAAGAATAGTTTTTATATTTGGACACTTGGTCCTCACGGTTTAGTGTGGTAATTCCATAAAAAGCGACCTTTGCTAATCTAGGAAAATAAATGGGGCTAGAGGCTTGATGAGCACTAATGTCCGTTGGCAAACCTGTACTGTAGCTTGTTCACTTATTTGGACCTCTATCATCATTGATTTTTAAACATAGAACCCCACTATTTTATTTCACAAAGCCAGATGAAGCAGTGAACTAAGTTGAGAGGGTGGATTTAAGGGTCTTGACGCAAGATGTTACCAAGACGTATTTAAGATCTATATATAAGAATCAGGACACGGCCCGGTTTTCACCCTCCTCTCTGCAGTTGTGCAATTTGGAGCTGATGTTAAGATCTTCTTTCATTTGTGGTATAGATCTTTTTTAATTTCCTGTAAAAATGTTTGACATTTTATCAATTTATAATATTCATCACAAGGATAATTTATGTTGACAGATGATGACCATGTTTGTTTCTGTTGCTATTGGTGAGCCAGTAGCTTGCTTTTACTACTACTGTGTAAATGTCTAAGTGGATGTCCGGTTGGCTTCACAGTAACTTACCTTGTTTTGTTTTTACCAAATGCATCGATTCTGCACTGTGTATCTAGGAGCAGCTCATTTCCTGACTGATGACTGATTACATCATCTTCAGTGCTTTTCATGGGATGGATCAAATCGTTTTTAGCAATATTGCCGTTATTAATGTTGATGGTTTATCAATGAATAAATACTCATCAGGTTTTCTCGTTATAAGCAATTAAATATATATTTGACTTGTTAAAATAAAGATATAATAGTGTTTTCCCAGTATCTATCGAGTGTATTGAGTTAGATTGTCCTCCTGATGTTGTCCTTTTAACTCAACTGTGTTTAAAAACTATAACTATTATTGGTTAGATTATGAATTTTCTTCTCACCATGCATTTATCATATAAATACCATCATTATGCCAGTTTCAAACCAGAATTAACAAAAAATAAATAAGCATTCATACATTTCATAGCATAAGAAATTCAAAAATCAAGCAAAAAACAACAGACTGTGGGTGTCACTGTAATATATGTATTACTCTTATATTTATATATATATATAAAAGAGTGAACTCACCTGTGCAGCGCTGTGGCGATGCAGAGAGCGGGGGGGATAGACTTCAGTGTATGCTGGAGAAGAATGATCTCAGAGCTGGGTGACAGAGTGTCTCCTGAAGGGGCAGTCCTACATATCAGTCATGCCGTCTTGTTCCTTTTTCACAGCTTTCACACCATTTTCAATCAAATGTACATTTTTCTCCAGGCAGAGAAAACCCGGATTGAAGATTTAGGATCGACTTGAGATGAATCTCCAAAATGTATGACCTGTTGAGTAACAAGGCTTATTTGTACTTTATTACCAGTGATGGGGTCGTTACTCAAAAAAAGCAATATATTACTTTACTTCGTTACTCTCTACATAAAACAAGTTACATTACTTTTGCGTTACTAAAGCCAGAACATAAAATCTAGGCCTAAATGTGCACACATAACAATTACTATTGCAATAAGGAAGACATAACACAAGTTAATAACGGTAAAAATTCTAGTTTTTGCTGCTTGTTCGGAGCAGGCACACACTCAACATCATCACTCTGGGTTCAGGGGTCTTTAGCTTCGTGTTAGCATGTTGCCTTTGCAGGTGTTTGAAGAGGTTTTATGTTGTGTTTGCCGCAGAGCACCCTACCGTCACATTCCTGCCTTACCGTCACATTCCTGTCCTTTCTTCAGACAAATTTAAAATAATGGGCATAATGTAGTGGCAATTTCTTATATTACTTTATATGGTAAAACCAAATGCAACGCTTATATGATGAAAACAGTTTTCATTGGTCGACATGTTGTTCACCCAGATGCTTCCTGCCAAGGTTCAGTTCTTGTTCCTCAAAAGAGCATTGCAAGAGCAAAAAGTGTTATCTCTCTTTGTCTGCAGCAACAGTTACAGCAAAACCGCCGAGGTTCCTATACAACTGTAATCAGTGTTGGATGTAACGTAAACAGTGTTTACCACTGATCTTGAAAAGAAAGGAGAACACACTTTGTACATAGAAGGGTCTTGATCAAGCTTTTGTGGATCAAGCTCTTGCTTGAAATCTTATTCTAATTTTGAAAGGAACAAAATAGATCTAGAATAGAAGCCGTATAACCTAATCACAATTTTTTTTTATGTAAACAGCTTAATTTTGGTATTCATTTTTTGTGTTTTTCGTAGTTATTTTGTACCGTTATGTTTTCTTTTTGTCTGAACAGTGGCAACATATGAAGCGGTTGGCATTTATTGATAAAACGTTTAAATCCCCGCTGCAGCATGCTGCAAAGGAGACACACGTCTATATGTTTTACAGACAGAAAGCCACCAGAGATATTTCAATGGCAGATTATAGTATTGGGTTTACATGAAATACAAATTGAGAGGTTAAAGTAAAGAAATGTGTTAACTGGCTTAACTGAATTAAACAAGTTTTCTAAGGCATGAACGTGGTTACATAATTTCTTTGTAACTGAAGCATGTACGGCATACGACAGGGAAACAGTCACGACTACTGTAGTTTTCCATTTTGAGAAATGCATTTTCATGCCAAGAGTAATTTGAAAGACCACTCTCATGTCTGTAAGGTAAATCAGAAGACATAGACCGGAGCTGGTTGCTAAGCTTGGCATAAAGACAAGGGAAAACAGCTAGTCTGGCTTTGCGAAAAGGTAACAACATTTATTGTACAGCCCCTCTAAAGCTTAGTAATTACAATCCATACAAAAACAATACGTGTGCAGATTTCATGGATATATCAAACTCACATTACACTTTAGTCGTAAATGTAATGTTTGTGTTGGCAGATTTAACCAACACATAGTTCTTCATAGTGTTAATCAACAACTACGATCAATCACACAACAACCACTTGACCCTTAACCCAAGAGCCAAGTCAAAACAAGCTAAACATCACAATGGAGCTTTAAAGTAAATTAAGTCTGCAGGTGCTCAATACCAGTGATGAAGAGCCTGTTGTCATTAAACAATGGCCACATTCTTGGCCCTCCTTGTGGATGTGGAGGCGATGTCCAGGTTGACATTCTTCACCGTTTCCTCGTCGCATGCTGTGCTACCTTGAGGGCCTTGAAGAGCCCGCATATTTTCCAGGCGGCACATCCTCAGCAGCGATGCAGCCGAGATTCCAGCAGCTTAGAGGCAGCAGGTGTGAGGCCAAGGCGGACTTTCCAAGGATGTTAAGTCAATGGAAGACTCATTAATGTCCTTCCCCTACCTCTGCAAACAAAAGGACAGGAATGCAGGAGGATGCCTGCCGACACGCCGCAGATGGAGGAGATACGGTGGTCTGAATAGGATCCTGATCACTGGTCAAAGATAGTTTACACTCTGGGGGCTCGCTGGGACTTTTTCAGCAGCTCTAACATAAATAAAACTGAAAACTGTAGGATAACACCTCACTGCAGGGCTTAAGGGAGTCAGTGTTTGTCCCAAACAGACAATACAATAATTGAAAGGAATCCGGTCGTAACGGCTCCTCCATTTGACTTTGTGGTGAAAAAATTGAAAATCTATGAAAAGGATTTTGAGGGAGAACGTCATTGTTTATGAACTGGGTAAACTTTAAGAGAACAAAGAGCAGTCAGCAGAAAATATGAAACATATTACCAGTGACCGTTGTGTGCTTCAACCACTTTTTAAATATCGTCATGGTGATTTCTGAAGATGGGCTTGGGGGCTGAAATTGCACATAATTGCTCTATCTCAGCTTGAGGAATTTTAAAGTGCAGGGAACAAACAAGGAAGCTCTTAAAACAGACAGTAAAAATCCGTTTTTGGCGAACAACACATGAGTTCTTAAAGTGTGATCATTTGACTTATGATTTTATTCCTCCTTATAAAACAACGGATTATTTACCTGCTGGCCTGAAAAAAAGACTAAACTAATACTTCTGTTTTTTCAGAAAGTGTAACAGTATGGACAGTTATTTAACAAAATGACTTTGTATAAATCTCAAATATACAAAGAGACTGACTCAATACTTATTTTTTGCAGTGTTTCCCCTAGGTTTACTGCTTTGGGGGGGTGCTGCCTAAGCGGGGGGGGGGAAAGTGACAGTAGATATAAATTAGTTGCAATTTGGTGCTATATATATATAAATAAAAAAAAATATATATAATTTTTTTTTTTTTAAACACCTCGAATTTCAGGGGGCTCGCGGGGCTCCGTTGGCGGGGCGCAGCGCCCCTCCAAGACAATGGTAGGGGAAACACTGTTTTGGATACTGCACTGTTCAAGCAGACTGAAAGACAACATGTTTTTTCAGAGGTCAAACAAACCGCAGCTAAAACCTGAATGAAATTGGACTGACTTTCAGGGAGAAGTTTGAGTCAAATAGATGTTGCTTTTCTTATGGGCCATAAGTGCAAATTGCAAAAAGTCAGAGGAATGTTGAAATATCACAATAATTAAAACGTTTCTATGCTTGGCTGAGAGTAAGAGGCAGCAAAGAGCAATAGAAACAGAATTAAATGAGACGTAATTGATGACATAAATGAAGCATGTAACTTTATCGCTGCTGAAAGGTGGAAAATAGCAACAGATTGTGTCTCCTCATCGCTTCACACAGGTCTTATGTAACATTGGTGCTGTTTTTACTTGAAGTTGCCCAACCTTCGGCTTATCTCGATTAAATGACTCCTGATAACTGCATAACATTAGTGGATTGACACAAAATAAAAATAAATGTATGACAACATAATGTAGTTAAAATGTGAGACTAACTGGGATGGAAACCAGGCAATTGTAATCATTATAAATGATTTAGTAGCTCAACTTAACAGTCATAACATGTCCAAACTGTTTACATTGAGTATGGTATGAGAGTCACTGCACCATACCAGCTCATTATTCTGCATATGAAGATATTCTATTAACAAGAACACTTTATTGTCCTTATTCGTGTCCTTTCTAATAACTAGAGTAGAGAGATAAAAATGGCGTAAGAAAGGATAACCTAAAAGGCTCTGATAACAAACAGCTTGTATCAGTGTCAGTGAATTATTAGTTTACCCTTGTTAATAGAGTAAATGCTGTTTATGCAAGCTCTCTTCTCCCTTGATAATTTACTTAAAGATTGCTTTGTAAATTCACTTGCTTGTACACGACACAATAATAAACACTGCAAACAAATGAACCGATCCATTTCAGCCGTGTTGTCTTGACAGAGTATTTCTGCAGCCGCTGTTGGAGAACAAACATCCACCTTTACACCGGTCACCATGGCCACTGGAGCCTCAGCTGGCTTGTCAAGGTGTTTTAATGGGGCCTGCTGATGGATGACTCCATTACTGTACCACAGCATGCAGTGTCACCTCCAGCTGCACACAGCACTGGCGCACTCCCCTCCCGTCTGAGGAAGTCGTCTTATTGTTTCCACTGGAGGAAATAAATTGAAAAACAACAAACAAACAAACAAACAAAAATATCTTCAGCAGAAATACGTCCATATGATAAGAGAAGCGCTTGATTACAGCGAGCAACCGGGATATGAGGCAAGTTGTCGACCGCAGTGACGACGAGCCCTACTTCCTGCTGGAGATGGCCTGTCAGGATGCAGAAACTCCAGACCACAGAAACCCGCCTGTAAAGGGGTCAGGCAGCTGCTCTTTTCACTGAGTTGCTAAAGCAGAGCAGAAAGAAACTCGACTGAGGTAAAGCCGCCACAACAAACAAGGCTTGGCCCAGATCAAGGTGCTCCCCCATCGATGTCCTGCACGCTATCTGAACCACATTAGTCAAGCTTGAAAAGCCCCCCCCCCCCCTGCTCCCCACAAGATCGCTGAAGATGGACGAGCAGCAGGGAGGCAGATGAAATGCAGGTAGAGAAGAAAGGAAACGGACTGAAAGTTACAACTTCTCTGCTCTGTTTCGAGACGAAGGCCAAGACTTTTTGTCTCCATGCAGCCACATGGGCCTGGTCACTAATAAATCCCAGGTGTTCACGTCTGGGAGGTGTTAAATCTGAAGGGTCCTGCCCTCTGTTGCCTTGGGCCGTGCTGAGCTGTACGGGGCTGAGACCCCAGAGACATGACCGCACTGTCACACAAGATCAGATGTTGCATTTGTTCATGTTGCTTGAAATTCAACGTATGGGGCTCATTTGTTTTACTCAAAAGACATGTTGCCGTGGTCTTTGTAGTTCTATGAATCTTGTGAAGTGTGTGTGTTCAGTGTGTGTGTGTGTGTGTGTGTGTTGCCTGTGAACATGCTGAGGGGAAATCACTCTCAGATTGATACAGCACCACAGCCTTAGCACCAGGGGTCCTCTGAAAAAGGGTGATAAAACATTTACTGGTTTACGATCCATTTTTCACTGACAAAAAACTTGGATTGTGCCAGTTGGTCGAGCAAAGGCATCGATGTTCAAGAGGTTTGACAAACTAAGAAACACTTCCTCAGATCTGTTGGTGATTCATTCAATATTTGCTGCTAAGTCATTTGTTCCAGTGATGCATACACTTTTATCTTACCCTGATTGATAAAAGAGCTCATTTTGTATTTATGTGTTGCCATTTTTAGAGCGCTAACGAAATAGAACAAGACTGGAGGGAGCACGTATAATTCAACCTGCTGATTAGATCCGCAGTGAGCGGATATGAATGAATGTGGTCAGGAGACTCCTAAATTACCTCTCCGTTCAACTCCGAGGCTTACAATAACACACTTCAAATTCATTCCTTTAGGCGAATTCAACAATGCAAACGTGTAAATTAAGATGAGAAGCCAATTTCCTTTTCCAATTATGTCTTTCATTCAGTTTTATTCCAGGTTGCCAAAAAGCTGCTGCTGGAATCCAAACAGAAATCAAACACAAATTAATCAAATGTATCTCTGCGACTGAAGGGCAGGAAACGCACATTTGCTACGAACTACAAACGGTTTAAATTCCAAGGAAAAGGAATGTGCCGGCCACATTCAAAATGTGTTACAGGCTGATGTAAAACAAGGAAGAGGTGCCGTCTCAGTAGTGAAGAGGGTGTTAGTGGCAGTCAGGAAAACGTGAGAAACAGAGCCCGGCTGAACCCGGCTGAACCCCACTGAGCTGAGCGGCACCTGTTTTCTTCAAACGTCAGCTAGGTTTTGCACCTCATGAAAACATACATCCCCTCCCCCAACGCTGAAATCTGGTCCTCAAGGGATCTTCTTATCACAGTTCCTCTGTCCTGGATTATTCCCATCCTGCGCAGTGACTGTTGGGAGCCAGCAGGGCACGACTGCCGACACAGATGGGAGTCCAGGCCTGTGATGGCTTCCATATGTTACATAGCTCTTGTGAGTCGGCCCTTTTTCGAAATGTTTTCTTTCCATCTCTCATCTCTTTCTCTGGTTTGCTCTTAATAAATGGCAGGGAGGGTGCCATCGAGGTTGGTGAGGGTCAAACCTGATGCCCATTAATACGTTTCAGCGCAAATCGAGGATTCAGCCGCAGCTCCAAGACCACCTTTTTGCCGAATGATTATTGAGAGGTTAACGACGGTGGGGTTAAAACGACCACATTTTACTGCCAAAAGAACCAGACAGGAGATAATTTGTACGTTTTCAAGTGCCTTCAGAGTCCACCGGGGCTTTGTAATTGGACCCATGGTGATATTTCCCACCATAACTCCTTCTCCTATTTACTGTCGCAGGCCTGAGACGTCTTAAAGCATCCCTGGGGACACTGTGACATGGCTCCGTGTTGTTGTATGGTGAATATGAACCAATCGGAAGCTAAAAATCTCACGTTGACATTGCAACACTGGGAGGTTTTCCCGTCTTGACTGACACATGAGAACGCTGATATTCCCTGTCTGATTATAATCCCTGTGGTCGACCTCATTAGCCAGGCATCCGCAGTGAACCCTGGCTGAGTCGGGTCCAGGAGCTCGGCTGTCAGTCAACACCTTTCCCTTCAAACAAAGGGCATCAGGGAGAAATAATCCAGCTCCTTCCCTCCGGAGCTTATGAACAGCCTGTTTTGGGATTTGTGCAGCCTTATGCATGCAGGCATGCTGCATGTTGCCTTGGTGTCTTAATATTTGGGACACAATAAAATGGAAAATATTAACATGCACATGTGAGAAAATAAAGGAAACCCACTTATAGGTCTCCAGAGCTGAACACTGTTAATAGTTAAAGTAAGGAAATTATTTTCAGTTTCTTTATCATTGCACTAACATAGCCAGAACCCTCTCTAAACCTCTCCCATGAGCCGCACACAAGTAATTAATTGTATATAAAGTGCAGATGTAAAATGCAAGTTAACACTTAAACGTTCAGGTTCACATCCTCAGAGAATGCAATAAAGCCTCCACTTTCCATACTAAAAGAATTAGCTGAATTCCTCGAGGTTCACATTCTGGACAAAGGTTAGCTTCAAGTTCCCCGGTGAACTTTGGGCTGTCTTTCTGTAGAAGCCCCTCTATTCATCCCAAATGTCATTCACCACTTCATGCAAAAACATCAGCATTTAAAGCTACATGATTTCAAAGCCTCTTTGCTCTACAACCTGGAGTGAAATAACAACCTATAAAATGACACTGGCTACGGGCAGTCTGCTGCTTCAAAACACAGAGCTGCCAAGGTGATTTACGGCGGGCTCACTTTTCCTGAGGGTGACAGCAGAGACAGGGAAGAAGAGTGATTCGGGCCTTTGTGAGTTCTTCTCATAAAAGGCTGAGCGATGAGACCCCACTGCTCTCATAACATTCCTTTGTTATTTGGGTAACATACCTAAACAGAAAATGATATGCCATTCGTGTCACCAAACACTGAAGCCGCTTCCCATCCTGTTCGCCTTCTTGAAAGAGCGCAGAAGTGGCTGTTCATGGGAAATGTACACGGACCGGCATCTTTAAGTTGAAATGCAAGGAGAAAACAAACAGTTGAGCTTGCTCTAATTCAATAATCTCCCTCTCTGCATTCTCTGTCTGCATTTTGTAACTTCATAGCTCAACAATGTGGAGCAAATTGTGATAGTGCCAGTTATTTTTCTTTGAGTTGAGACACTGCCACATATATGAGAAACAGACAGACCATAGACAGATGGACAGTCTGAGGGCAAGAGAGCTTTTTATATTTTTCTATAACAGTGTGTAGTCTGAACTGAACACATTTCGGCCCTACAAACATGCATGGGAGGCCGGCGCACACTGCTATGTTATTATGAAATGCTGCAGTGCCAATAGTGCTGCATGGTGGGCTGCGCCTTACTCCCTCATGCCCGTGCATTCAACATAGCACTGCTGGACCGCCGCCTGGGAAACAGATGGCAGGGAATAACACTGTCACCCCTCCTGAACACTGACATCTTGGGCCATGCTTTTACCACACACTTTGCTATCTGTCTGTTTCTATCACCACTCAAATCCCCCCCATTATCCTCACAGAGCCATCATCAGATTAAGAGATATACATGAGTGAAACTGACTGGACAGCTGAGCCTCATTAGCCAAAGTATGCTTACATTTTACAATGAGTTTGTTGCTTGAGGTTGTTTAAGCGGCCCATGCAGGTCTGATGGGGAGGGGGTGGTTTGTGGTTAGGACAACGGGGCAGATGACCAGCGTGAAAGCCCCCATGTGAGCTCTTCAAGATTTGGAAAAGTAAGACAAGTCTCCTTATTCTGTGTCTGGATTTAAACAATTAGAAAATTAACAAATTAGGAGGGATTCATTGGTCCTAGGATTAAGAGCAATTGCAAAATGCTAGAGGACTTCAGATTAGAAAAACGATTACAAAGGGAGCATAATGTTTTAAAACTGAGTTAAGAAGAAAAAAAAGCTCCTTAAATCAATGCAAATCTGACATTTGATGAGGAAGCTACAGTACAGGATCGAGTTGCCTAAACCAGTAGCAAAGCTGGGAGTTTCTGCATTTAAAAACACGATATATTTTATTATTATCTACAATATATGTAATATATGTTTTGGAGTCATTATTGCAATTAAAAGTTTACAATGTAACCAGCTGATTTTCACACAAAGTCAATGCCTTTCTTGTTAACGTAGGACATGTTCTACTTTAACAATGGATCAAATGCTTATGTGTAATGTAAAAGGAATTACTCCAGGCATAAACCCACAGAAAATAACAACTTGCTTTCAGCTCTTTGGGGCAGTTTTGTGTCTTTTGTTTTTTAGCTTTATGATCCACAAACATTGATTCTAATGTTCCTAATTTCTGCTGAAGTCATTTTAGTTAAGTACCAGTTGTCTGAAAAGCAGTTAAGCTTTCTGTTGTGGATACAAACTTTGACATTAAGTTAAAGACCACAGTCTTAAAATAACCTCAGACATGCAAGCAAATCAAAGGACAAGGAGAAACAACACAGACTCTCACTGAAGTCACAAGGACAATTTCACTGTCAGATTTTCTTCAGAGAAGCTTTTCGGGGAACAATCTCTCCTGAATGTGCAGCTTGCTCCTGTTCAAAGACTTGTCAGCAGCATGGGTCCTTTTTAATATCTGGCCGCTAGCCCTCTCTTCGCCCCCCCACCAGCACTTCTAATCTGGTTGGCAGGAAGTGATTTGATCTCGGTGAAAAGCGGAGCATCTGAAAATCGAATAGATTGGGGACGTGAAGTGCAGCCATGGCTATTTGACCTCGTGTGTTCATGCTGGTTTTGTGAGTGGGAGATGGTGACAGCAGGTGTTTTGCCTCCTGGCCCTCTTAAAGTCCTGTGGCAGCACACTCATTGTGATTTCTGTTTCCGGCCACGGAGGCAACGAGCGAAAAGAGCATTTAGAAGAGGAAAGTGACCGTGTGCTGAACTGGAAGACTGGTTTGTTACCAGGAAAGCCCCAAGCTATAACAAGATATAGTAAATCATTCCTGTTCCATGTTTTTGTAAATGTGGCCATCATTTATCTTTGATTTTAACATGGTACTCACCAAAGCAAGCCCTGAGATTTGGGACACGATGCTACAATGCTAACCAAAGCGAGCTGTATCATACAGGTTTTAAAGAAGCCAGAATATCTATAACGTTTGGAGGAAAAACTAAAAGTGTGCACGCATGAACTGTTGGCCAATAATCTGTCTATACAGAGGAAAACTGTGCACACGCAACTATGACAAGCAACGCTAATCACAGTTGAACCGGGAGATCGTTCCGTAAAACTGGGATGGATGTCTAAAGACTGACTACACATGTATTACACTCCGTCTAACTTATTATAGTAATATAAGTATAGTAGTGATATAATAAGTAATATCAAATCTTGGTGATGAATAATTCTCAGAACTACACATGTAAGGTATTAGTTGTAATAAACCAGAAATATTGTTTGTACCTGTTAGTTTGACCAGTTCACCAAAAAGACGAAACACAATCTAAATTGTTTCAATGATATAGCTGTCTACTAAAGTAAAAGGCAATACAATTTTTAATATTTTCTGGGTTTAAAAGTCCCCTATATTAACTAAAATGTGAAATGATATCACATGGTCTGCATCAGCATTGGTAATTTCCCAGTTGTCATGGAGATTAATCCGTTGACATGGAAGCTCAGTCATCAATATAATGTCATGTCAGCAAAGTTGCTTAATCCAACAAGGGGGGTTGAAACCGTGTAAGTAGTCTTTAAGTTAGAAATGTTGTGACAAGAGTGCTATTGCTAAAGTCAAAGCTGTTTAAAACTTTAGGCAGTGCAAACTAAACTCCCGTTACATCCTTTACATTTGGTTGTTGGCAGAAGACTCTGAAACAAACATCTGAAAACCTCAGCAGATAAAACAAAAACTAGTAAGATTATAAACAACCCCATTTAGTTTTCAAATTTCACTCAATGTGTTATCAACAGCAAAGATCATTTTTTTCAGCAGTTTTAAAAATAAGTCAAAATAAAAGCTATAAAATGTCCCATGCCTTTTCAATTAGTATTCAGGTATACATTAACACCACACAGCTACACGGAGTAAACTGAGTGTAGCATGTCCTCTCACGCAGGTGACTCATATTCAGACCTGCCGCTTTCACTTCCCAGTCGGCGCTTGAACCTTTTCAGACTCGCTCAAAGCGCAACATGTCAGTATACCCCAGTGACATTTTCAATGTTTCATTTGTTGGACCTTGACTTGAGTCCCTGCAGTGTCTTATAACTCTTGCCTCCCCAGTTCCCATATAACCTGTCACCGTCCCACCTGAAAACCTTCTCTGCTCAGACCACCAAAGGTGCCCATGACTCAGAAAGGTTGCTCCCTGTACACAACACATCAGGAGAGTATAAAGCGGGATATTTTTTTCAAGGATAATTTCTCCGCCTCTGTGGTAGGAAATCAGGGTCCCCATTCTCGCAGGTGGTGCCGCATCTGGAAGCTCCAGCTGCAGGAGAGCGTGGATCCGGAGGGGCAGATGGATGGATGAACTGTGGCTGGTGGAAGTCCTTATTACACGTCCACATCCTTCTGGAGGTGCTCGCCTATTGAGGCCATTAATCCCTAGCTGCTTCAGGGGTCGTATGTCACTTCTAGTCCATCACCCTCTCGTCTGCAACACCATCTCTCAAACGCACACACACTCACACACACACAATGTCTGGCAGGTCCTGAGAGACAGACTTGTTGTGATGGTTCTGAGTTGGCCATGCGTGAGGAGCCAATAGGATGTTTTCATCACCAGGAGAGGTGCACTGACAGAGTGGTAACCCCCACCAGGTCAGTAAAACTCATCTGCTTTATCTGCAGTGTCTCTTCAAATCAGGCATTGGATATTTTCAAACCCTAGAGAGTTGTTTAAAGATGTCTGCAGTATATTCTCATGCAGAAAGAATTTCAGTTCCAAGTTGCAGACATTCAAGAAAATCTACTTTACTACTTTGACCTCATATCAGCAAAATGCTCTTCCTATCTCATCATTCCTACAGAAAGAAAACATGGGAATTGTGGAGCGACAGGAAAGGTAAACACTGGTTTGAACCTTTTAAGGAGAGTGAAACATATACCGCAAGACGACAAAAGATTCATCAAAGTGTCACCAAGTTATGTGGGAGTAAAAAACGACGGCTCTGGTATTGTGCAAAGTGGCAAAGAGGACCGAGCAAGGATAAGGAACCCGAGTCCAGTCCGGACAGGAAAAAGTATGACATACTTCCCACAAATAGCTATTTTTTTGTGATAGGCTTGCCAGCATGAGACTTTACATGCTGATTAATCAGCCAGTGATAGTTCGGTCATCATAATTGCATCTTTTATTATTTACTGTATGTATTATAAAATTGTAATTGCCAGTCTATGCCAAAACAGTGATTCTCCAATCATAACTTTGCAACCATAACGACAGGCACAGCAATCAAACGTTGGAATTGTTCCACATACAGCGTGAGCATAGGACAAAATAAACCTTTTATGTATGGTATTTTAAAACAAAAAATCAAAAAATGGACTGAGTGTTTTGTATATCTGCACTGATGCAAGCTACAACAGTGATAAGCAACATGTATGGATGTGAGGAAGGCTACGTTAGATTTTTTTCATGTCTTCAGTTAATGTTGAATTGACATGCTCAATGTTGGTAATCTGCTTTTTCTCCTTGTCTAAATACTCAAAACAGAGATGTTCTTAGGCAAATTGAAAAAGCAGGTGGATGGAAACTCACCTATTGTTTCTAAAAAAAAAGGTTACATAACAAAACTTTTTCTGGCTAATGCTATGTCTTTAATCACATCATTATGGTACCATCCATCCATCCATCTTCTCCCGCTTATCCGTGGTCGGGTCGCGGGGGTAGCAGTTCCAGCAGAGAGCCCCAAACTTTCTTTTCCCTGGCGTCATCAACCAGCTCTGACTGGGGGGTCCCAAGGCGCTCCCAGGCCAGCGAAGAGATATAATCCCTCCACCTGGTCCTAGGTCTACCCCTTGGTCTCTTCCCAGCTGGACGTGCCTGGAACACCTCCCTAGGGAGGCGCCCAGGTGGCATCCTAACTAGGTGCCCGAACCACCTCAACTGGCTCCTTTCGACGCGAAGGAGGAGCGGCTCAACTCCGAGTCCCTCCCTGATGACCGAACTTCTCACCTAAGGGAGACACCAGCCACCCTGCGGAGAAAACCCATCTCGGCCGCTTGTATCCGCGATCTCGTTCTTTCGGTCATGACCCATCCTTCATGACCATAGGTGAGGGTAGGAACGAAAATGGCCCGGTAGACAGAGCTTTGCCTTCTGGCTCAGCTCCCTGAGGTAAAGCGACTGCAGTACCGCTCCCGCTGCTCCGATTCTCCGGCCCATCTCACGCTCCATTGTTCCCTCACTCGAGAACAAGACCCCGAGATACTTGAACTCCTTCACTTGGGGTAAGGACTCATTCCCTACTTGGAGTGGACAGTCCATCGGTTTCCTGCTGAGAACCATGGCCTCAGATTTGGAGGTGCTGATCCTCATCCCAGCCGCTTCACACTCGGTTGCGAACCGATCCAGTGAGTGCTGAAGGTCGCAGACCGATGAAGCCATTAGAACCACATCATCTGCAAAAAGCAGTGGTGCAATCCTTAGTCCACCGAACTGCAGACCCCCTCCCCCACGACTACGCCTCGAAATCTGATCCATGTATATTACAAACAGGATTGGTGACAAAGCGCAGCCCTGGCGGAGGCCAACCCTCACCGGAAATGGGTCCGACTTACTGCCGAGGACCCGGACACAGCTCTCGCTTTGGGAGTACAGAGATTGGATGGCCCTGAGTAGAGACCCCCTCACCCCATACTCCCGCAGCACCTCCCACAGTAACTCCCTGGGAACCCGGTCATACGCCTTCTCCAAGTCTACAAAACACATGTAGACCGGATAAGCGTACTCCCAGGCCCCCTCCAGGATCCTTGCGAGAGTAAAAAGCTGATCCGTCGTTCCACGACCAGGACGGAATCCGCATTGTTCCTCCTCAATCTGAGGTTCGACAATCGGCCTGACCCTCCTTTCGAGTACCTTGGAGTAAACTTTCCCGGGGAGGCTGAGTAGTGTGATGCCTCTGTAATTGGCACACACCCTCTGATCCCCCTTTTTAAAAAGGGGAACCACCACCCCGGTCTGCCACTCCTTCGGTACTGTTTCCGACTTCCACGCAACGATGAGACGTGTCAACCATGACAGTCCCTCAACACCCAGAGCCTTCAGCATTTCCGGGCGGATCTCATCCACCCCCGGGGCTTTGCCACTGTGGAGTTGTTTGACGACCTCAGTGACCTCCCCCCGGGAGATTGGTGTTGATCCCCCGTCATACTCCAGCTCTGCCTCTAACATAGAGGGCGGAGTTGTCGGGTTCAGGAGTTCCTCAAAGTGTTCCTTCCAACGCCCCAACACTCCATCAGTTGAGGTCAACAACGTCCCATCCTGTACACAGCTTGGATGGTCCCCTGCTTCCCCTCCTGAGGTGTCGGACAGTTTTCCAGAACAACTTTGGTGCCGCCCGAAAGTCCTTCTCCATGTCTTCTCCGAACTTCTCCCACACCCGCTGCTTTGCCTCGGCCACGGATGAGGCTGCTGCCCTTCGGGCCTGTCGGTACCTTGCAACTGCTTCGGGAGTCCCCCGGGATAACAAATCCCTAAAGGCCTCCTTCTTCAGTTGGACGGCTTCCCTGACCACCGGTGTCCACCAGGAGGTTCGAGGGTTACCGCCCCTTGAGGCACCTAGGACCTTGAGACCACAGCTCCCCGCCGCGGCTTCGGCAATAGAGGCTTTGAACACCGACCACTCTGGTTCAATGTCCCCAACCTCCACAGGAATGCCCGAAAAGCTCCGCCGGAGGTGCGAGTTGAAGGCCTCCTGAACTTGGGCTTACCAGGTCTATCCAGAGGCTTCCCCCGCCACTCGACCCACCAGATGGTGATCAGTTGACAACTCTGCCCCTCTCTTTACCCGAGTGTCCAAAACATACGGCCTCAGGTCCGATGATACGATAACGAAATCGATCATGGACCTTCTGCCTAGGGTGCTCTGGTACCACGTACATTTATGAGCATCCTTATGTTCGAACATGGTGTTTGTTATGGCCAATCCATGACTAGCACAGAAGTCCAGTAACAAACCACCACTCCGGTTCAGATCAGGGGGGCCGTTCCTCCCAATCACGCCCCTCCAAGTGTCTCCATCATTGCCCACATGTGCGTTGAAGTCTCCCAGCAAGATTATGGTATGGTACATACATTGAAAACACATTGTGATACATTGGGAGGCCTGCTATCCATTTTTAACTGAACAGTGCATGTCAGCTCTCCAGAAGAAACAATCGGTCCCTGGGGCTTTTTTGCAAGCCCAGGATACAGTGAAGTAGTGATGAGTGAACCAGCTGTCCCTTCCGATTCTTCAGCCCCATGTGGAAATGCACACACACACCTCTCATCTGCCTTTCTGCTTCTCTGATCTCCCTCTTGTTTAATGTGAATGCTTGGAGGGAACAGAGTAATCTCATTTCAATGTCAAACATGGTACATCCACTCTTATGCATCTCCCCTCCCAAGTGTACAAGCTCCTGTCCTGGGAAACACGATATCACTTCAAAACAGTTGAACAGAAATAAGTTATGGGCTGAATGTTCCTGGGTTCCCTTGAAAGTGCTCAGTGACACTCAATGACGTTCCTCTGCTTTATTTTACTACAGGCAGCTGCACTTGGCCCATGAACCTGGAGATGATTGGATTTGTTTGCAGGCGCCTCTGAATCATTTGTCATCCGGATTTTCTTCACAACTGTGGTGTAATACCTCACTACAACATTGTGACTCCTACATGTTGAAAACACAAGACGTGTTTTAAAGACAGGAAGTATTATCTCACCAATGGTCCCTTTTGGCCCTGAACAACACCATGCACTAATCTGCACGTACTCTGTGAGAGAAGACTTACACTGACCTCCTGCTGTGATTACAACTGCAGGCAGCAAATAAGAACTCTGATTAATGTTTGTTTTAAATAGATATACTGAAATGCAGATATTGGTTATATTATAGATATTTCTTTAAAAAGAAGATACAATTATTTGAGGACATTTGTTATTTAAGCTCCAAGCAGGTTTGGGTGTTTTTAATGGCAGCGGTTGACAAACCAGTATTGATGGAAAAAAATACTGTAGTATAAAGGATCAATAATACAGGATGTGGTTTTTAACAAACTCACATAGCATGTTCTTAAAACTAATCAAAAAATGTGTTTTATCTATGCCCTTGAAATGTCACACCTTTTATCTGATACCACTGATGATGAAATTGCACTTGAAATAAATACAAATGTTTTCTGATCGGACAACGCTATGGCTAAGGTTTGGGTAAGTATGTCATAAAAACATTGTGGGTGGTGTTAGCAGTTGATAATGGTTTGGGTAACAATAAACACCTGGTTAAGGTCATGGTAGAACTGGTAAACGGAAATCGGACGCTGGTTGGTTCTCTTTAGTTGGGGCTGTTGGGCGGACAAAACAAGACATTATTTTTCATGGAAATTATGAAATACATTTTCACTACATTTCCTTTTTCACACCAAATAATTATGATTGATCAAGAAAACAATCTGGCAATCAATTAAGATAAGAAACTATTGTTGGTGCCTGCCCTTACAACTACCACATGTTCAAGGCAAACGACCAGGCGCCTTCCCCTCCCTCAACCCCTCTCCATGTGGTTTAGTAGGTTAAAGATTGCGTTCAGGAAGTTCGGTGCGAACATTAATGCAGGTCGTAAATCAGCTGCTCACTGCTGGATTATCGCAGAACATCTTATGAAGCAGGCGTTTGGAGCATGTCCAACTCATGAACAACGAGCTGCCTATCTCTGCCTCTGCTCAGGCAATGCACTTGTTAAACTCTGCATGACGTCTTTTTCGGCTTCCTGTAGGCCAGTATCGCACTGCAACCAAGAACTTTCGTCTTGCCTTTTAAATGGTTTTCCTGCCCCTTCTCTCTCTCTCTTTCTTATTTGCTGGTCACAGTTAGGAGCCAGCCAAGTGGGACATGGTCAGTAATTGGAGTCTCCGCAGTGACTGCCTACAGCACAGCTCCAAACGATGCACTGGGGAAGCTTACTAGGGAAAACTCAATAAGCTCACACTTAAGTGTAGTCATCATTAGGATTTTTTCCACTGTAGTGAACAGAACATGACTTGTTGGCAACGCTTTGAGAAAGGCAACAACAAGAAAATCCTACCATTGTTAGCTTTTAGTGTGTTTCATTTATCTCACATCTATTTTAAATGATCCTTCCTTCATTTCCGAAGACACAGTTTTGTTGTTTAAACCAGGTCAAGGTCCTTTCTACTCACAACATGGTCATAAATGAGGCCACTCCACCCAGCCATGTCAACACTCATATTGCTCGAGGCACGGGCCGAGGAGGTGGAGTTGCAGCAATCTTTGACTCAAGTTTACTTATCAATACTAAACCAAAATGTAATTATACCTCTTTTGAAAGCCTCGTTTTTAGTCTTACGCATCCGACCTGGAAAACTTTGCAGCCAATCTTATTTGTTACAGTGTATCGTGCACCAGGTCCTTATTCAGAATTCTTATCAGAATTCTCTGAGTTTTTATCAACTTTGGTTCTTAAAACAGACAAAGTAATTATCGTAGGTGACTTTAATATTCATGTTGACGATGATAAAAATAGCCTTACTGTTGCATTTAACTCTATATTAGATTCTGTTGGTTTCTGTCAGAGTGTAAATAAACCAACCCACTGTTATAATCACACTCTCGACCTTGTTCTGACTTATGGTATTGAAATTGAGCAACTATTAGTCGAACCGCATAATCCTGCTTTATCCGACCATTTCTTAGTAACTTTTGAAGTACTGTTACTAGACTACAAAGCATTAGTCAAAAGCTCTTGCAGCAGAAACCTATCTGTTAGTGCTATAGCCACATTTAAGGAAGAGATTCCACCAATACTTAACTCGATAGCATGTCTGCATGTAGGGGAGGAAACTTATACAAAATGTACACCACCCCAAATTGATCATGTTGTTGATAGTGCTATAGATGCGCTGCGAATAAAATTAGACTCTGTTGCTCCTTTGAAAAAGAAGAAAATAAAACAACATAGATTAGCTCCATGGCATAATGCCGAAACCCGCAAAATAAAGCAAAAGTCTAGACAACTTGAAAGGATATGGCGTTCCACTAAACTTGAAGAATCTCGTTTAATTTGGCATATTACTCTCAATGAATATAAGAAAGCACTGCGTAAAGCGAGAGCAGCCTACTACTCTTCATTAATAGATGAGAATAAGAATAATGCAAGATTTCTTTTCAGCACTGTAGCCAGGCTGACAGAGAGCCACAGCTCCATTGAGCCTTCTATTCCCATAGCACTCAGTAGTAATGATTTTATGTGCTTTTTTAACGATAAAATTGTTACTCTTAGAAACAAAATTAATGACCTCTTGCCTTCGACCAGTATAGTGTTATCAACAGCTCCCGGAATCGTAAGTTCTAATATTACACTAGATAGTAAACTAGAATGCTTTTCAGCCATTAACCTTGAACAATTACATTCAATGATTCTCTCTTCTAAACCATCAACGTGCATGTTAGACCCAATTCCAACTAAGCTGTTGAAGGAAGTTTTTCCATTAATTAGCACTTCTTTATTAAATATTATGAATATGTCTTTATTATCAGGCTATGTTCCACAATCATTCAAAGTAGCAGTGATAAAACCGCTTCTTAAAAAGCACAACCTCGATCCAGAGGTTTTAGCCAACTATAGACCTATTTCTAATCTTCCGTTCCTCTCAAAAATTCTTGAGAAAGCGGTCGCAAAACAGTTGTGTGATTACTTAAAAAACAATGATTTATTTGAAGATTTTCAGTCTGGCTTTAGAACACATCATAGCACAGAGACAGCTCTGGTTAAAGTCACAAATGACATTCTAATAGCCTCAGACAAGGGACTTGTCTCTATTCTTGTTTTGCTCGATCTCAGTGCTGCATTTGATACTATCGACCATGATATCCTATTGCAAAGACTAGAGCACTTAGTTGGCATACAGGGAACTGCTTTAGGCTGGTTTAGGTCCTATCTATCTGAACGCTCTCAGTTTGTACGTGTTAACGATGAATCTTCCACGCAAACCAAAGTTAGCCATGGAGTGCCACAGGGCTCAGTGCTCGGACCTATTTTGTTCACATTATATATGCTTCAGTTAGGCAATATTATAAGGAATCATTCTGTAAACTTTCATTGTTATGCGGATGATACTCAACTATATTTATCAATCAAGCCTGATGAAATTAATCATCTAAATAAAATTCAAGACTGCCTTAAGGACTTAAAAACGTGGATGACCTTAAACTTTTTGATGTTAAACACGACCAAAACTGAAGTTATTGTACTTGGCCCGAAGAATCTACGAAACAAATTATCTAAAGACATACTAACTATGGATGGCATTAATTTGGCCTCCAGTGAGACTGTAAGGAATCTTGGTGTTATATTTGATCAGGATTGATCCTTTAACGCCCACATAAAATCAATTTCAAGGACCGCCTACTTCCATCTACGTAACATTGCAAAAATCAGGCATATCTTGCCTCAAAACGATGCAGAGAAACTAGTCCATGCATTTGTTACTTCTAGGCTGGATTATTGTAACTCTTTATTATCAGGGAGTACCAAGAAGTCAATCAAGTCGCTTCAGCTGATTCAAAATGCTGCGGCTCGTGTACTAACCAGAGTTAGGAAAAGGGACCACATTACTCCTGTTCTGGCTGCCTTACACTGGCTCCCTATAGAACACAGGATAGAATTTAAAATTCTTCTTCTCGCCTACAAAGCCCTTAATGGGCAGGCGCCATCTTACCTTAAAGAACTCATTATACCCTACTGTCCTACTAGGGCATTGCGTTCCAAGAATGCAGGGTTGTTGGTTGTTCCTAGAATCTCTAAAAGTACAATGGGAGCCAGAGCCTTTTCTTATCAAGCTCCACATTTGTGGAATCAGCTTCCAGTTTGTGTTCGGGCGGCAGACACCGTATCCATTTTTAAGAGTGCGCTTAAGACCTTCCTTTTTGATAAAGCTTATAGTTAGGGCTGATTAGATTCAGCCCCTAGTTTTGCTGATATAGGCTTAGTTTGTCGGGGGACATCTTACTTCTTCCTTCTCTCTGTCTATACCCGTGTACACTCATGTTCCGATTAACCCAGCTTCCCCAAATGTCTTTCTTTTTGGTGTCTATATACGCTGGGATCCGGAGTCATGGATGATCCTGCGGTCCTGTGTCCTGGATCGCGAGCGCTGGATCTTGAGTCGTGGCTGTGGTCCTGGATCATAGGTCCTGGATGGATATCCTCCTGGATTCATCTTCCTATTATACACACATGCATTTCCAAACATTTGGACTACCTATGTTGCAAATGTATTATCTTTTCAATTTACACACGGCATCTATTGCACGTCTGTCCGTCCTGGGAGAGGGATCCCTCCTCTGTTGCTCTCCCTGAGGTTTCTCCCATTTTTCCCTTTAAACTGGGTTTTCTCTGGAAGTTTTTCCTTGTACGATGTGAGGGTCTAAGGACAGAGGGTGTCGTATTGTCATACTGATATTCTGTACACACTGTGAAGACCACTGAGACAAATGTAACATTTGTGATATTGGGCTATATAAATAAACATTGATTGATTGATTGATTGATTGATTGATTGATTGATTGATTGATTGATTGATTGATTGATTGATTGATTGATTGATTGATTGATTGATTTTCCCAGCCTATATTCAGCTACAGGCATTTAGAGAACACGAAAGAACAAAACACAATTATGTTCAACGCAAAAGACACTACGTCTGCTGTTCTATTTTTAATTCTATTTTATATTTTCTGGCAAAAACAAAGGGGCTAAAAATGAAAATCAACTCAGGTTAAAGGAAGCAAATAATTGTTAACACAGACTGGAGTTTTAAACTAAAATCTGTACCATCTTAAGAGTGGCGAATAAGGTGCATACATGTATCTCATGAATAAACAATAAGTGAGATGTGTCTTTTAAAGTTTAAAATACCAGGGTTTCCCACAGTGGAGGTACCTCTTCTGAAATAAGCAGCACATTCAGCAAAGGACATTCATGTTTCAAAGAAGTGTCCCATTCAGTGATTGATCAAACAGACATCACAACATCCCCACACTGGACAAGATGTCAAACTCTCTGTTGAAATTCCGTTTGAAATCTTAACATTTAAGAATTTTTAACACTAAAGTATATCATAAAATATGCAGATGGAAAATAGGGAAGTAAAGTTATCTAAAAGGCAACACAAGTAGGAAAGTAAAGCTAGCAGCTAATGCTACCTGGGCAGGACGATCTCCTCCTGGTCTACTGAAGCCCTGTGCTGATTTTATTTACAAGGCCATGTGCCAATCATAGGGTGCCAATACAGCCAGCTCTGCTCACCAACTTCCAGAGGGAACCCTGAAGAAACCTGCCTGAAAAGCTTAATGAGACAGAAAGCTACCCTTGAGTGATTATCATCCCCAAAGCGTAAAAGCTGTGCTTTATAAAAGGATAGTTCAGACAGCTAATACAACTCCACATTATTTACTAAACCTACACCAAATATGACACACATTAGTTAAATATATTGTTGGTTTCTGTTGTAAGAGTCTAAGGTTGATAATAGGTCGGAAATGTACTAAAAGCTGATCTGAACAAATTGACTGCATATGTGTCTGACATCCTCTGCTGTGACAGAGATATCGACTGAGCTGCACTTGAGTAATAAAAGGCATTAACCGGTGATGCCCCCACCCACTTTAAAGATTATGTGCTTACTCCAGAGCCCACTGGGCACCAAAGTGAGAGCATAAACAAAGTGTTAATTGCAAAAAATGGATTCTCTGCCAAGTCAGCGGTATAGCAGGCCTGCTGCTACTCCACAAAGGTCTAACCCCCTCTGGCTGACGCAGAAAACAGTCTGCAGATTTTGTGTGAAGGAAAAAAGATGAAAGGGAATCAGGTCCCAACTGCCTTTCAAACATTTATATTGTTCAGCCTCTTGAGGTGAAAGTGAGCTCAGGCATCGGTGCAGGTATAGCTCTCAGGAGTGGGAGTATACATTTCAACTTTAAGATGCTGCTCCTGGATCTCAACATATATATCATATGACAACCAGACCACACCATGAATCATGGCTAGTTGCGATCGTTTCCTGATTAAGACCTCAAAAGCTTCAGACCCGCTCACACCTGGTAAAGCACGCTGAGAGTCCTGACACACAGGCACTTGTAACATATAGGTTGGTGATGAAACACAGAGGCCGTTTGACCCCCCCACCCTTCCCCCACCACCCACACCAAAAAACAGTGCCGCTGCACCTCAGGAGTTCATTATGTTTTACATTCACAGCCTCCGGACTTGGATAGAATACAAAACCAGAGAGTGATGCACGTTTCTCTATTAAATGTTGTTTTGCATCACCGGTACTGACAGTTTAATGTTTCTTATTGAGTAGCGTTGTGCGGTATTGGGATGATATTGTAGGGTTAACTAAATAATCCTGAATCTAAAAATATATTTAGTCTCGTATGACGATATTGATATTGCTCCAGGCCTGGAACCGAGCTGCTGTTATTCAAGAAGCTTTCATTGTCTGACGTACATAGTTGTCTGTAGTCATCGGGGGGAAGGAAGCAGATGAGCTGATTGGCTACTGAGGGCCCCATGTTGCCTAATTAAAACAGGAAGAGTGATGACTCGGCTCATCCTCACTGAGTTATCTGGACGTCTCACTACGCTCTGACTCAGCTCTCCATGTCTTCCTCTAGATAGTGAGCGAAGGCTTCCTGGCAGCATGGTGTCACCTCGACGCACGCCGCCCACCCCACATCATCAGGACACTGTGGAGCACAACTTGTTATGAAACAGCCATGATGATGCAACACTGAAAGCAATGCTGCCTCGAAGAGTATAAACAAAACATTTGGCTGTGTAACGGCAAATGACTCCCCTTAGCTGAAGATTTAGTGCTCTGTGATTGAATCTCAGCGTGTGCAGGAAGTGGTGGGCGATTTTTTTGAGATTTTTGAGGTGTAAAAAGAATGTTGCTTGTACAAAATGTCCATAATTCATGGAATATTTAAGAGCTTTTCTTGGTCCACATAATACTTAATGAGTTGAGGTGTTTTTAAACAAGAGGGTCAACCCAGTCACATAAGTGCAGTCCACCGCTGCAGCACTGAACCGCAAAACCTGACATTAATCCTGAGGGTAATGTGGCCCTTCCTGCGGCTAATGAAATCTGAAGCTTTTAAACGGCTGCACCTAATGACACTCCCTGACAGTTTTTGAATTAAGCAGCCATGACTGCTGGGACTGGACTAAATAGCACACAGATGGCCCTTACCAAAGTTTGGTCCACCCACCCCCATCATTGTTTGCCCTTGGGCTGTTGCATGCAATGCCCTGGCTACCTGCTAGAGTATTAAAGCAGCAGAACATTTGGAATTCAGAAACAACAACCTACATTAATGAGACAGTTAATGTGAGTTCAAATATAATTAGTATTAGTTGATATGGAATCAGATGGATCATTTTAGAATGTATCCTGAAATCCGAAACAATTGTTTTCATTTTCTTTCTTTAGACATTTTCCTTGTATATAAATAGATATACCTTTCCTGACACAGTACCAGTATCAGCTGCCAAACCATGAAATGACATGCATGTTAGGAATGCCATATAGTCCCCTGTGGTAGAAATGATTTGGATTAAGGCCCTGACACACCAACCCGATTTTGGGAGTCAGAGGCCGTCAGAGGCTGTCGGGCATTCGCGGCGCCGTAGTCAGGTTGGTGTGTCCCGCACCGTCGACCGTGACACGCCTTATTTGGACTGCCAGACCCGATGCATGGCCGATTCAACATGTTGAATCGGCCATGCATCGGGTCTGGCAGTCGGACCAAATAATCACTCTGATTGGCTGTTCAGCTAGCAAATCAGTGCATGAGAAGCGAAGCGGAAGTGAGGGACGTAAACAAACGATTTAAGAAGGCACACACAGACTGCTATTCATTTTCATCTCATCATGGCGATCTGGAATGATGCAAACGAAGACCTGCTCATCACCTTGATCCAGGAGAGGCCAGCTCTGTATGATATTACGGAGAAAATATACTCTTCTTCTTCTCTGTCTTCCGGTTGTTGCCTCTTTTGAATGACGAATACACACTACCGCCGCCTGCTGGTAAGGAGAGTTATTGCCACTCACGCACTGAAGTCGGTGCGGTGTGTTCCCGTGCGACACATGGCCAAAACGCAGGAGAACACGGCCAGGCAACAGCCGACTTCAGCGTCGGCTAGTCCTCTGGTGACTGCTTGGTGTGTCAGGGCCTTTAAGGTTAGACTAAACTGCTACAGGAAGGACTCAGCCTAATGTAGCTGCTATACCGGGTAAGGTACTAAGGTGCCCCACATGTACACTCTTATGCTGGGTTACATTGTACTGTGATCTAGACATGAGGTTGGTCCACAACCAATCATTGGCCATTTTCCAAGATTGTAAACAAACAACAGAGGTGAGTGTGATGCCGTGAAGAAGACGTGACAGTACATGCCAATGAAGGCCAACGATAAATAAACCTTGTTAGTCTTTCTCTCGGCTTCCCACATGCAACATTGGTTGTTAAGCCACTATGTTGCCGTTCCCAATCCAAGTCAACCTCTATGTTGGGTCGGGCTATAATCAGGCTGGTATTGTGTAGTCTGAACTTTACATGTACTAGTTTAGCTCCAGGTAAGAAACAGACAAATGATTATCAAAAATAATGCTCAATGACGCCACTAGCTGTCAAAACACTTCCGAGCTCACCTTTAAACATTATACACAAGTCTTCCCGGTTGTACAAAATACCAGAAAAGAGGGATCCTGTTTCATCATTTCTGTTCTCAGCAGGCTTACATGTGTCTGAATGTGTTTAAGAATATGTTGCACAGTAAAGATAATATACAGTGCATATCCTACATGAAATCTAATACAGAATATATCTAATCTCCTGCTATTTAGTTGATTTACTTCTTCAATGTTTTCCCCATGGTGTACATTCTTGACTCCAGTTGAAGTGCTGATAGAAGTATGTGAAAATAAGTGCTTTTTATCAAGAAATACTTATATTATTATACTATATTTGAATTACAACAGTATGTGATTCTGTCGTGAAAACAAATGATTGTTTTGCATTATCGTTCGTCATGATGGAAGGCAATCAGCCTTCTTTAACAGACATTAAATCCAGCCAGACTTCACCGAGGACAGTTGAGCTCGTCACAGCTGGGTGCAAACATGACATTTGAAACCACATAATTGCTGATGTGATTGCTCCAAATATGTGCTGAAGGCAATCTTCCCAATCCAAATAAATAAATTAATATACAAACTGCCAACCACAGAGAGCGGTCTCTTTTGGACTTTTTCTGAAGCAGAGCCATGGTGAATAAACATCTGCAGAAAAACAGCTCAGACTGATTTCTTTCATGTGCAACAAACAAACCATTCCAGCAACCCACAAAGGCACAATGCAACTGCTGCCAGGGGAGACGGAGTGTGAAAATGACTTTACATGGGTTGAAAATGCATCACAAAACCAGAAAATTGAGCTTATTTCACACACTTGAATGAAATCAGGGACTTGGAGATTTTGCATTTTATTCCTTTGCTCCAAAAGCTCTCTCTTTTACTGAAATGAGAAATAACTCAAAACACACCACAAGAGAACCATATATCCTCAAATTGTTGACTTTTTATGCATAGTTTCACAATCATAACCAAATGTTAGAGAAACAAGGTTTTTAAAAATGCAGCATCACTTTCTCTGCACTGTATGCTTTCAAGTGACACCCAACATGAAGCATACCAGTCTTATCTGAGCTGAAAGGCCTCCCTCAGCGCGGAGCAGGCTCAGTGTCCAGATAATGAGCGAGCACCGAGGGGCCTGAACACTCATTTGATCACACACACATCAAGACAAGCCAGGCAAAACGCTTCAGCCGCCTGCTCTGATTTAAACCAGTTGGAGTGGTGATCAGAAAGGGGAATGTGCTGCCATGCTGGACACCTCGGCCCACTGAGTTTTCCCAGGGTAACTCCTCTGGAGAGCTCTGGTGGTTCAGGCGGAGCTGTCAGAAAGCGTCGGTGCTCGTGCTGGAATCCAGACATGCGGATACCGAAGCACTCAGCCACAAACAGCGCTCCAAGCTAAATTAGTTACAGAATGAGGGCAAACGCAGGGGGATCGTATAGCAATTATTCCAATCATATCAGGATTGTTTGCTGGATTGTTTGTCTTCTAAAAAAGACATTTTGACAGTGTTTGCTTAATGTACCTCACATTACAAAAGTGTGTAGCTGTGTAACAGTTTATTCTGGTTTCAGCATATTTAAATGGAAACAGATTATGTAAAGTTTGATGGAAATAATGTACTTTACAGTAGGTGAATGGGGGGGGGGGGTGACTTGTCCTCAACTCTAGTAAGATGGGTTTATTTTCCAGCTATAACATTATAAATACTCCTGTGTGAGGGGCCGTTCCTTAACCCTCGGCTTTACCAAAGAACTCAACAGTTTACGTTGCTGAAGTATGACATTTAACCTCAAACCCTAAACAATTTGTATTGAACAAAAAGTTATATATACAGGTTGTGTTATTACTCTTTTTAAATCATATTCAAATGTTGCAATGTCAGTCCCACTGACCCACACCTTATCCTTCAGCATATTGCAGCCTCAGCACATTGTCGCTGAACTCTGGGATTGGATATAAACTGGGTGTTGCAGAAACGTCCAATATGGACCAAGGTATACTGGACTGCCAAACCAGAATGCTAACCAACGTGTCTCTGAGCAGGGCGGTGAGGTGGGTGGCTTTGGGTTCATCAGTGGAGTTGGTAGTGTGCTTCAATGGTTGGATGGGAATGTTGAATGTATTCCAACAGTTGAAACCTAATGCAGGAGAATCAGCCGCTAACACACAGTACAGCCAGATCCATAACACACCGCAGAGAAGTTTGAATAGCAGCCTGGTCACAAAGGTCACCCTCATAACTTTGGAACATTAAAGCGCTGAATGACCAACTAAGAAGACTTTCAGTGGTAGTCAGCGGAATGGTGATTGAGGTCTTTTGGCATACACCAATTATATAACTGTTGTTTTAAAAAAAAAAAAAAATTGTTTTTAATACCAGATAGTCAGGCGACTGAGCTACAATTAAAAGTTATTTTAAAGTGTCTTCTCTTTATAGCAGAATGTAAGAGGAGCAATCGGATTCCATGTAATAGAGGACAGGAGAAAGGAGAGTTCACAACACAGGGAGGATTTGTTGTCAAAGAATTTCAGATTTGAACCCAATGCTATTTGAGAACCATATCAATATCCACATGGAGGACAGAGTGACAGGGCACATCTGCGTTGGGTGGAAACCTGAACCTGGAAAAGTGTGCCAGAGAGGCAAGACACAGCCCTTCAACGTTATAAATCAAAATAAGTGCATAACTGTTCCAGTGTCATTATCTTCTCTTTTAAACTAAATGCTAAGCGGCGTGTTGTCACCAATGTATTAACCAATGGGACATGTTCACAGCGCGGCATCCTAGGGACTAGACTTTTAAAGTTTGCTTCCAAAGTGAGTGTGCTGATTTCACATTAACCAAAATAGGACTAAACAACTTCAATGCTCTTTTCTAAAGTTGTTTTCCTTTCCATTTTTAAATCTAAAATGGGACTTTTTTCAAGCCGTTTGGATTGGCGAGCTTGATTGCTGTACTACACAGTAACTAAAAACAAGCAATTGTGTGGGGAGGCAACACCACAAAAAAAATCTCGTAATTCTTTGGAAGGTATGCAAAAGCAATCAAGTCAGAGTACAAACATTTCCAATTTCTGGAGCCATATGTAGACTTTAATTCAGATATCTTATCTTCTCCACAAATAAAGCATCAACACATTTTTCGGTCATTTGTTGCAGAGAAAATGTGTTAATTGGGTGAAACTAGGCGTCAACATCACAGCACTAAAAGGCTTGGCGTTTGTGTGAAAGACTAAAACCTCACGATGTTGATATGCCAGAGTGGCTGTGTGTGTACATGTGTTTTGTGGGTTTGTGGGAAGAAGTTTATACTGAGGCATTTGCCATTTGTTGAGTTGTGTCAGATCTCCTGCCAGAAAAACAATGTCTGGCAGTTAGTGAAACCAAATAGCAGGAACTGTTCAATTGACCCCAAAGGTAAGCCATAGAGCTAAGAGGGAACGAGTTATGAACACGTTATCCTTCTTCTTTAATGGAACACAGGTCTGCTTTAGATTTATGGCTGTGTGCATTCATAGATAAAGATGATGTGAAATACAATTCCTAACACCAAAGGTCAAGTTGCTACGTAACAGAGAGGTCAGGCGTTCGCTGTTAGGAGACGTCCATTCATCAAGTGCTGCCAACATGCCAGAAGTACAAAGGACAGCATATTCTTGCCTGATTCCATTTCCATTTTTGTTTGTCTTCCTTGGCTCTTTTCTTCTTTTCGACTCTTCACAGTCGTATTTAACTTCTTTAAAAAATGGCCACAGCACAAAGGAACGACCGTATTTCTTTTTTCCTGAATGGCAAGCAGACTTTGTTGGCAGAGAAGCATCACAAACTCTTTATCTTTTCAGATCTATTTTTCAATGCCGTCCATAAATATTGTTTCCTACTATTTGTCAAGTTAAAAAAACACATACTAAAGAAAATAGGAATGCGCTTTCACTCCACTGTCAGGTGCTCTCTGTTTGCATTTTATTGAGGTACATATAAAAGCCTGTTTAATGGCTCTCAAAGCTCATGTCGAGAAGTGACCTTCATCTACCCCACCCGGGGCAGGTGGGGACCAGGGTGGCTCTCATAAAACAGCAACAAATTACACTCTGGATACTTCAAGTTCCCAGTCCACCATAAAACATAATGTGCCATTAATGAAGTTGCCCTTTTCCTCTTTCTGTTCCTAAAAATAACAGCTGGGGAAATAGTCACCAGAACGGCTTAAACTTTATAGTCTGTGCGAGCATGAATTATTTACTGTAATCGCACATATCGGTAAAATAAAAAGGGAACTTTGATCGTGGAATTTTTTTCTTCACACAAAGAGCAAAGAGAATTCATAATATAGCAAGGTGACAAGACATCAAAGAGAAGTTTTACAGATAGATAAGACACAAAAGAACAGTGACTTCAAAACACTGAGTTTCCCCACTTTGTTCTTTAAGTAACCCTCCATTTTTTTCTCCCAACTCACGCTAAACTAAAAGCCAGTCGTAAAAAAAAAAGTTATTTTCCTCCATTTATTTACAGTGAAGTTTCCGATGACTTCCAGCCTTAAGAACACCATTAGTCTGTGAGTATGAAAAAATAAATCAATCGCTGTAGGAACAAGAGACATTTGATCTGCTTAATGTCCCACCATAATCAACATAATGTATTAAACCATTGCACTAATGATACCAATAACTAATCTGTTTCATACATTAATTAGATATTCCCAACAGTCAACCGTCAGCCGCAGTCCTCTTGTCTTACCGCAGCGGTGTTATTAAGAATAATTCTGGGTCCCTCAAAGGTCAGCACTGCTAAGACTGTTCAACTCAATGTGAAACATTTACAAAGATTCTCTTCACAGCGTTAGCCAATCCACTAATAACAAATCTATCATTGGAATTAATAGATTTTTGTGTAACATTTGCAAAAACTGAAGTGCACAGCTGTGTCATCAATTGCCTGAGCTTCACATGATACATCTAATATTCTTGAGGGCTGAGAGCCAAGGACAGCCAGCTTGGGAAGCTTGTGATCTCCTGCAGGGCTAGTTTAGGTCTTTTCACAGGATTTCTTGGCAAAGACAAAAATATATAATTCGTCCATCTTTTCAAGAAGATTGAAATGTTTTGCAAAGCTATGAAACACTATCGAAATGTAATCATAACATGTTCTCTCTAGGGGTACGTTGCGGCGTAGGTGTGAAATTAGTTTTTTTGAAATTAGTTTTGTCCGGGAGCTTTTGTCAAGTAATGCGTACAAATATGCATGTGTTATAATCAAGAGGAAAACATTAACAGTAGGGGAAGAAATAGGAACATATTTATATTGCAGAAGGTTTAAAAAGCTCAGGTTTTATGCATGCTTTTTATTTGAAAAAGCGAACCTGTTTTCAAAAGTGCACTTCTCTTGCTTCTTAAAACATCCCACAACTTGTCTCAAGGCGGAAGAAATAAGGGAATTTAGTGAAAGGTTCAGTGAGCTGTTTTCCGGCAGACGTTGATCTTCAGCTTTTTGACTTTGCAGCACAGACTCAGGCTTTGTGAGCCTCCTGTGTGTTTTCAGAGTCTGTCTTCTCCCCTTGAAAACATTTCCTTATCGCTCATCTGTCAATTCACAATTCTCTGTCTCACTTTATGTCAGCAGGACCAAGCTGCGGCATGCTCGGCCCCTAGCTCTTAAAAAAAAAAAAATACAGCGTCCATAAGAAACAAATCATCCATTTCAAAAATACATGCCACTGTTCAGACAGATTCAACTTCTGATAAACGCAACAATATTACAGGACAAGAGAGCAGTAACCACTTTGGATACAACACCTCCTCCATTAAGCTTGTTTTGACTCTGTGTAACCCTCGGTTACAATGGAGAAAGGGCGAATGATCATCAAATCTTTTGCCGACTGAAGAAGAAAACACTCCTTAAGAATAGTGCACTCAGGGACCCAGTGCAGAGGAGCGTATGAAAAGCTGGCGTGACACTACCAATTCCCCTCTCTGCAGCAGATAGCAATACACATCAACGAGCGCGGCAAAGTTAAAAGTGAGGTGTCGAACTTAAGAAAGTTTCTGGGCATTGAAGAGACATTCAACACTATCTGCGCTCGGAGGGGAATGTCAGAAGCAGGGCTGGTATCACCTGCCACCTGGAAACCCTCAGTAGATTTTCATTACTGATTAGACGGCGGAGAGTGCAGACGGATTCAAAAGACTTCCCTTATTTTTTGTTCTACAATATCTATGGAGAATCTTTGTTTGACAGGCTTATGGGGGTGCGAAGCGTGTTTTGTACATGAGTCGGATCCTGCCCCTGCTGCCAATCAGAATGACAAATGTACGGTTAAAAAACTAAAGCGGGATTTAGATTTGGAGCCTTGCTCTGAGATGTGAATGAATGTGTTTTTTCTAAAAGCACATTCTGCAGGTGCAACATCATAGGAGAAAAATCTGCCCTCTATGCCTGCAAATCCGCTAAGATGGAATTCACTTGATAGGGATCCTATGATTAATAAAACTTCTGGTGAAAGAGCTCCCTGGATGTAGAAAAAGTTTCCTTTTTATCTAGGCGGTTATAGTAAATGATCATCTGCGGGCCACTTTGTTTCCAAAGCCTGATGAGCCAGACTGGACTGATTTCAGAGACAACTGTTGGAGAGTCACGCAACTCCACAGCATGCCGTCTCAGGGGATCATTTGCCTGGTCATTTCAGGAGAAGAGCAGCAGTGGACACCATTTGAAAGCTCATGGTTAAACATGTAATAATTTCTACTTGCTTATCTTGGATTTAAAATTAAACTACTGAGAATGAATCTGACCAAATAAAAGTGGAAGAAGATGAGAAGTTGATTGTATGATTACTGTTGTGTAAATCGCTTTCCTCTCTAGACGTGCAGCCCTCTGAAGTCAAGGGTTAGTGATTCTTCTCAGTTCATGACTGAGTTCAGAGCCTGTTCAACATTAGAGGAGATACACCACAGCTGGTGTTCACATTCAGGGATAAGCACACCTCCTGTCTTTAATAATTTCTTGACAAAAAGACAATTACTCATCATGTTTTGCTCAAAGTGTTTGTGATAACTGTTCACTGCTGCCTTTCAGGGCAACAGAAGTTATCTGTGGCATTTTGATGATTTCTAGGAACTCTATTCATGTAGAAATTAAAGAAGATTGTGTGTACGCTATGTGTGTGGTTGCTTCGAGGCAATACGACAGAATGAGTGCCATAAACTGTCAGAAAATGATTCCCTATTCACCACGGGGCTTTGGCGAGCCCACTACATTTCTCAGCTGAATTTGCAGTGCTGCTGATAATGTCAGGATTAAAAGGCAGATAAGTTAATCCACCAAGCCTCTGATTCTTGACATTTCATGATACGAAGCACAGGCCGCCTAAAGGGGAGAATCACATTCGTGTAAAGCTTCAGATGAGCAAATAACACAGCTCAGAATATCTCGTATCTTCAAAGAAATGCAGACTTTGAAACGTCCTAATGAAGATGTCAGGCTCTCTTCTCTCACTGCAGATCTCTCCGGAGAAGCTAATTAGCAACCGCGGCCTGAAATCACATTGACATTCTGCATTCACTCAAGCTGCTGACTGTGACTCTTATCTTGATGGAGGTTTGATTTGTTTTCCATTTTAATAAAAGGTGCGCTGTATCTGATGGAAGCTCTGAAAATGGAAGCGGATGCAGGAGCGTTGAGTTCACTTTAGCACAACAATAAACACAACATGAGCAACCTGCCGCTGTTCATTCAATCATCAAAACAATACAACCAAACATCCGCACACCTCATTAGCATTTTAGAAATCAGGAGCCTAATAGAGAAGCGGATGAATAACAGGAACACATTAATTGTGAATACAGTAAATAATGTAGGACCAATGTATTCACATCCGAGAGCCACCTGTTGACACAGTCTGACTAATACTGACAAAGGAAATGCAAAGATACCTTTTCCATCCTTTGTGTTACCCTTATCTGTGGAATGTCTGCCTGTTATTATTAAAAACTCAGGAATGAGGGAAAAGTCGTCACCAGTGAGCGAACGCAGACGCCGCATTCCGGCATCAAACACTTCCTGTAAACAGCCAAGTGTTTCCTGTGTGGAGGCACATGTTGCTGTATTGCTGCCCTGCGACTGCGTCATGTTGCCACGTCCGGCTCAACATCCCTGGATGCAAAAGCCAATCCTTCCACAGCTTACACTCGCGTCACGGCACAAAGTCCACTCATTCACTCAAAGGAAACACCATCTGTTACAATTTCATTGAAGGCTTTGCTTCAGGCTAAGACAATTAAAGCTAATCGAGTGCAAATGTTTGAGCCTGAAGAACTGCCAACTTCACAATATCTTACACATTGTTATCCATATGCACAAGACATTTTAATGAGTGAATGAAATCCAGTCCTATATTATCCCATGCAGCACCTGGGTCCAGCACATTCTGGATAATTCAGTTTTGATAACCCACATTAACGGTTCATTTAGAATAACTCTGCAGGCAGTTATCCCACATCGCTTTTAGATTATCCTTAATGTTGAATTAAATTGAATTCTGAATTACTCCCAACAACTCCTAACTACTAAGTGTGCTGGTAATGGCGCTATAATCCCCACTGTCTCTCATTATGTTCAATTGGAAAGAATTGGTCATGCTTTCTGTCAGTGATCAGTGAGCACCTTTGAGAAAAAGCTGTGAACAGATTCTTTAAAAAGGCACTTGGGCGAATTATCTCGGAGCTAAAAAAAGGACAGGCTTGGATAAGCATCTTTAGCCCCCGGGGGCTGCATCCCTGAGGTGAGAGGATTGCTTCACATGAAGTGAAGGCTTCAAGTGCTGCATGTAAAAATGGAAGCTGCTCTTGTTGTTGGATCTGGAGTGGGTGGCACAGACATGTTGCCCTCTGGGACCTGGAGCCTTTGGGAGACAATGGGCGGGCTGTGTGAAGCGGGAGCTGCAGAGTCCAGGGTCACAGGGCCCCTCTTCTCAGGTCTACACCACTAAAGTGACTGTTTAGTGACAACACATAGAAAAGGGTTTGTGTGGAAGACTATGGTGGGGGGGTGTTTGGAGGTTGTGACCAAAGGCGGTCCATCCATCATGTGTCACTTCAGCCCTTTGGGAACTAAAGTGAACTGAAGCCATACCAACAATAATTCATAAAAAAACACCTATGTTAAAGATTATTTTATTGTTGGATCAGATCTGCAAACTAATTGAACGTACATTTTGTAATTGCGTGGAGTTCAGTGTTTCTTTTTTTTTATTGTGTATGCATAGTTTAAAACATACAAAATGTACGGTCCTTCCTGAACGATTCTCTTCTCAAGTAGAGAAACTTCTCGCATTGAAATCGCTCTGCGGCTAAACGCGATAAGAACACTTGATGTACTTCTAGTGCCAGCGTAGAGTTCTCAGCATTCACTGCAAGAAATGCAACCTTTTCTGTTGATTGTATGATTAAACAAATACAACTTTATACCCGTTGCAGGGTGGTGGTTTTCTTGTGGCTTTTGTTTGTGGAAAGAATATAATCTTTGTAGCTAAATAAAACAAATGACTTCAGGGGCAGAGGAACCAATTGCGGTTACGCACAGCGTCACGAGCACTCACTTCAAACGACGTGAGTGATTTCAGCTATACCTTCAGCGCCACTGAGGGAAAGAATAGTGAGGAAGAAAGGTCCTAACAGCTGGCATAGATACAAACACAGGAACAAATTAACCTCATCTCACACCTTCCCTTCTTTCATCTACATCCCCCAATAAGCTGGTATTTTGATTCCTGGAGTCCTGGCAAGCCGCCCTGTTTGCAATTCAAAGAGTTTTCAACAAGAGCATCTGTTTGGGTATTATCATAAACCTGCATGCTCCCCCACCCTTCACCTCCCACCTCCCCCCTTCCCTCCCTCCCTTTGCTACCGCTCTGCTCTCTCCTCTGCCGTGTGCACTTGCATGTTTGCTTGAAAAGGGGTGGAGAGCATGGGTGATGGTGGGGTTAGGGGGGCTTTTCGTTGACCCACAGAGTCAATGATACATAAGCCACATGACCAACTGGACTCATACCAACGCACGGAGGGACGCACACTTGGACAGACAGACCTGCAGGCTGACTTCCAGCACATTCACAGCTCCACTGAACTTGGCTCAGGCTGCCGTTTTTTTACTGACAGAAGAAAAGAAGAAACACACACACACACCTCTGTGGGAGAGCTCAGATAAAGACGTGCCTTCAGTCTTGGAGTGGCGCTGTCACACACACACTGATATACAAATACGCATTTAGACAAACACACAGCCAGGGAGCCACCACACACACATATTCCCACAAACTGACACACTCACACACAGGAGAGCAAACAGTCTCTCTCTTTCTTGCTCGCTCAGCTGCTCTCTCTCCCTCTCCCTCCCATCCACACACACACACCACTACAGTATATCAGCGAGTGACTAGCGGAGAGCCAGAGGGGAGTGCAGAAATGAATGTGAAGATCCTGACGCTGGTGATTGTGCTCTTGGTGTCTCTGCTGTGTTCTGCCAGTGCTGGTGAGTACAGGAGCGTTCAGCCTCATCGCGGGCATCTCGCTCTGCTTTCTATTTCTCTCTCTGTTTGCCTTGTGCTCTTGCAGGCATCTGTAGTTGATCAGTTACCCAGCATGGTTAGCCTTGTGTGGGCTCTAAAAGGCAGGCATATCAGCACCTGGCTGTATACAGTACTGCACTGCAGTGGTTATACTGTGGTCTGCTATTGTGCTGCCATGGCTTGTTCTGTTAAACTTGAATGTGAGCTGAGATTGATCATTTCCCTCCCTGCCTCACCTTGATGAAAGCTTGGAACACTTGGAGAGGAAAGATTGGTGTTGATGGACATGAATGTGTGGAGCTATGCCTGAGTGATAATAATGCTGTATGCATGGGTGATTGTTGTGGCTGTTGTGAAATGTAAGATATGCATGGCACATGTTCTGTAAGGTGGAGTGATTCCGATGTATGTATGGCTTGATGTATTCCATCTGACCCGAGTGTTCTATAAATCATTACATGACTGTGATTGTGCAGCAGGGCAACACAGCACCTCTGCGTGCTTGCCTCCTGTGGTGATGATAATGAGCACTGTAATTGTTGTATGCATCGATGAGGGAAACACAGATCCCAGATAGATGGATCGTCTCCTGAGGGGCTTGCCGCCTTGTCACAGTACATTTCCGTAAAGTGCTGCTGGGTCTCTGGAGCCATTGTTGGACTAGATATCAATTCCAGTGTGGATCTAAAACGTCTGATATGTAGAACAAAAACATTGACTCGGGACAATTATACAGGGGCAGGGCATATTCTCTCTCATTGCTGGTGCGAGGAAACGGGTTCTGAGATATGTGGCCGGGGGTTTAGTTTGGAGAGCGGTGGGCAGTCTGCAGATGTGATGCAGGTAACATTGTAGTGTGAAAAAACAACAGTTAGGCCTGTGTACATGTCTGGGCCATTCTTGGGATTATCACCTACCCACTAACTATAGTGGGTAGGACACACAGACACACTGTGTTTAAATGTACTACATGGGAAAGATGCTGTGTAATATAAGATGTAGCATAGTGTATGGTCATAAGATATAGGCCTAGGATGACATACTATTGAATGCTGTTAGACTATATGTTGCTAGGTGCTGTGCTTGTAAGATGCTGTGTAGACTTTCTGCTTGCTTGATGCTGTCCACTCTGTATCGATCCACAGCCACAGCACTCACAGTTCCCATGCTTCCCAGCAAATTCGTTTCAGCGACATGCTATTTTTGTCTGAGGCTCACAGCACATGAGTAAATGGGAAGCAATTATCTAGCATCATGGTCAGTGTCGTTTTTCACGCCCTGCGTGTGGCTAAGCATGTTCCACGCCTGAGAGCCCACCGGGCTACACCGGCGACGGGGAAAACAAGGCTGATGTGCCTCAGGCTTTCATGGGAGCTTATCCTTCTCAACGTTGTTCAAGTCATGCCGCTTATATGCCTCTCTGTTCCCCGGCTGCTACTGTAGTACCAGAGCTCCGTTGACATACAGGAAGAGAGAGAAAGGGATTGAAGAAGAGGAGAGGATGCAAGTGTGTTGCAGCGTTGATGGGTGTGGGGAGGGATGCTAGCTGGAGTGTGTCTGCGTAGCACAAGCCTCTGCTACAGTATGCGCTGTCGCGGGAAGGTGTCGGAAGAGGCTCTGCATGTAGGCAGTGGGTGTGAAGCCTTTCATCTTGAGACAAACGCTTTTCCAGTTCAGTGGGCTTTCTTTCTCAGGCATCTGTGTGTGGACATGTGAGTCTGAGAAAGAAGATGCACACCGACAGTGTGTGTCTGTGTGTGTGTGTGTGTGTGTGTGTGTGTGTGTGTGTGTGTGTGTGTGTGTGTGTGTGTGTGTGTGTGTGTGTGTGTGTGTGTGTGTGTGTGTGTGTGTGTGTGTGTGTGTGTGTGTGTGTGTGTGTGTGTGTGTGTGTGTGTGTGTGTGTGTGTGTGTGTGTGTGTGTGTACTTGCAGGAAGCAATTCATATAAAGCTGATTAGAGGGTGGGGAAGTGTGCATGATTGTATTTATGGATACATATGCATATTAGCAAGAAGTCTTAGTGCAACAGGCAATTCAACTCCACAACCTAATACTACTTACAATATTCATTCAGTTCACTAAAAGAGCTGCTGTGGCCTTCTCTAGGTAATATTAGCATCCTTTCGCAGCGCACTTCAATTACCCATCCTTGAAAAGCACTCTGGCTCAAGAGTGGGCTCCAGCTTTAGACATGTGGTATCCATAATTCATCCCGAGGCCGATCACTCTTCCTCCCTGTGTAACTCTTAAGACTGGTATATAAACAGTTTGAAAACATCTCGTGTCTCACAGCCTCTTAAAAGATATCAAAGCTTCCTTTTTTTCCCCATCATGGAAACACCCTGACAATCTTCACCTAGGGATGCTCAGGATAAAAACAATAGCAGCTGGCTCAGACATGCACACACACGCACACACTTAAACACAGAGGGTGTAATTGTGAGGCCTGGATTGAACAGGTGAGCCAGTAGTGAGTGTGAGCAGGGCACGAGGCCCAGATCAGAGCCATTATCTGGCCGAGGAATCGTCTGCTTAGGAAGGGGGTGATTTTATGAGAGATGTCAGCAGTGCTATTATTCCGTATTAAACTTTGATGTATTGTTGGGGCTGGCTGGACCATCATGCATACCGTACTGTAGCTTGCCTCTTTCACATGCTCACCCCAGTGTTGCGGGTCAATGTAATGAGGGCGACAGTACATGCAGCCTCTCATTAAGGCTCCTCAGAGCATAAACCAGGGTGTGATTATTGTGTTAGCAACTTATATATATATAAATATATATGTAAACCAACCGCAGCCAGGAAGCTTTAAATCATAATCCTAGGTTTTTCTAATGTGAAGAAGGTGTTTGTGCCTGTGGACGTGATTATGGCGGTTGTGGAGAGAACAAACACAGCTAAACTTTTCCAGATGTCCAGGAATAACAAAGGAGCAGTGGGCAAACATGTGTGTAAAAGGGGAAGAAGAGGTTATTACGGGATTATGGAGTATCACAGAGCCTTTTCCCTTTTTTATTTGTAGGCGGGAGAGGAGATCCTGAGCACTACCTGGGTTTGTGTCACAGAAAAACACACACACACACACACACACACACACACACACACACACACACACACACACACACACACACACACACACACACACACACACACACACACACACACACACACACACACACACACACACACACACACACACACACACACACACACACACACACACACACACACACACACACACACACACACACACACACACACACACACACACACACACACACACACACACACACACACACACACACACACACACACACACACACAGTAGCCAACCATTTAATATTATATATCTGGGGCATTTCTTACAAAAGCAACACCCTTCCCTATTTAAAAAGAAAATATTTGATGTAGCTCATTTACAAGGAGTACAAGTTAATTCATTTGTTGTATACTGTTTGGTTTATTTGATGCTAAATTGCCTCAAATGATGTGAAGCTACAGTGTAGTTTAGGCTGTTTCAATGGTTTGCGACTGCAGGGTTAGCATTGGGGGTAGCCATCTTGGAATAATGTTTACACGTTCTGAAAGTCGGAAAAACTGTAGGTTTTCCCATTCTCCCTATTATGTTGGCATTAAACTGTGGTGGTCGATGTTGCAAATGAATAAGCAGATTTTGTGATAAAGTTCCTTGATTTGGCAGGTATTTAAAAAGCTGGATTTGATCTAACAATTTCTATGTCAAAATATTTGAGTTTCTGATATAAACTCATGTACTATACAGCAATATAATATTTGTCCATAGCGCCTTCCCCTGTAGGGTTTATACTATGCAACTCATTGTAGCTGTAAGTATGTTTGAATGAGGAGGTTTTTAAAAAGCACTCTCTGTGATAAACCCTTCACATCTGTATAATATCACCCAGCATGAGCTTGGTGAATGGCACTCCAAATTGCTCTGGAGGGGGTGGGAGTTGAGGAAGAGATTTAGTGAAAAATCATAACTCATTTGGTAGGGATATAAGCTAACCTTTGGGCTAACACTCCCTGGAGAGCTCAGCTGTTGAAGACTTTGGCATATGCGACTGCTGGGCTGCTGTAATGTCATTCAGAACCCTTTGAATGAATAAATCTACTCACTTAGATCTTCCCTTGAGAGCAAATGCAGTGAAGGGAAAAAAAAGCAAAAGTGGGAGTAAAAGACGGGCCAAGGGACAGAGAAATAAATGAAGGGTGGACAGGAAGAGAGGCTATCAGGGAGCTCAGAGGTTGTGTAAGCTTTCCACAGAGGGGGAAGTCACGGTTACATCTAAAAACTCACAGCTGGTGATGAAGTCTGTCTTTACTATTTCACATGTGGAATGATGACACTTGTTGGCTGTGTAGAAGCTAAACATGCTTAAACCTTGAAATTCTAAATCCATTCTGATTCCTTATGTACATATGTCTGTTGCAGTCCAGACCCCCTTTTGAGGGCATAACCTGAAGGATTGGGGTAATGGGGGGGGGGGGGGGGGTGTAAGGGGGTCCTGTGTTAACCAGACCTCATGTGATCACCAGACCTTATCCTCGGGCCCGGGGCGCTCCTTACAACTTAATTAGAGCCAGATATTCTCCAAAACTGCTCTGGTTTTCACTACTGACCAACATTAAAGTGATTTATGAGTCTCTTTTTGAACATTAAGTGTTACATTTACAGCAGTAGTCCAGCAGATCATATTCCTGATCAAGATCCGAGTGGACATTTTTATTAACGGTCTGCCAGACCGCAGGATAAATATTGCGGTCTTTCGGAATGCAGGTGCTTTAATTATTTTCATGCTCAATTTGTGGGAACCCAGAATTGAAAAATACGACTTCTGTGTATTACTCTAGAGTTGTCATATGTGGTAGCCTTTCATAATTACAGCAGCTAAACAGTATGTAGGAGTAGGAAAGATTACTCTGGAGAACCAAATAAATATGGTTTAGGGTTTTGTCACTATTACCGTCAAACCTCTATAGGCGCCATCATGGATCAGAGAGATTTCATATAATGTATGGCTAAAAGAGCTGCACAGCTGGCTGTTGTTAGGCAGTTTGAATCAGACGAGGGATTGCATTGCAGCGAGGATGGCGGTGTGGATTGGGGCTAGGGATGGTGTAGAGGGATTCGGTAGCTTTGGGGTTCATTTATTGACGCGTCCGCTGGGATCCGCCTAAACTCCAAGCCTTAGGCAACAGGATGTGCACGTCACTTTATTCTCAGAGATTTATAGGACGTGGTGGTGCACCTCATGAGGTTTCAAACTGTCATGGACTTTATGTTCTTGGCTTTAATTGAAAAGCTTTAAAATACAAGATCTCTTACATCTTCCACAGAACTGGGGCCCTTCTGTGACAACACACAAATCACTCATTTATGAAATCATGCATTATTCAACACAAATGCTCCGTCTTTGATCACAAATGTTACTTTCCCTGGGAGAATATCGCACACGTACTGTCCCACGCTTAAAAGTTGGTCAATCTAATGATCTGCCACGGACTAATAGCGTGGATCTCTCGTCTGCCTGTTTCCTGGATCAGGACAGGGCCCCTCGCTGCGTCCCTCTGTCTCTGCTCGGGAAGGGAAGCCCTGCTCTGTGGGCCCCTTGAACATGAACAGATGTGTGTAAGAACAGGAGAGCAAAACAAGATATTGGAATTTATAAACATGCATCAGGAAAACAGTTTATCCCAACAGCTGATGAAAACCTTGTCAACTCAGAGGGCCGATAGAAACTAAACTTTAGCTCACTTTCAGCACAGCAGCTGAACCTGTCAGTAAAAATCCTCATGAATTATATATCTCCCCTAATTAGGTGTTGCAGAATTGCTTACTATGTTTTATTGCTAACCTTGAGCCCAAGGTGCCTTTTTCCTGCCGTCCATATGCTAAGTTAACATTTCTGTTTTAGAAGACTCTTTAAATAGTCGAAGCAAAACAAGCGTACAATCCAAGCAGCAAGAATGACTGGCCTTTTCAGATGAGATAACATTTCATAAAAGTGTGTCTGTTTGATTAGAGATATGTTTATTTTCATTGCTTCAGTATCGCCTAAAAGCATTTAACCTCCAAAGTTATATATTACTAACCTATTAAGAGGCTTGGAAAATACCATAATAAAACAATTGTGTTGAGCGGAACTGAGTTGCTTTGCTTATGTTGTGTTATAAATGTAGTTTTGCATTCATAATTAATAATAATAACAAGGGAAATGTTTCAAACTGAGAACATGTAGGTCCTGAGGTTTTCATTTTTACATTAAGAGATTTTCAGATGACTGATCGATGAGATGCATAACAACTGAACACATCTTAATGTATTAAACCGTTTTGTCCTTGTACATGTGATTTTGCATGTCCTTATATGCACCAATATCTCAAATAGTGACACCCTTTGTTGAGTTAATCTGTTCAGTTAAGCTTTAGCTGTTGTTTTGTAATCTTGAGTCTGATGCAATGTGGCTGCCTCTTTCCTTTAATAGTACTGTATAAGCTATAGGGAGAGACGATGGTGCCCTCGGGCTCTAAAAGCTGCAGTGAACCCGGCGCAGTGACGTTTCCATCCCTCTCTGTTTCTCCCACATTAAAAATGGGAGATTGCATGCAGGTTCACAGCATGGGGGGAGCGATGACACAGGAGAGGGAGGGGGCTGTGTTTCCCATCTGATTAGCGTGCCCATGGAAACGGATGGTTGGAGGATCCCTTTGCCCTTGACATACAATCTCTGGAGATTAGGGCAATCGTCGGTAGCCTTACCTGACTGCTGTACCTGCCATGCGCAAAAAAGGAAGCTTGCTGAACAGTAAACATCCACACAGGCATCTCCTCTGCAGTTTTGACACTCCTCAATACAAGTTGTGAAAAGAAACCTCCCCTCTGAGTTGTGCGATGTTTGCTTCTCTGCCTGATCAGTAAGCTCCAACCTGCAGTAACCTTATAGCCACAAATTCACCCCTTCAACTGGAGTGGGATTGTGAATAAACCAACAGTCAGGCAGTCAAGTGGTGAGGGGAGTCAGTGGCTTTATTAGCTGCTCGATGCTGCTGCTGGACCCTTTGAACTCACAGCGCTCTGATCAGAGCAGAGAACGCAGTCTCACACCTCATCATTTCATACACTCTCTAATTCAGGAGCATATATATCACCACACTTCACAGGCAGCTGGCTCACTCAAAAGGACATCTGCAGAAAGCCAGGAACTGCAGGGCTGCACAGTTTGTTTTTAATTTGTTCGGAACCTTAAGTGAGAGTGGGGGGTTGTTTTCCGAGCAGGTTGGACAAGGGGTTAAGATTAAAAACGGCTGTAAGTGGAGCAACTTTTTATGCACTGTTGTTGTGGTTTCCTCGCTGGAGTTTGTATAGACAAAGCAAGCCTTCAACTCAGCCACAAGCCCAGTATTATCACGGCACAACAATGCTGCATATCAAACAGTTACCAACATAAATAAAAGAAAGAGCTGTCGACCAAAACAAAACAACCCCCCCCCCCCTGAGAGGAACACTCAGTCAGAGGCCAAGTGTGGTTACCCACAGAGGGAGGTTCAAAAACATCACAGTCACAGTCAGAGGCTGTTCATGGATTCAGTCTCTGCGCAGTGAAATCTGTAAATTGAGAACCTGGTCGATTTCAGCTGACAATGTCATTCTTTTTTGCTCTAAACTGAGCGCCTTTCATGGTGGCTGCCATGGTAACGTGGTCTGAAAGTCGGCATGCAATTGGTACCAGTTTCTGCCAAGGCCCAGACTTACTGGTAGGCATGCGATAAGCAGCATTTCCGACACTAAATGTTGGATTGTGAAAGCTGAACAACGAGGGATTGCCTCCTTAGTTAGGCACCGTTCCATATGTGCAGGATGAATGTGCGGGGAGGCTGTCAGGCAGCGAGCAAATCCCCAGTATGATGCTGTAGCAGTGCTGAGGCTTATTGTAGGTTAAAAGAATGTTTGACTTGTATCTAGCACAATTAACACATCTCATCCATGGCTAAATAATCCTGATCCCCTAATGTGCTTATGCAGAGGGAAGCATCTTTGCCAATGACATGTCTGTCTGGCTGTGTGGGTTAGTATGTCTGTAGTGATGTCATGAAGGGATTCATTAGCCAAAGCTACTTTTAGTGAATGAAGTAGGGAGGCACACGATGGAGACAGCAGGCTGGCTGCTCCAACGTCATGGTAATAACCATGGCTACACACACTAGGGTATTTATTCTTCCTCTCCAACACTAACACAAATATTGCTCTGTTACCCATAAGGATTACACAAACACATACTGAGCTACAACTACCTATAGACACACATAATGCTGTTGTCTTTATATTACTGTGCAAGTCCTTAGTTTGTTTTTGCAATAGAAACCCAATCTATTATTACATAGGGAAATGTTATGGAATGCTTTATTATTTATAGTGTTTATGGTGTGGGAATAGTCCCAAACGTAACTGGAGTGTATTGACTTATAGTTTAATAAAACATTATACTCTATTTTATTTTTGCACAACAACTGGCGCTGTGATGGTAGTATCCCACATGAATAATAGCTGGTGTTTTTAATTGATGATTAATGTTGCTGAATCAAAACACACTCACTAGGAAAAGTCTTACATGCAGATGTTTGGCAGGTATAATGTAGAAAGTGTTCAGCGTTTTTGTAAAGCATGTTTACATTTGCTAAATACCACAAAAAGTACAGCTGAGGATGATGGGAAAATATTGGCTTAGGTTTTTGTTCATAAAGGGAAGGAATGGACAAATTAAACTTGAAACCAATCATGGCGCTAGGTTGAATGTTAAGGCCAAATCAATGTTAACGCTGAAATCAGTCAAATGTATCCTCTGGGGATAATGAATGTTTGTTTCATGTCAATCCATTTAACAGTTGTTAGGATATTTTACTCTACACCAAAGTGGTAAACCAATGAGCAGCTAATACATCTCAAAACATTATAGTGACCTAAGAAGGAAATCCGGCTATGATTATTTATAAGGTTTTTGGATGCAATCTTTGTTTGTAAAATCATACAGCGGGGCTTCACTCTTTATTTCAGTGCCAACTAATTCCCGTCATCGCAGCCGTCTGTGTTCACGATATGTCTGAACAAACCACAGAGAGCAAGATGTATGGCACAGAGTTGTCAGACAAGTGATGGCGGGACGGTAAAGAAACAAGAAGAGAGATGAAATGAGAAAACGGATCAATGAGATTGCACACAATTGATTCATAATCAGTGTGACCGTGAGTGATGAGCAAGACAAGTAAACAAACAGATACGAATCAAGAGGACAATACAATTCAATTTGTGGTGACACAGAGAAAATGCAACACAGCAAGGATTACATGTTGGTGGCCATGCTTGACTGCGCATGTCTACTTTCGATGCAAGGGTTCCTAAACGTAGGCTACTTGTTGCTACATTTATACTCAGACTTGTATCACTTAATCTCTTGTGTCATAGTGGCACAAATACCCTTTACTCTGTGGCTGCATTTACAAGCGCAGACATTTGTTATGTGGTTGTTTTGGCAGCCAATAAACACAAATCAGCTTTACAACTATTAATAAGCAGCTCCGGCCCATTTGCCATGCTGCCTGCGTTGCTGCATTGACACACAGCGCTGTGATGTACTGTCTGCTACTGCCAGCCGAGGGGCCAGTTGATGAACTTGGCATTAAACCAGAGGACAGCCATTTCTCTTCTCTGACTGGACGGACAAGTGCTGGAAGATGTATAACTCTCCAGGCTCCACTGATGGACTCTTTGCAGCACCAACAGGGATAAGCTGTCAGTTTCCCGCTTCCCGCCAGGCCTTAATAAGACGGAGAGCCGGCCATTTAAAAAACACAACATAACAAATATCACCTCAGGAGGTGCTTGTGAATCTAGGGCGGAGAATCAGGGAGCAGCCAGCCAGCTATTCATCTTTAGTCTGGAGACTGGCCAGTTTGTGACACTTCTCCTCTCTGCCTGACCACTTCTACAGTCTTCTCTTCAACCCTTTCCTTCTTAAGGAGGCGGCAGAGGGTATAAGTAATAACCAGCATTCCTGAAATTCCACCTTTATTAAACTTTAATTAGGGAATTACCAAGTGGGGGAAGAAGTGTTGAGATTTGTAGGAAAAGGGCAAAAGCAGGGGTTCCAAGATCATCAGAAATAGATAACACACGTGTTGTTGTAAGACAAATGTTATCCTGCAATTTTACGGTTTGACCAGCAGAACATAAACATGGGAACCTCTCATGGGAAAAGATCAAATAGAATACTATAGAGACTGGAACCAATTCCAGAGCAATAAGATAGAGGAGATATCTTTGTTTACAGAGATGAACTATGCATTTACCAATGATAAACCTGCCATGAAAACAATCAAATGGTATTATCCAGATGCAACAGACGCTGCCACATTTCATCTATACGAGCTCCTCTACAGATGGGTAGAAGCTAGCTGTTGCTATATGTCATGTCTGTCATGCTGAGATGCTTTCCTACAGGCTGCAGGGGTTAATCTATACTGTCAGTGTTATCACTGGGGCCCGGCTTATTTTTAGCAGCTTTCATTACACTTTTCTACCCTGTAGCCAGATTGGATGGGTTGAGATTTGTCAGGAGAATCATGAGATGTTCTCCCTTCAAACCACAGTGCAGCAGCTGACAGCTTGCTATGGCAGCAGACATCTAAATGGTCTCATTATGGACCTGGGTTATGATAGCCTGAGCCACCGTGTGGGAGAAACAGCACGAGTTGTGTGAGCCGAGGTACAATTACTTTACCTTCATGCATAGCCACTCCTAAACTAGCCATCGCTCAAACATCAGCTGCAGTCGGGAGATGTGTAGCACTGCAGCTACAGCAGGTATAACTGTGAGACATGTATGTGTCAGTATGTTTTAAAACAGTGCTTGTTGAATGGTCAAACGTGGTTACCATGCTTTGTAATGGAGTCTTTTTTACTGTTTCATCACCATCCATATGTATAGCCTACCAACAATGTGTTTATTATTATATTGTTGAGTGCACCATTTTTTCAAAGATCTAGCCACTTGCTGTAAAAAGAATTACAGCTAAAACTTGAAGAATGTTCAAGTCTACTTAGGAGTCACTAGTGGACAATCAAACTCAACGACTTTCAGCCCTAGAGCTAATTGAGGATTTTACCTTCTCTCTGTAGCTGTTGTTTTGGAATGAATTACTTCTGGCACTTTTCCATTTATATAACCAAATGCAAAACTATTTTTGAAAATAATCTGAAAATGTGAACAAGTAATGTCTGCAGTGTTTGACCACGTTCAGGCTTTACGCAACACAATCAAATTGGACCATTTCAATCATCTTACACAACTTCAGACATAATACTGCGTACAAACTAGATTGTTTTCGAGCATACAGTTATGGCACCTTAAATACAGAAGACTGCTCTTGAGTTTCTGTGTGTTCTAATGCTGGCTTCGTTTCAGCAGAAAGAAGAAGAAGGCCCCCCATAACACTCAACACAGTGTTTTCACATTGAACCCCCTGGATTTGAAAGAAATGAGCTGAAAGCCTTCAGAATGTGTCAAAGTCCCTCCTTCACAGTGTATCTGGAGCAATAACAAAAGGATAATGCACAGATTAGTGCTCCTCGGGGCAAGATGGGCTTTAGATGCGGAAATATGCAACACAGTCTTTCCCTGCTGCAAATGAATTAGCCCACTGTTCACCCACAAATATAGTGTGTAATGTGCTTGCGGAAGAAGCTTAGTGTGGATGTGGAACTTGAGATGTCTGGCATTTCAGGGATATACATTGAAAACATTCAGCAAGCTGTCTAGCGCAGTCATGCAGTTCGCCTTTATTTAAACCTGAAAGCTGGAAACACTCTTTTTCTACTGAGAGTTGTTCTTTCAAAAAGGTTTTCAAGGTCAATAATTAAGAGAGGCTGGAGAGAGACTTTGCTTCCTAATGGTGTTTTTGAATTCTCCTCTTGAAGAAAGCTGCCCTCAATTCAAACATGTTGATCTTTGCTATTAAAGGAGAGTGTTTTGAATGCAGTAGAGACCGTTTCTTGTTGCTGTGCATTGTTCATATAACAGCATAGACACTGACGGATGAAACGGATGGTACGGAACTAGGGATCATCATGGCTTTTGTAAGTGCTGTCCTCAATATACTTGCCGCTTTTTCCAACCTCTACAGTTGACTAGTTGACTTATCTTAAGCCATGTCCTCACCCGAGCCCTCAAACTGGACTAAGGTCAATCTGTCGGGAATTCTAAAAATGGTGCCCGTGTCTCTGAGGAAAGGGGACAGGAATGTCATGACCCCATGTGAGTGATGTCAATCTGCTTTTTGAAGACAGAAATGTGTATTTTCTTTGGCGAGAAGAGGGTTAGTTTGGCTCTGAAGAAGCTTTAGAAATGTAGAAGGCGTGCTCAAAGCGGTTTTCCATCAATTTTACCTATTAAGTTATTTGAAGAAATAATAATGTTGTGTTAAAGGGTTATCTGGGCTTGGTTTCAACACTGAATAAGCCTATTACAAACTAGAGTTGTGGCATTTGAGAAGTGGTTATTTTAGAGGCTTGGTTGGCATTATGGGTAAGTTACGATTCAGTGTTTAGGATTTGAACTCATACTTTGGACTAGAAATCAGAATTTTGTAATTTGTCTCTTGTGATTCCTTCAAACTAGCATCACCTGCTAAAAAGATAGAATACCACTTTTATCACATCTACACAGATCCATTAACTTACATTCTTTATGAGATGGATAAAGGTTACCTTTATAAAATGTTCATTTAACTGTAAGTAATACATACAAAGAAATGGCCACTGGGATATTCAATTACTTTAACATGCCATAATAAAAGCCCAACTCTGCTTTTCCTCCATTTTTATTGGACTTAATAACTGGCTGCAGTGTGAAAGATCACCCACATTAAATATCCGATTACAAGTTGAGATTACTGTGAAACAATCTGGAAGAATATCTGTATTTCCAAGAGCAGGTCTTTCAGTTTGCAATAGGTTAAGAGGTCATAGAGACACTTAAGGTGGACCAAACCATTTGGAAAAGAGGGGCTTAGAGGGATCAGGCCACACTTATTGAGAGATGACTGAGAACATCTGGGATCGCTCCCAAACACACATGTACTCACACACCACCTAACATTCACACACATTCTCACACAGATGCAGCATTATTAAACTCATCTCTAATCTCGGATCAGACACGGCGACAGGATGCACCTCTGCGAGGTCTGTTGCTGGGCGGCGTTTGTAATCTTGAGGGAGAGTGATAGAGACATGAGGGTTTCGGTTTCCCCGTCTATCCGCTTGGCTTGGGTTCCACCGCGCTGACTTGATGAACTACAATGCTGGGTGGGCTTAAAGAGGCCCACACACACACTCTCACACTTATCTATACATGTCTCTTGTTTCCTCATCCATTACCACTGTGATCCCTCTTTGGATTTTGCTACACATTTTCCGTTGGCACTGATGGACTAAGCAGATAATCAAAATGTGATACTCTGGGTGAGAAGAGGCTGTGACATGCCATTTTCTGGCGAGGTTATCTAATTGCCATCTCCTCTGTGTGTCTTCCAGGTCCCATGGCCTCCACAGAACATGGCAGAGGGCTGCAACAGGCGGCCACAGTCAGAAAAATGGTCCAGCAAAATCCTGCGAGGGGCGGCCAGAGCCACAGACCAGCCGGCTGGAAGAGGAGACGCCCACGGCCACGTCTTTCCCACAAGGGGCCCATGCCGTTCTAGAGCAAGGTGAGTTTATAGCAGTCAGAGGTGAATAGACGCTCGTTAGGTTTAGTCTGGCAAAGCATGCAATCAAACCTGTGATTATACGGTCAGTAAAAGTGGATTCTCGTAAAAAACTATGTGCTATTCTCTCCTGCATTTGACCAACTTTCTGTCAAGTCAGAGCTACTTGTTTCTCGAGGGAATATGAGCCAAAGCACTTTGCGAAATATCATATCATATCTGCTGACTAGTGAGGATACAATTTCAAAAATACATTTCTAAGTGGTCTAGCTGTTGAGTCTTAAAATACTTTGTTGGCAGAATCAGTAGTTTCAGTGACGAAAGGGAAACTCTTACAGGAACACTGGGAACTCAGCAGCCAAACTCAACTCCAACACAAGGATGTTTTTGTTGGCATTGAGAATAAGTGCATGTCTTAACAGATTACTGGACTTTAGCCTAGTTGCATGCCTTAGTAGTACAGGGTTTGTTTTTAAGGCACGTCATTTATTTCCTCATGTGGGAGACAGTTATACTTAGAAACCCAAGCTTTGAGTCAATTCAGCTAGCATAACTCTTTCCTCTCCATCTCATTAAGTAAATTAAACCCTTTTACCAAAGATAACACTTTTAAGAGTTGGGTTTCATGGTGGCCGTGGCCGCGCTTTACCCGTGAAATAATGTTTAACTTGCTGTGGAGTAAAACAAGCCTTTGGGTGAAAACTCTTTCATCCAAAATCAGAAACAATATTTGACTTATCACTTTTTCAAAGTATAGTTTTCTTTTCAGAACCAAAACAAACTCTCTGTATTTCTAGAAAAACAGATCAAGCTTCATTGAGAAACTAAATCAGTAATCAAAAAGATGATCAAATGTACACAGTGTATAAAGATGAAAACTCTCCATGCAGATGGTGGCATATATCTGTGAATGGAACAAGAGCAGTACGAACTTGCATTAAGAAGGGCAAGACCCATTCATATGTTTCTCCCAGACGCTGAGAGAGACAGGGAAACTCAGCAAGACACAATATCCCTGCAGGAGGTGCCGACTATACAACACTGACCTGCAGAGGGTCGCCATAAATTAAAGCCATAGTGAGAGGTGGCTGCAGCCAGAGAGTGTCAAGGCATGGTTAATCAGTTTTGAGGAAAAGAGACCAAAGCTATAGAAGACTGGAAGCTCCTTTCTCTAAAGCAGCTTTTACAATCTATAGCGAATTCTCCATCATTATTTTTTTGTACTCCTTTTATCAATAAGGGGCTTTCGAGGCTTAGCACAAAGGTGAAAACAATGAGTAAGAACAGAGTCAGGGAAGTCTACCCTTGAAGGACAACGTGGGTACTCCAACTTTCCTGGGTCTGCCAATAAAAGGTGAGAATCCTCTGCTAGTGGAGTATTCAGAGCAGAGCAGTGTTTCGTGCCAGAATGCTGGCCACAAATACGGGGAGCTTCAGGAAGTTGTGAAGCTCAGTAAAAGTGAACGGCTCAGTGAGTCACAATGCTGTCTTTGCAAACACCTCTTAAACCACAACACGCTCAAGATTTCCTTTTTTTGTCTGCTTCCCACTCGGCTCCTCTCATTCTTGTGAAGTTCATAGTTCAGCTCATTCAAGAGCTTTTTCACATACCATGCTAATTTACCCCGACGTGACCTCAGTGGGAATCAAGCCTTCCTTTAGCAGCGGTTTAGAGGTAACACTACCAAGAGTCACAGAGTAAATGATCCAAGCACTACACTTCTTCACAGTTTGGTCCCAGTTTGTTCTTTATGCCTCGGTATGATGTATAATGACGGAAGGAATTCATTCTCATCTGGCATCAACCTACCCAACAGAATGATTTGAAAGCCTTTGTTCTTCCTGCGTTCTTCTTCAGTTTGTGCTGATGATGGGAAAAACACCTTCTGGAAGCAGCTGGAGATGCATTTTGTTTGATCAAAGCTAGGAGACATCCAGCAGAGAGCTGGTGAGACTCAGGCAGACAGACTGTATGTGGATGTCATTATTATCCTGAGTGTAATTACGTAGAAGTAGAGTTTAAGACCAATGGTTAACTTCACAGTGTGTGTCCACTGACTATGCTGTTTCGCTACGTTCCCCCTTTCCAGTGTCAAGAGCAGCTCATCTCTTATTTTCTTAGACACCTGAGGCAAAGCTTGACTTTTCATCCTTACATATTCCAGATGCGAGAGAAGAACGATGGTGACCCAGGTCATCCTCTTTGTGCGTCCCAGTAGACTCCGTTTCCAACGCGCTATAAGGACTCTTGCATCTAAGCTGTGCCTGTCTAAAAGACGACAGGATATTACAGATTTAGAGCCGCAGGCAATTTATGAAAACCCCTTGAGAACCCCGAGTGTGCGTTAGCTCAGTGCACAAGTCTCATCAAAACAACATACATGTAGAGCAGGTCTGCATCTCTTCCCATACATTCACTCCGTTATGTAGAGCGACTTCAAGGCGCTGCTGCCCTGAGATCATTCCGTAGACCGAAAAAGCACAAAGACGACAACAAACAACATCTCAATGGAGATTAGACACACGGAACATCAGTTCTCGGGGCATTACATGAACGCAGAAATATGCCAACTTGAAACAAGAGCAGACGCTTATCAGTGAATGAATGTTGTTGTCATGCAGCAAAGCTTACTTGTACTACACATCTGCAATCTCGGAAATGATCCCACAAGAGCAGATTAAAGGCGAAGGGAGATCAAAGATGTCCTCATTGTTAAGGAATGATCCAACGCTTCTAGCGTAGCATAGCGGGGTGCTTGTGCTTTAACGGCGAGATATACAATTGTTTTTCTCACTCCCTGTCGCATTGTCCAATCAACACCATGAAATCTGTCTGGAACATGTCCGGGATAACCTTTTCTTAACTTGTTTCTAGTTTTTGCAAGAGAACATAAAACGCATTGAAAGCTCTGGTAGAAACTCCCTGAGGGGCATGCTTCTAGGAAAGGAAATTAAAATGTCTGCAGAACTGAAATTATTGTTCGGAAGCAAAAAGATAAACACATGCTGATGGCTCTTTCTCTGTGTTTTTGTTCCTGTTTTGCAGGCACTGCTTTGAGCGCCCTCCCCCAGGTTCTGATTTCTATGCTCTTCCTTTGCCTTGGGGGGCCTTGCAATGAAGGGCCTACGCTTGCCCAGCCTGAAGAGTGATGTCCATAGCACCTGCTGGTTCTTCAAGCAACTCTGTCCACAAAAAAATCAGGACAAGCCGCTCACCCTCAGCTCTAGGAGGATTTGGGGGGCAGGGAAAGGGGGTTGGGGGGGGGGTATGGAGCCCGAGCTATCAGACTCTATTTCTCTGTCTCTCTCTTTCTCTTACTCTCACTCCCTCGCTACTTATCTATCTCTGTCTTCTCCCAAGTGGTTTTTTGTTTTTTTTCTCACATTTTCTATCATTTGCTTAATAGATCTCAATCATAGAGTGTCTCACACACTTTGCATGACATGTGGTGGAGAGGGAGCCCGGTCAATACAATCTGAGTCTTAAAGCATCTGTCATTTCTCCACGGTGTGTTATTCCCATCCCTCAGATCCAAGGTTACTTCAGCCGCAGATTTCATTGCTGTGTAGCTACTTAACAGCTTTACTAGTGGCAGAGGGCGCTGGTTATGTGGAAGGGCAGGGTCCGTTTAATAGTTGACAATAGTAGGTTCACTTATTGTTCTCTGGACGTCTGCTGCAAGAAGGAATTCAAAGTTGAAATTGGAGGACATTTGATGACACTATATTAATCGCTTAAAGATCATTTGTAATAGTGCTTTGTACCTCCTAAGACATTCTGCATGCAGATTGGACTGAAAGAGAGCACCTATTGTCATACAATCCATTAAAGTGACTAAATACTTCCTTCATTTAGGAGATTCTTAATCCAAAGCTATTTTGGTGTTCCTCATTAACACCTTGGGGGGTTTACTGACACGCTCAAGGTTACTGTAACATAGCCCACCTTGGATGAGTCTTTTGACCCCAGATCCCAATCCTGTGCCCAACCCCCAGCCTTCTCCCCACACTGCTGCCCTGCGCGGCTGCTCTTCACGACTGTTAACTGGCAGGGGAAGTCTGCTCCACCGACGGGCTGCCTTGCCTTTTAATGAAGTGCCAAATAATAACCTTCTCCACAATGCTGCCAGAAACGAAGGAATAAAAGGTTAGGGAGAAACACATTACCTCTTGTTTAAAGTCTCAATACACTGACACATTATGCATTTCACATTACTGCAAACAGAAATCCCACGTGAGACAATGTTAGCAAGGAGGACAGTTAATTAGACCCAAAAAAAGGAAGGAGAAGAAACCGCTAATATCAGCTCAGTTAATATTCCACCACGATCAGCCTACCATTAGTGCTCTGGCTGTTTTAATACTCAGCATAAGGCTGGTTTGACCCTTTGACTGAAATCTTTCACAAACGAAATGCTATGCCTTTCCATCATACTGGAATATATTACTGTTTAGGTTTATTCCTGTGTTTAAGTAGTTGTATTTCTTTTTTCTCAGGGTGCTGTGATAGAAGCTTGTACTAGAGCAGTCTATTTTGTGCATTTATTTAACAAAACACAAACATACAGTACATTAAAAGCATATATGAGCATATTTTCGTATATTTCCTTACTCTCCCTCTATGTATTCAACAATATAGCCATGTATCCAGAGTCAGTCGTTTCAAGTCATCATCCTCTCCCTACATTATGTTGGGTACAGTTGCCTTTCTAGTCTGCCCTACCACAGCACAGGTGGTCGTGGCTTTGATCATTACGCTCATTAAATCCTGGAGTTAATCTTTCTCAGATGGATCTCCCCAAGGCTGGCCGGGGCCACTTAGTCTGAGCTCATTGTTAAATTGGCTTAGACTGAAACCACACCCTTCCCCCTTGTCCAATCCTCAAACCCCGCTGATTCAGTGTGTTAACATTGTAACATATTAGGACTGTAACCTGTAGAGCAGCCACCATCGTTCTTTGTGTGTTAGGTGTGCCGGAGCAACTTCCGAGTTGTTGTTTTTAACTAAGATATTAGTTGAAATTCTGTCCACTGCGATCCAATCAGCACACACTCCTGTTTCAAGCAACTGGCAGGATAACCTAGATATTTCAAACACCTTTCCCTCTCGCCATGTCTCATGCAAATATTATAATAAAAAGTGGAGTCTTCTCAGCCCCAGCATGAGAAGCTTTTATTAAGAGAGCATCTTAAATCACAGTGGTAATCCACCCAGCCAAGATCACCTTGATTAAAAATGTATTAAATCCTTGGGCACTGTGAGGAGTAATAATTTCAGTTTCACCATTATTTTTTCATACCCTCTCAGACAGAGATGTAGATTTCATTAATGCTCCACGGGAGAGAGACAGCTTGGCTCAGGATATCTCATGTATTATTGGAGAAGATAGTAGGAAGATATGAGCTGGGGATAAAAGTTCAAAGCCGCTGGAGTTTGGATGCTGGAAGTAGACTGGGTCATGTTAAGGGGTTCAAATCAATATTTCCCCATCTCAGAAGTTATTGTTACGGAGCCGAGCAACGTCTGTAACCGCACTGTTCTTCATGAATGTATCCTCACCATCTGCACCAGCCATGCTGCCCTTTCAGAGACCAGAGCAAACCTATGTTTATGTCAAATACTCGTTTTAATCTTGGTCTGGTTATTAGTTAATTCCAAAAAGAATTCAAAAGCCAAATATCCCACTGATCCAAAGCCTCCGGTGTCAACTAGTCCCAACTAATAGACGTGGCTTTGCTCCAAGACTTCTCTGTTTGGGTTTGCAAGGCTGCACTTTTGCAATTCCATTATGCTGCTGGAGAAAAACACCCTGAAAACAAGAGTCTCTTGGTATGGAATGGTTTTCCAGTGTATTGTGACAATGTTTTTGTCTGATTCTTGTCTAGCTGGTTGTCCAAAGCTTACTTTTTTAAATACAGTGTGAAAAGCTGTATGTTTTGTGGATGTAACAAAATAGAAAAGTAGTCTGCAGCACAATGTCGTGGACACGTGAAAGCTTTCAGGCATTATTTTTTTCTAGATCATAGCCCACAGCCCTCCCCTGCACATCAGGTTAATGGGCCTTGTGGTGTGGAAGGACAAGCACGTCCAGGCTCAAACTGAAATGGTAAACCAATACATTATGCTCGGGGAGCAAAACCATTTTCCTTAATGGTGTTTTCCAGCAAGGCTTACACAAGAGAAACGATTCCTATCCTCTCAATGTTTCCTCTCTAGTTCCTCTTCTCTGTGACCATCACAAGGCCTGAGTAATGTTCCTATGCACTTGTTAGCATGTTTTCCTGGTAGAGAAATGTTTGTTCTGAAAACTTGCCCCTTTGTGTTTAGTTATTTTTGTCCAAATGCATTTGGCTGGGAGTGTGTAAAAAGTGGGGATGACAGGCGGAGACAGATATAAGCTAGCAGCAAGTTTTAAAATATTAGCTTAGCGATTGATCTCTGTTTCCTAATAGCTATAAACACAAGCACCACGAAAAATGATAAAAGGAAAACACAAGGTTTTTATGTTCCAAATCATTCCACATTCTACCAGATACAATTCCTTTAATATGATAGCTCAAACATTTGACTCATTGTAGAATTGGAAACAGAGTTGGCACGCAACACATTCCATGATTTTACCTTGTGAATCTCTAAGCCCATCAAACTGTATCATGTTGGCCTTCAGAGTGGGTGTCTGCAAGATCAAGTGGCTGATATTCAATCCAACGCATTCACACATTTCCACCGGCTGGGCAATCCAAAGGATAACTAGATTTAATCTCCCATGGGAAATGACTAAGATCTGTCATTATCTTGGAGCCTCAAAATGAGACTTCCTGCTCCCAGAATAGCACAGGCCCCTCTTGCCTTGATTGCGACACATTCTCCATCTAACCACTGTGTCCAAGATCAGCTCCATTCAGAACAATCTGAGGAGGGATGCAGTCTGTAGGCTTACACGCCATCGCATCAGTGTTACTAGATCTCAAGCAGATACCATTTTAAAAGACGATGTATTACTCCTGAAACTTATGTTCTGTTAATGGTGTGTGCTCATATTACTCACCAGGCCAAATGTACAGTCCCTGTCTCTGTTTTTGATGTTGAACTGGGCAAAAATAAATGACATAAATAAATAAATAAAACAAGTGTATCAGAAATGGTTGAAATACTGTGTACATATTTGAACTTTTGGTTTCTAATTTATAAAAGATAAGCTTTAGCTCTTGGAGTACTTATTTTATTTTTCCTTTCATGCGTAGCTTTGTGTTTTTATTTTCTATTTCTGTAAAGTGTGTAAATATATCTTTATGATAATAAGTAATATTAAAATCTTATTTTAAGAAAAAAAAACCTGTGTCCTTGTCTTTCTTGATGGATAATGAAAATGAAGTATGAGTGTACATAAAAACTGTAAACTTGGTGTCTATTCAACCTTTCTCCTGCACCCCCTCTCTCCTCTTTCCCTCACTAGGCATATTGGTGCTTTGTGCTAAATGCTAATAACTATGCTAACCAACTGATGTTTAGCAGCTAATGCAGGGTTGCCAACTTTGGGTACCTGGCTAGAGTGAGATTTTGATATCATGGGTTTAATTACACATATGCGCACTAAATGACTGCTATTGTGTGAGCAGCGGGACCTTAGCATATATATATATATAGGATATATATACAATATATACAAATACACAATATTGGACACAGACTATAAAGGGCACAAAGTTTCATTCACTAATGAAAGTCAAACACATGTTTGTTTCCACTGTTTTATTGTGTGCCTGTCGCGATAAGAAATTAATTGACTTATCGTACGATAAATAAAAATGAACTCGATAAATTGCCATTTACATGAGGATGTGACTAGCAGTTTAAAAGGATGTACTTGAATTATTATTATATATTATCATTATGTCAGTGGTCTAAAATGGTCATACAACGGTGCCGATAATATTATCGTTTATCGCGATAATTTCCGGGAAAATATATCCAACAAAATGAATTATCGTGAGAGGCCTATACATGAAACACACACACACAAACAAATCTACAGACTTACTACAAACTGCCGAACATATTAATTGACACACTCTCACTCTCATATACTCTTTGACTCTATTTTGGCCTAGTAGAACAATAAGCAGCAGACTTTTACTTTTTTTATCATTTCTACTGGATCTTAGATCTGCGCATGCGCAATACGGGTTGGGGATTGACCAACCGGCTCGCACTGCTCTGCTGTCTGTTAACGTTGTTAAGAGTGGTGGGGGCGGGGAGGGAGCGGATCAACAGCTCGAGCAGCTGTCAACTCAACATTGTAAATAATCCAACCAAAAACGATCGACGGTTCATCTAGTCTTTGGCGTGAGAATAGTTTGGGCAGCGTGAGATTGAGAGTGAAAGCGTGTGTCACACGCCAGATGCGTGAGAGTTGGCAACCCTGGCTAATGTCTACTGTCCTAGTTTAGCAGGGTAGCATAAACATACTAAACTAATATCGGGCGAATTAGGACTGAACACAAAATATGTTGAACTGTTGATGGTGCTACAGTAGATGGAGAGTTACTGTAAAACAAGGGTACACACCCATCCAATTGTTTTAAAGAAACACTCAAAACTACAAATGTAAACATCGTGATGACGCTAGAGCAAATGTTAGGGCAAAACTAAAGTCTGTGTGTTTTTTTCCATTGTTAAGCATGAATGGTCATACTTCATCGAAGTCCTGATTGTTGTTGAGACATTTCACAATCATTCTAAATGTTAACCCACTGGTCTTAATTGTCTAAGCATCATGAAAATCATCTGTACAAAATTCCACGTCAATCACTGAAATAGTTGAGATGTGTCAGTCTAGACAAAATGGTAGACTGATCGACCAACCATCAAACAGACCTTACCGCTGTGGCCACAAATATTACATTCATTCATTTTTAGGGATGGGTATCGTCTGAAATGTATCGATTCCGATTCTGCTTATCGATTTCGGTTCTTATCAATTCCCCGTTTCGATTCCAAAATTATAAAAGAAAGAGGTCAAATGTTTAGATAACAAAAATGTCTTTATTCTTTTAAGCTTTAACTGACATTTTTACAAATAAAAAAAATACATGCAATACAAATGTATTACACAATAGCTGTGCTTTATTTTAACTGAGGTACTGTATGCCTGTGGCAAGCTATTAACTTGCCACAGGCATAGCACTGTGCCTTGCCTTTTTCTTTTTTAGTGTAGTGGAGCCACACTTTTGAGCGTTTACCGCGACCCATCTTTGGTGTTATGAAGTCAGAATCAGAAACAGGTTTATTGCCAGGTAGGTTCACACATACGAGGATTTTGACTTGATGTCATGGTGCAGACATAAAATATAAAACAAGAAATCTAATATAAAACAAAATATATTTAAGGACACCGTAATAAAATATAGTTAAATAGCAAGATACTAAACAGCAGACGAAAGCTAATTGAACAGTATAACATTTATAATAGAGCAAGTTGACATTCAGTGAAATGGCACATGGCAGAAACATTAATATAGTGAAGGACATCAACAAGCCTACTCACACTTATTTTTCAACTCAAATTGGTTGCTCTGTTTAGGAACAAAATAATTAGTCATTACTCAACAGGTTTGCTCAGCCTCTAAACATGGACTCACTTTTTATTTATTCTACTGTAAGCAAGTTCACTTGTTGTTTGTGTATTTTACCTTTGTGTAGCTGAACCTGCCCTGTAACAACATGTGTACCAGACTGCCATGGCCATTATCCTTTAACTTCATATGAACCATGTGTAGAAATTCATTCGCTGGAGTATGCCCAAGCTTTTGTAAATGTAAATCAACTCCTCATCCATTAAGGAACACTTCACCAGTGACAGGTAGCCTTTCCAGAGCTTATAGTGCATACTAAGCACAGTGCACATTAATGCGGTGCAGCTGCTGAGCATGCATGGAGACTATGGATATGTCTCGATGCACTGATATTCAGTGGGCCACATTATTCATGTCATATCTGCATACAATGGAGGCTCCTTCAGTCTTCAATGCTGGATAATCAGAATATTATTCAGTTGAGGTTAGCTCATTGTATACACATTTATACTGCATGTGAGTGTTTTATTGGGGAACTTCTGTTTTTTACTTTTGAATACCTGTTTTAAAACTGCAATATTCGGGAAAAAAACATTCTTAATTGGGGGAACAAATATTTTACGTTGGCTGAGGGTGGTCAAAAATGTGTTTTATTTAGAATAAATTCTGTAATAGCCATCTATGTGCAATATGTGCTAGATGTGCAATATATATAGATGCCGTTAATAACTGTGCAATATATACCTGGCTGCTAAATCCTAAGAACTGTTACAGGATGTGTATTTTTTTTTAATTATGTACGTTTTTATTTTGTATTATATATTTTTTATTATATCATAACTTATTACTTTTTTTTAAATGCATGTCACATATTTAACATAGTAACATTAAGCTGTCTGTGGCTCTTTTTCCTGCTGTAACTACGCACATTTCCCCTCCGTGGGACTAATAAAGGTATTCTGATTCTGATTCCCATTATCTCCGGACGGCATAACAACAACAAACAAACAATTGAAACAAATTCCTGAATACCTCTCTCCATTTTCTCTCATAGATGGGTACGATGGTCAAGCTCAAAGGTTCAACTACGCATTATCGAACCATATCAATATTGACGCATTTGATTAAAAAAATGTTGACCTCAAATGTTTGTTCATATCATCTATCCCTGACGTGCATGATAAATATATACCTACAGTAAAGCTAACATTTTAATTATATGTTTCATAACATCGCACTCACACATTTTTAATTACATTGTTTATCTAGAAAGAGAGTCTCAGTGCGGCAATGTGTTGAAATGTACTGGGCCTTGCCTGGGAGCCACTCTTCCTCCTCGAGCCCCACTGGGACCTCTCAGGGAAGTGTCTGGTTAACGCACTGAGCTGACATGTCATGATAGACAAGAGGTGAACCCCTGAGCCCCAGCAGCCCACAAAAGACGCCCAAGGTTATATCATCAAGCCTGGGTCAGCTGTATAATTGGGCTGGGGGTCAGCACGAGGATATGGAGCGTGACAATGAGGCTATAGAGTTACAGTTTGTAGCCGAGCAGCAAGGGCTGGCGGTGGGGCATAACTGCGAGGCAAGACGTCCCTTCAAAGAGTTCAAGGTCCATCTGCGAGAGTGGCTCCAGCTCTGTACACTGTCACTGTAGGAATGTGTGTCACTGCCTGCCAGCCATCAGTACACCGCTGAGAGGGGGGGGGGAGGAGATGGTGTGTATATTGGATTTGTTGTGAGAAAAAAATAAAACATTCATGATAATGAGTGTCAGACTCTCTCAAGGTTCTTTTAATTATTGACAACATCCCTTTAGCAAGAAGGTTTATAGAAGTATGGAGAAATAGGAAGTATGAGGTGCTTTTTTGCCTTTGGTACTTCAATGTATATATGTTTATACTAAAGAAACAGACCATAGTGGTAACATATGGAAAGCTCTTGGCACAGATCCCTAGAATCAACTCTGCCACATCATAAAAACCTTTACTGCACTTGGCTGTCCCACAATACCACCAACAAAGCCCCCCGATTTGCTGACAAAACCACAACGATGGATATAACCCGGCTCATGCTGTCACTCAACCACCTGGACTCCACACACTCCCATTATACAGACAGCAAATGGAGGACACATGTAACAAGCAGGTGCTGCCAAAGATTGGATTACTCTTTCTCTATTTTCCATCCAAGTTATTCTGTAGTTACAAAATAACAAGTAGATAATTCAAAGGGTGTGTGTTTGGGACTTGGGACTTTGCAGTTCACCAGGGTGGTCCAGTTATTTATTATTTGTATCATTACTTTCAACAGTGGAAGAATATATTTAGTGGCAACTGCTAAAATGAAGTCTGCAATGGTATCAAACTCTATCAGTAAAGTGATTATTTATCAGTTATTAGCTGCTGAACTAACATTAGGTTAGCTAATATTATAGTTTCACTGACAAGACAAGCTTATGCCCAACCCTGTTTAGATGAATAAGATACTGAAATGATCTATCTAGCTTCATCATGCTGGGCTGCAAATGTGTTTAATCATCTAACCCTTGATTATTGACTGACAGAGTTATCACTTTCAACACTTTTTCAACAATAAAAAGAATATGTCTTTTTAAATATCAAAATGGCATATAGTAGGCGTATCTCTTTATCAAAAATCCTAAAACAAAAATGTTACCTGCCCTTGATTTAATGGTGGTCCATTGGGTGCAGAGATGCTTCGGGGAGAGGACATTTTATGTGTTGGTGCAGTCTGACTTGGTCCCTATGCACTCACTGTGTATGCGAGCGAGAGAATTCTTGCATCTGCTTCTGAAGTGAACACAAAACAACTCCTGACTGCAAACAGCGCCTGGAGCCAGCAGGTACAAGGCAGCAACATCAGTCTGTGTAATGCTCCTCAGCTGTGTTAACACCAGCAGCTCTGCAGTGGCCACGGATCACTGGAGTGGTCATAAAAACACAGCTAGCACAAACACAGAACTAGGGGGCAGCCGGTAGAGGAAATGCAAAGCTGGGATAGGGTTGACAATGACATATAGAAACAGAAGTACCAGCTGCATGATTCGCCAAGAGTTTCCCCTCTACTGTACATGTGTTTGGGATTTACTGTTCGTTCTAACTTCCCCTGCTCTTTTAAAAACAGCAATTAGAAAACATGACAATGGTGACTTTCTCTGAACTGGAGCCCCTTGTTCATGAGCCAAATCTTCCCTCAGGATTATTCTATACACTGTGAAGCTTAGCCACATTAGCTTTAGCTCACAGACCAGGAACAAAGCGAGTGCACCGACTCGTAGGCTAATGTAATCTGGGTCATAACTTTCCCATCATTAGTATACACAATGATGAGGGATGGCTTTCAGGATATAAACTGTTAGCCCTTCCTGTGAGTTAACCTTTAGCCCTTGTTCAAGTGTCCTCTTTCGGGGACAAGAGGACGCTTCCTTTCTTATTACACAGATAAATGTTGGAAACTGTCTCCCTGCCATTCTCTCGTAATCGTGGTTAAATCACCATGACGGTGTATTGTAGAGCTGAAATAATAAGTCAACTCATTGATAAGTTGATCAACAGGAAAAATAAACATCAACTATTTGGATAGTCAACTAATTGTTGACAAAATGCTATTATCAGCCTCTTAAACGTGGAGATTTCCTGCTTTTTTCTGTTTAATATCAAATTAAACTGAATATTTTGGATAGACAAAACAAGACATTTTAAGACATCACCTTTGACATTGAGAAGTTGAAAGTTTTGACTTTTACCATTGTACAATCAATTACTTATAAAAGTAGTTAGCCAATGAAATCACAAATTCTTTAGCTGCAGTCCTAGTGTGTTGTTCATGTAGATGGAAACACTAAGTGAAAAGATTAAGGCCATAAATGAGGTGGTAAACAAGGAACCTTCAGGGAATTTATGCGACATAGTAAAGCCATTGTGTTGCGCTGTCATGTTTTAAAGAGCTTTAAACGTTTTATTGCACAATGACTATTTACAGGAATGCTTTCTATTGTTTGGCTGCTTGAAACATTATGACTTCCTCATGCCTTCCTACACAATATATTTTTAACAACATTGGATTTTAACAGCTTGAAACTAAAATCTAAGGAATCCAGTTGTCCTTGAAGTTTTCTGCGATAGCCTTATCTGTAACCACGCTACATACACGTCATGTAACCATAGCGTGTTCAGACAGAGCCAGAAAGTGAGTACGCCGATCCTACGGATGTCACCAAAACGACTTTTATCAGCTGTGCGCATGGCAAAGATTATCTGATAACATATCCAGGACTTTACAGAGAAGGTTGTTGATGAGATAAATTCAAGGTCACGTCAGTCAAGCCCTTCTTTTCTCCCCCTAACCCAAAGCATTTAAAGAAACAATTTGCGTGCTGATCAGGGGATCCGTGCGGAGTTATTATCTTGTTAGGGCCAGTTAAGAGGCCGTGTCTCCGAGGGCTGAGCCGACCTGTCAGGGAGGCCTCACTTTGCTCTGTGGGCTGCCAGGCCACCACAAAGGCGTTAACGGTCCAAACCTCTTTGCCACATGGAGATTAAAAAAGGCAAACACACACAAAGACAGAGAAAAACATCACCTCACTAGCCTCAAGGTATTTCCCTGATCTGTTAAGAGTCTGAATGTTTTTGTCTCAGCCTGCTTAGAAAATTCATGAGGCTATTATTCCAAGTTACTGACCAATATTCATATAAATAGCAATGTTTCAATGTTGTATAATTATTTAGCGGTCATAGAAAGACACTGCTGTACATGTTTCTATGCAGCAGGCTGTTACACAACCTATATGTATGTTCAAATGTAGCTATAGGTAGGTAGGGAAGTTACTGTATAACTTATAATAATGGGCTGCACTACAGAAGCTATTTCTGAAAATGTACACCTCCCCCGGGGGCAAGTCACTTCTTAATAACTGAGAACACTAAGGAGTCAGATTGATATGAATTAAATAATAATAATATGACTGTTTGTGCTGTTACTTTTATAGGACAATGAGCACAGTGTGATTTCATGCAACATTTACTGGAGATCAGAATTGAAAACGTTGCTTCTAAAAAACTGTTGAAGCGTTGACTTTCAGGTAACTGTTTATGGCTAATTAAAAAACATCATTGTAATCTACAGGGATGACTATCTCATGACACAGCCATCCAACATAAAGAAACATGGCACCACAAAGCAATCAATAAATGAATGTTGAATTATTAATAACGAAACACAATGTGTTCGCTATTGCACAGCATTCTTCATCTCAATACAACTATTTTACTGGAAACATTTGTGATTTTGACTAAGTGATCATAAAAGCAAATAGAAGCAATGTTTTATTATTACATTCAATCTCACTTGCCTGGAATTTGGCAAGAACCTTTTTTTCTTAAAACAACAATGATTTAGAAAACTGTGGTCATGTTTTTACTGGATTTTTGTTCCACATCCACTTCCAGGGAAAAACATAACTGATTGCATTGAGAGCTGGTACTGAGCCATTCAAAGGGATGACAAAGATGACACACACTGACCTATAATTGCCAACAGCAGAGTGCTGAGGGCCAGTGATTGGCGGGCGTTTAGGGCCCTGTGGCCTTAGAGGATGAGAGCCATCATGCAATTGCACAGGATCAGCAAATCACTGTCAGATGCCCACTGGCTGGACCACTCCAAACCTATTTTCCCATCAGCATCGGAGGGTTTACAGAAAACAATAAAAGGAAAATGGTGCCAATAAAACAGAAAGAATCCTTAAGCCATGTTAAAACAAAGTAGTGCTAAAGTCAAAACAAAGTAGTGTGTTACGTGAGAGAAGGAAATAATATGTTCTATCTTGCACAAGAATTCACTCTTCAAAATGACAGTCTCGAGTGCATTGAAAAGTAACAATGCAAGAAAACTAATAGCTACAGTAGGGCTAAAGACATGTTGGCTCACAGGTTCCATTCATTCAATAACAAATAAAAAGGCTATGTTTGTACAAGTCTAATAAATACATTAGTGTTGAAATAGAGACATCAGCTAGCAGGGAAGCATTTGGGTGATGTCCAGGCATTTCTAAATCTGCCAACACAGATTAGGTGAACTCCATTTAGGCCATAACAGCAGGTTTCCTTAAATCACTGCCAAAACTCTACAGTTTAACAAGCTTTTGAAGATGTTCTAGAAAACTGTTCCCATTAGCCCGTCAGGCAGTTTTTGATGTCTTAATGCAGGTCAGCTCCCAGCCCTGCACAGAGAAAGACAGGCCGGGGAAAGGCAGGGGGTTTGTGGAATAAACCCAGAATCAGCAGTTCTCCTTCTGCCTCCTTTCTTATCTGCTCACACAGCCAGTTGAGAAGCACACAGACCGACACTGCAGACACAGCCAAGCTTTCCTGGCATCTCTCCCCCCACTACAGAGAGATGAGTTTGTCCTCCCAACTACACCTCTGCGTGAAGCCCTACACACATCAAGCAGCAGCAGCAGCAGCAGCCACAAGCACATTTAATTGGCCAGCTGTCTGAGTGGTCAGAGGAAGAGCTACTAATGACTTCAGACACTCTCTCAAGCCATATAGAAGCACACAAGAGTGCAAGCCTGAGCCATATGCAAATGTCAGAGAATTGTCCTTGCCCTTTCATCCCCACTGGAGCAAATCTGCACTTTCCCATTTCTCCTTCATGATGTTAATTGATTAAAAATTCAACATATGGTAATACAAAGCAAGTGAGAAAGGCTCTGCTTGCAGGCAATAGATGCAGTTAAGTCCCGACAGTATATCAAAGTGATGTCTTATCAACTAATTATCTCCTCTGAATTGTTTATCAAACACAGACCCTAAAGACTTTTCTCTCAGAGTAAATCTCTGTGTGTGCACTGTTATGTGAATTGTGTGTGTCTGTAGGTGACATCTCTGGCTAACATTGCGTGTAAGACTAGTAAACACAGACATCAGCAATATACAAAGCACACTGACCGTGGATGCCACAGGGAGACACGGCGCAGATGAGTCAGGAGGGCCGAAGGGTGGAGGAGATGATCAAGGGCCAGCAGATTAATACTGAAAAGAGCACACGCTGCTTTTATGAGATGCACTTACAATTTATGATGATGGTTGAATGCACTTCATGTAAGCTGTTAAATAAGGATAATGTAATTTAATTATGTCAAGTAATGCTTATACTGTACCTCTGTCTTATACAACCCAGTCCCTCATTGTGTAACAACTACATGTTTGAGACAGTTAGGTCATTCTTCTTTTAAAAAATATCCCTAAAAAACTAAATTTGATGACAATTATGTCATACATTTAAATAGACTTGTCCAACAATCTGGAGTATGTATATACTTAAATATTTTTAACCCATATTCAAAGTTGCAAATCTATATCCTGATCCAAAAAAAATTGGTGGCATGGTTTTATCTTTTGGAAAACTGGCTGCTAGTGGCAGTTGTAACTATTCAAATTACCAAGAAATAGTACAAACACAAATAAACCTGGGGCAACACAATTGTATTGTATCCCTCCTGTAGTGTTTGTTTCTCCCCCATTTGGTTTTCCTTGTCATATGTATTAAACACCATTTTAAGCTCCCTTTTAATGTCTCGGACTACTATTGCACATGAATAAATGCAGTTAATATACAAAGAAAATGTATTCCAACATGTTAGTCGAATTGTGGGTGTGTAATATCTGATGGATGAACATAATATAGCGTTACACATTAATGTCATGTTCCCATTTTTGACCTGGAACACCAATGGTGTTACAAATTTGAATTGTTCAAAAATGCCTACTGTGAAGGAAATCATAAGGCCTTGAAGCAATAAAATGTAAAACACAATATTTATGATTGATGAAAGTAGTAAAACGGTCAGATTCGAGTCGACCCAAACACGACAGGAGGGTCAACCATGATGTCTGTTAACACATTCCTTGACACAATGGCTGCCAGCTAATGTGTTATAAGTTAGCAAGCTAACATTAACAATTATGTTAGACAGCATAACAAACCATTTTCTATTCTCATGAATGGCGAATAAACAACAGGATGTTGTAAAGTAATAATAAACATCAACATAAATATAGCAAATTATTTCATTAGTTTGGAAGTTTTCATTTAATGGTTGCTAACTAGCTGTTGCTAATAGCTACAAAATCATCAAAAAATAACTACAGTAAGTAGTTTAAACAGCTGCTTTAAGAGACGGTCAATAATAATAAAAACACAAGAATAAGTCACTGAAACACTTACCTATCAGTTAAGTCCTGTGGTATTCCTTGTTAGGTTATTTCCTTAGTAAACGTTATTTATTGTCCTTGAATTAAGCAACCATTAGCGCCAACTGTTAGCATGTTAGCAAGATGGCGACCATTCATCTTGTTTGAATCATAGGGTTTGAATTTAAACCTTAAACATGTCCATGTTCTATCTCAAATTAGACTAGCCACAATTCGGTTGTTAAAAGCAATTGTTGATGCACGATCAATTTTGGACAATGTGGTTACTTTCTTACACAGCAGGGGGTAAGCTCTTGAAACAGCGTTGTGTTTCAGTTTTCTTCCTCACATGGGGAGAGAGGATTTGTTTTTGGTCTTCTTTATTGACATTCGGGACCGAACACAATTGGGCTTTTGGGGTCAAAGTTGCATCATCCAATAATTTTTTGTCTGAAATGCCCCATATTGAGATTATTGACAACAGATATTACAAAATGAAAGAAATGAACAATTAAGACTCTTTCTTGCCATAAAATCATACATTTGAGTCTAGCCTATGGGTTGGGCTGTAACCAGTTTCCGCATGAAATAACTTTGTGCAATGCAATGTTCGGTTAACATCCTGAGAAAACTACATTTTTGTAAAGGTTAAATGTTATGTCACCCAATTCAATTTGAATGTGGCTCCCATAACAGTGTCTTCCTAGAAGCCTTATTATAATTTTAGGTAGGACAGCTCAAAAACTCCTTATCTTTGTTGTCACCAACTTTTTATCAAGATTTATCTTTTCAGATAGGCCTATCCTATGTAAGTGATCATCGCAATATAATGTAGATAATAGATATGACTTAAGTTAATAACTCAGTTATTTGGGGGGGGGGGGGGGGGGGGAGTTATACAAATTACATTTTATGATGAATTCATTTATCAGAATACATTTTATTAATAGGCCTATATGTGCTAACTGACCCCCTCGAGTAATTTAGCAAGAAGCCACTTGGCAAGAGTCCGAGCTCTGGTTTATTAAAAAAATGTGTCCAAAACCCACCACAGACGGACTGAAACATGCTGCTGTTTAAAGCTAATGACTTGTGTTTAGCTGGTTTACTGTCCAAACAAAGCCACTGACATCCAGCCAGCACGTGTTCCTCCTGTTCCTGGAGAACATCTGCCTGCAACAGGTAAACATTGCAGACACACAGCGAACCAATCACATGTGAGGAAAACACAGCATGGGAAGGCACAGTGTACACACTGACTGATAAGGGTGACTGTGGATTAGAGATTATTTGACAAATCTCAGATCTCAAAAGGTCAGACGTGTGGGCGTTAACACACATGAGCAACACAAGATACCCCGTATATCACAAGATACCCACTTACTAAAGATAACTTGCCAATACATTTAAAAAATAAATAAAAATCTGTCAATTAACGAGAAAAAACTCATACATTTACAAGAAACAGACTTAAATAGAGGTAAATCTTAAAGTCACAAATGTACGAGGAAATTAAAATGTTTTGTTGTCATTAACCAAATAAATTCACGTTGCAAGATTGGTTCAACCTCATCACACTTGTGTAGTAGTTCCCCGAAGCACAAAAGCTATTCCCTCATTCAACTCACTATGGTGTTTTCTTATGAATAGGCCCAATTCACTGCAATGTCCCTTTAAGTCTTGATGCTTATGATAATATAGTGATTCTGGGCTAGAAGCCAAAGTATTTTCTTATTGCTAAATCCAATTGTAAAGTATAATTTGATTAGGTCATCCCCTGCAGGCATAATGTGTGGCAAGTGAGCGGAAGGTGATTTCACAGTAATTGTTTAATATTATTTGAATTTAAACACAGTTACATTCAATGACCCTAGTGTGTGATGAAAAGGAGTGTACATCATTTTGACCATTAAAGGTCCAGACTCGAGGCTCAGCTGGCCCACACGGGGCCATCGCTTCAACAGCTACTCCACTCATGTAAACATGACCTCTGTTAGACTAACAGCCTGATTTTTTTTTTTTTTTAAAGTAATCTCATTCCAGGGAGACTTTCTATAAAACCAGACCATGCACTTTGAAAATCCCCAAGTATGCGTGTGCCAAACACATGGCGGCTTAGTGGAGATAGAGAGAAAATGCAGTGGCACATTCTCAATTTAAAGATAAATCTCGGGTCTGTGCGGCTCAGCGGGCTGGAGGTGGACGCCATGTGTTCCTGTCATCATAGGTTCAAAACCAGCTCACGACCTCTGCGAAACATCATCCGTTTCCTTCCTGAATTTCCTGTCATGTTCCACTGAGTACTATCTAGTGAAGCAGAGATCTCCTTAACGGATAATACTGATGTTTGAGCTTTCTTTACATTATTCTTACCTGTGTCAGTGTCGACAAACCTTAAAAATAACATATCATTAATTGTTGTGCAACATGAAAAACTACAGTGACCTGGCAATCACGAAATATCATTACTTCAGTTTAACTATCTACCGTGACTTTTTTCATATCATTAAACACTTCTCCCGCTGTCAGTCATCTAAAGAAATGAGAAGACACAGCTATATGAATTAACCCCACCTAAATGCGTCATGTTACAAACTTTATTGCCACAATCAAGTCTATTTTATTCAGCTCAATCTTGTGTCTACAAATGCTGTATATATACACTGCTATCGTGTTTGCGAAATAGGTTTTAAAGGAAACGTAATAGCTGCCATGATTATGATCACTGGCAACATTTTCGGCAGTTATGGAAGTATTACAATACTGGATAAGTCAGAATTCATGTGACTGTTTTGTGTGGAAAGCAAAGGGATGTGGGTTGAATTTGTAATCTGGCAGCAGCAGCAGTAATGACTCAGGATGGGAAATCATCTCAAAATCAAATTCGTACAAATTGTGTTAGCCTTTTAAAAGTCTTCTCAGGATTTCCCCAGAAGTTTATTCTAGGCAAAATGTGCTGCAAATCTTTAAAATACAAAGTAATATATCTCCCGTCCAAACCACAGTAGCATTGTTTGTGTACTCTGCCTGATTCAGTGAAAGTAACTTTGTGGTCCCGGCTTACTATAAACACAATAATGACTTCAGCCACTGGCAGCTCTCCACAGACCTTTCACCGTGTGCCAACAACATATATCAGAAGGCAACAAAGGGATGTCTGAACAAACCTCTGGCTCTTCAGCTCAGTGATCGTCTCCTAAAAACCAAGCAGCATTATATCCGATGCATGCAAGCACAAGCCAACAGCAACTGAGGCTTGGAGATAAAGATCAGCTGCTCTTGCCTGTGGTTTTAACCAACAAGTGATACAGCACATGGTTGACAATTACAGTTACATTCCATTAGGGGAAAGAGAAATACTTACAAATACTTCATGTATTAACCATCTTCGGTTTTGGGAATCATTAACATAAAGAAGATAATACGAGTGGTTCAAAAGGTTTTTACTTAAACTCTGACCAGCAAAAACTTCAATTTTATTTGGGAAGTTATTGCATTATGAACAAGACTTTAAAACATTGCATTATGAACAACGTAATGTTAATCTGGACTATTGTGCAAGTAGCACTGCAAAAGAGTGACACAAATACTTTACACAATTTAGTACTAAAACATAGTGGTAAAGCAATGAGGTCACCGCAAACATTTCCATCACCCCATTTCTTTTTTCAGCATGAGCAAACTCTCGTATGGAGAATGTTTAGGGACTCTGTCAGCATCGAGGCCCATTGCTCTGTGGTGTGATGCATGGCATGAGGTGGGAATGTAAAACATGTACAACAGTGTGGACAGCTCTTGGGTGCCATGTATCAACAGATCCCTGAAATGTATTTTCACACTAACACAAGAGGAGGGAAACTGACAGGATCCTGAATATTACATGAAATATGTCATTCCTGGTGAAAACACGTTAATTTACAAGTACCAGCGTCTTTATGAAGAGGTCAATGAATCTGTTACTATATCTTTATAGATCACTCATGACCTATGAATCTGAAGGACAAAGCCAGCTTAATGCAGTTGTAACTTAGTCATCAATCATCATGCTTCACAAGAAAAACCTGACAGAACCGAACAATGCATTCCTAAAGTGCCTTTTTGTTCACAACCAAAAAAGGTATTCTGGCCTGTAAATTACTATCAATTAATAAATAGGTAAATATTCAACGACACTTTACTAATTGATATATTTGGTTTGTTTAATTTGTACAAAAACTTTTAGCTAATGTAACTGCCTGCTAGTTAGCGAATGCCTGCCAGTTAGCAAATGAGCATCTTCATCACGTTCTACTTAAAAACACATCATTCCTCCCTCCTGCCATCACATGTGTTGTGCACCACTTAGCAGAGGGCATGCTGCACTTTAAATACATATATAATCTGATGTCCTCATTATCACAAGTAGCTTTCTCGGTCCACTAAACAGCATTATGGACACACACACACACACACACACACACACACACACACACACACACACACACACACACACACACACACACACACACACACACACACACACACACACACACACACACACACACACACACACACACACACACACACACACACACACACACACACACACACACACACACACACACACACACACACACACACACACACACACACACACACACACACACACACACACACACACACACACACACACACACACACACACACACACACACACACACACACACAGCATTCTTATATGTAATAAATTGCTGCCTTGTATATTCCCTTGAGACCTTCCCTTGAATGGGGAGACAGATGTTTATGCAGTTGCCATGGCGAGGGGTGTCCTTTAGTGAGGGAGCAGCCGAGGTGTCGCACGATCCACATCACCCTCTCATGGAGTCATTCGAAAAAACACTGAAATACCATCGTCTCCACGGGGTGGGAAGGAGGACACATACTGCAAAAAAACAAGACAATTTCTTTTTACATAAATTGCCATTTCACCCCAGAACAACGAGGGAGTTATTGATAGCTCCTGCACAAGACGAAAAGTAAATATTCCCACAAATGAGAACTACATCCCACTGAAACAAATACGGTTGAACTTCAGTATTTTAAGTTTTGTGTATTATTGTTTGCATGTTAAGGTTCCGGTCTCTGCAAGGTATTGTTTATCATAAAAGCATACCAAACTATATTTTCTCACAGAAAAAACAGATAAACTTGAACCAAAAGGAGGAAACCGGTTTGAAATTGCTTTGTTTCTAAAGTTAGCAGTGCCTGGGATACATCCATAAAAATTCACAAGGACGAGTGGTCATATTTAAGGAGGCCATGAGTATAATTATCAATTAACTGGGTTATTACTCTCTCTAAACTCAGTCAGGCAGAACATATGTGCCGATATGTATGCAGGATATTTTGATTACTGCTTATAAACACAGTTTTTAGTTCTAACATTCACATCTAATTTCCTATAAAAGTTGTAAAGCATCCAGGTTTATTGTTCATAATGTTAGGCACTCACATGAGAATAATTAAAAACATATATAATGTACTCTATAATGTTAATATATGGCTCAAGGCTACTGGCAAAAGTAGAAATAAATGTGCACCTTTGACATGTTATGCTAAGCGTTGGCCAATAAAATCAGCGCTGTGAGAACTTGGAGGTGTGTATCTGGTGCTCGGTCTGGCCCCGTGTCCAAACATTTGTCTTCATCTTCAGCATGGCTGCTGGCTCTGGCCCTGCTGCCAGCTCCTTGCTGCTTGTTTGATGATTAAATACATTTTTAGCCATGTTGTAAACTTCCTGTGTGGTTTTAACATCAGGTCTGTTCCACACCGCTGCTCCCCAAAGGCCCTCCATGAGCAGCACTATTATCCCCACAAATTAGCCCAGTTAACCCACCCCTGCCCCAGCTCACTCTGTGTTAACCCCTCATTTTTCACAATGTCTGGACATCTGACCAAAGGTTTGTTGAGGCTGCCACCCCCCACCATCCCCTCTGTCCACCCCTGCCCCGGCAGATCCTAACCTCTGTGAATATTAAACAGCACAGACGACAGGAATGCCTGGGTAAAATTGGCAGCAGATGTTGTTGAGGGGATTTGGTTTTGAGGTGTTTTGTCTGCAAACTGAGCTGTAAAACATCGCAGGCCTGACAGGTCCTCTGCTGAGCCTCTGAGGTGAGACGGCACCAGGGCCGTATCGCCCCGCTGCAGCTCCACCGAGACTCACACCCAACCATCCGTTTAATGGTCACTTATGAAGAAAGGTTTCGGAAGACAGCTGAACAAAGAGCCTCCTTCAGAGCTGGAGCACTATAAAGATTAGTAGTATTTGAGCTGTTCTACATGTAGATAATGCAGGGGACAATTACGAGATTTAATTGGTGTGTAACTTACTTTACACCTCAAGATAATCTCAGTTTGGATCAGGTAGTAGTATGACGTGTTCAGATCTTTCACTGATGTGAAAATAGCAATACCACAGTGTAGAAATACAGTGGAGGAGTCCTATATTTCAAAATGTTATGTAAAGAGATTTTGGATCAAAAAGTAATTTACGTACCAAAAGCTTTTTATAAGATTCGGTTTTTTATTTACAAAAAGTTTTATCTGAATCTTCAAAGTAACTTTTGTATTAAAATAATTGTAGAAGAGTAAAACATACATCTAAATTGTAGTTGAGTAGAAGTATAAAGTAGCAGGAAATGAAATTACTCAAGTAAACAAAACACTTAAGTAAATGTACTTAGTTACTTACCAGCATTTCCTGTATTGTTGTCCTTTACATGACATTGAAAGGTTTTGTCAAATAAGACAGATTCAACTTAAAGATGTGGAAATCATGTCAACGTACAAGAAAATTACATTGTAATGTATGTTCAAGTATAATTTAAAGAAAACCCACATGTGATCCAAGAATGGAAAAAAGTTGCTTACCTGCTGGTCCCGTCAGCTTGAGAGGAAGCAGGCCTGAGAAGCCTGGGTGTCTGGGAGAAAGATGAATGACTGCAGTGCAAAGAAAATGATTTCGTAGTTTGTTCCAAATTTTAAACCAGCCATTGCTCCGGGCTACGGCTGCCGACATAAACTGTGACATATGGGATTTCTTTTTCCCAGCCCAAATTATGAAAGTTTGGACTACTGGTGCTCTGGCTCCAGGTCCTCAGAGGCACAGGAAGAGGAATTGGGGCTGAAATACGCAATGGGTTGTAACAGGAATACATCTGTTCATTGACGCTGAAATATACCAAGCAGAACATGACCTTCTTATTGAATTTAATCTGCATTAAACAACATTTGTTTTATGTAAACAATGGATCAAACAATGTCTAATTTTAAGGGTGTTGCTTGTAGTAACAAAAACACATGAGAATTAACCTCAGCTCTGTGAAATGTTTTAGAGTTTTCAGCTCGTTGTTTGGCAGCTGTGTTCAGCAAAAACAAACTTTACACTTCCTGCTCGGCGTCAAACCACAGACTGAGGAAAACCAGGTTTTCATCCAAATGATTGTCAAATGTTGAAAATATGGAAGAAATGTCTTCGCCACCACCCTTATGTGACTGTTGTAATTGGTTCATCAGAATAAGCAGTAGGTGGCCCCCATAACAAACACTGCAGAAGAATACAAGATTATATAATGAAAAGAGCGCCAGTAAATAGTGTAAACATTAATTAATTATGTTAATGTAAGGAAGTTAAGTTAATAATGTAATCTGACTGATATGTTTTTGTCTTTTAAGCATAGAAGATTCATTGGATGTTGAAGTTAAATACGTTACGTACGTCTTCATTTATTTGCTTCCATTGCACTTTTTTTCGCATTTTGTTTGAATCGATACACAAACTTTACACCTCAACCAAGCATGAACACTTTTTGGCAAATTGTTGGAGCAATACAAGAGGAGCATAAAAGCACATTTTGTTAGCAGCTCTGCAACATAGTGGAGCATTACGCTGCTAAATAGCCATGTATCGTTTTCTGGAGTTGGTGGAGAACAAAAAAGAGCTAGTATTGCTGAATATTGGACTGCAATTCATCAGGTTGCCAGAAACAAGACTCAGGAATAATGTCACTGGGTCTTCAAGATGGGTATATAGTCAACGGTTTACTAAAACATTTACCAAGACATCTGTAGAAGATGCTTAAAGACAGCGAGAGGTTGCCAATGTATCTACCTTCTATTTTCTTCTTCAAATGATATGTCAAGTATCCTAACTTAAATGATATCCTTTTTATTTATTTATTTTAAATGGGGTTTGAGTATTAATAACTCTACACTAAAAGGTAGGGTAGATTACAAAAAAAACATTGATTGTAAACTGTACAAAAGATCATAACTATTCAATATAATTCAATCAAACACATCCTTATAGTGTATGTATATACACTGACCGTAGTAATCCATTCATCAATGCAGAAACCCCAGAAAAATAATCAGGTTAAGTGCTACAGTAGGTGGGAGGGCTTCTTGCAGACACAGCTATGTGATATGAATTTGTTCTCACTGATAAGAAACCATTACAACACTACAAGACATGAGTTCCAGTTTGTAGGGTAAGTGCAGGGTGCAGCCCATTTACTGACAAGTGAAGCTTAACATGAGAACTAAATTCAAGGGTGGCCAAGATCCACGCAGGCCATCTGCCAAGAATCCAATACAGCAAATGGTCGGGTCGGTGTAAGCCCTGAGCTGACAATAAAGTCACTCTGCTTAAAAAATGCTAACATCCTTTAATGCGTATGAGAGCCACTGCAGCAGAATACAAATCCTGTCTCTTCTTCTCCCGTGTTCCCTGCAGCCCAGACTTTTATCTGCTTCCAACCAGCACGTCTTGTGAAGTTGATTAATTGAACATTTGGGACAAAGGTAAACTTTTTATCAACTTCTTCTGTGACTAACCCACTGTGTGAGGAGTTTAGGGAGATAATAAAAAAAGCTGCTTTGGTTTATCTCCTCATCCAAAAACCAGAGTTGTTTGGAAAGTGCCAAGAAATAAAAAGGTATCAAAATGTCATATTGCATGTTGGACCAAGAACGATAGCGTGGGGTCTAGGGGTGTTTGCCACCTGCTTTGGGACAGACACAAGGGGGAGTTTGGGGTAAATGTGAGGTCACGGCTGTCAGCAGTGTCTCAGTTATACAGGCCAAGTGGGACTGCTGATATGAGGAGAGCAGAAACTACAGCGATGACATGATGGGGGACCCGGGGGTTATGCAGTCACACTACCACCATCTTCATCCAGCATGGCGTTGAAGCTGTGTGTGTGAAGAGCTGTGTGTGTGTGTTTGCGTGAGTAAACATTCCTAAGAGGAGTCTTCTCCCAGGACTCTGTGATGCTCCCACAGAGGAAGCCTGTCCACGACCCCTATAAAAAGAGAGGGATGCCCACTTCCTTCAACCCTCAGGCGTGCCAGTCCTGCCTCGAGGGAGATCGGGCCCCATAATTTATTATTTGTTCCCCTCTTGTTAAGGAAATACGTTCTCAATAGCTCACCCTCCTTTGTATATTTTTACTGTTCTTATTTTCATCCTTGATTCAAACCCCGTCCTCTCTTATTTATTTGCTTTGTAAACACCAGCTTGGTTCATTACGTCCAAGCTGCCATGAAGAGACTTAAAAAAATTACTTTTGTCCTCACTGAGGACAGTGTTTATTTGTCCGGGTGAACCTGGGGGGGGGGGATACCTATGTGTAGGTGACAGCTGAGTGGAGTCACACAAGCTGACCTGGACCACCGTTACCTCAGGCCTTAATCTGATTCCTCTGCTGCAGATTGAAGATATGTGGACTCCGATGTCATAATTTATCAGCCTGGCCCTGCCACTCTTAATGTAAAGACATTCCCGCACCATGTGAAGCTAATGGGATGTTAAATCCACAGCACATGTTGTGTGAAATTGTTCCTTTCAGCAAACCATCTTAAACATTCAATCTCACAGCAAACGTTACCCAGAGGAACCGAACTCTGCTTTATTCCCATCAGAGCCTTCTTTGTTTGTTAGTGTTGGGCAGGTTCGGCTGTTTTCTCAACCCCCCCCATCCATCTGCAGATCCAAGAAAAAAAAGGGGATGAAAAGGCCAAGCCACTGGCTGACCACTGATCCATGACTCAGCATTGAAAATCTCTGCCTTCAAATTAAATTGTCCGGCTTCAAGGAGCAGAGGTGCCACAGTCCTGCCCCGGGCCGCTCGGTGTCACTGACCGGCTTCCAGAGGTTAACGCGCATTTTCCTCAGTTGTCAAGGACGTGTGACGAGGGCAAAGGATTACAGAGGAGCACAGAGGTCACTCACAAATATCAAGTCTTTGAAATACTTAATTGTGTTGGAGAAGAAGCACGAGACATTGTACAGACTCTGCTTTAGTAGTAACATCAGTTTGTTGAGTAAAAGCTTGAGTGTGATATTCTTCGTGTTAGTATTCATTACAAAATATGATTTTGAGTTCTATAAGGGGTCTGTGGTTTGCTTTATTTTACGCAATAAGCATTTTCTAGGTCTTTTTTATATTATGTTGTAAATGGTCATGAGATTATTAAACAATCTATTGTCATTTTGAGAATATTCTATTTGTAATGAATAGAGTGATTTCCAGTGTACCATTGATGTTTTGTATATTGTCAGTGTGACAATATACAGACTGAAAATCTCTCAACAACTATTGGATTGTCACGAAACTGGTTCAGAAAATCATGATCCCTAGAGAATAAATCTAGAAGACGTTTGTGATTCGTTGACTTTCCATTTAGTGCCACCATAGAGTTGATAAAAGTGTTTTTTGTGAAATATATCAACAATTACAGGATGGTTTAGACATGTTCCACTAAGAGATACTCGTAATCATAGGTCAAAGTGTACATTTGTAAAATACTTTAATATGCTAAACAAGCTTCAGCTGTATTTTGCACTTCGTACGAATTAGCAAATGTGCAAAGCTTAGATGGTGAACACGGTAAATATAATACCTAAACATCAGTATTTTTTAATTATTATTGTAGGCAAGTTAGCTTCCATTTGTTAGCCTTTAGCACAAGCACTGTGCCCACATAAAGTCTCACAGACCCGTCTCGTGGGGCTTTGTGTCCTTGTAAATCTATGCTGCTAGATCTTTTTAACCCCTTTACAAGCACAACATGTCTGTTGTTTTTCTGGATATTAATTGTTACCTCTGCTTAGGAGGCTTAGTTCTTGGTTTGGTTTGTCATGAGGATTTCAGAAGAACTACTGGCAGTATTTGATGAATCTTGGTGGAAGGGTTAATCATGGGTGAAGAAGGAAGATACAAGCGTAATCTTTCACTTAAAAACATTCTTGGTGGAGGTCTGCAATTGAGGATTTTTGATAGGTGGGGTAGGTAATATTGGAGAAACCAGCTCGAGATCGCTAAAATTTGAAAATACACAGCCGGAAAAAATCTGCCACTTCCTTACAGAGCCCCTCCTCCAACACACACGAACGCGCACATGACCAATGAGGGCAGGAGATAAGTTTGTGCACAGATGGAAGGCTGACAGGCAGGAAGGCCATCCAATCATTTTAGCCGGGCCGGCTCAGATGATTGGTCGTGCTTTTTACAGCACTACGGCTTCCACAGATGACATTTTTTCATGGATTTTTTGTCAAAGCACTTCAGACATTCATTGCTATCGGGTTGTTAAGAGGATTCCATGGAAAATAACAATAAGTGTATCTCGAGCCAGTTTCTCAAACTTACCTACCCCACCTTTAACCTCAATTTGCCTTAAAATATTTTTCCTTTAAAACGTATCCCTTCACAGATATTATTAGAGTTGACTCCTGCTACTTGGATTAATAATGTATTCCCCTGCAAAGCTGTTTGAATGCAGGTCATTTGTCCTGTAAAGACGCACATCTAAAAGAGAAGGATAGATGATGCATTTCCTGAAAGTCAAGTGTTATTATTGTGGTGTATTTCCTTGTTTTGCAAAGCAGTCAACCACCTTTCCTCAAGAGGCAAAGAATACAAAAGTGGGAAAACACAACTAAAAGGAAACCAATTTTCTCCTATGTTAGATTTACGACGATGCAGAGCCGTCTCATGAGATCAGGAACATTGTGTGGTTCATTTGCTCTTTAAAGAAGAGCACTGAGGGGAAACAATATTTTCTACCTCCTCTCCTCTCCTCTCAGGTCTCTACCGAGCTTTGCGGCCTGAGAAAAACAGACAAATCTGCTTCCTCCTGAGCCGGCCATGTTTTATGTCAGCACAATTAAACAAGTCACTGTGTTCAACCGTTCCCAGCCCTCTTTCCAGACACTGAACTCAATTATTACAGAGGCCGACTCCTCATCACCGCCAGTTCACTGAGTGTGGCTAATCTTATCTGATCTGTTATTAGCAGCATTTGTCATCTTTATGTCAGACCTAACAAGCCTTTGAGATGGTTCATAGCTGGGAATGTTTGAGTCTCACGTTGAGCATGAAGATGAATGAAAGAAGGATCACTGAACATTAATCACTCTGATCTCGCTCTGTATAGTTTTATAGTGTGGGGAAAGTCTTAAGCCCCAAGATTCACAAGCAGTTCTCATGAAACAGAGACTTTCACAAAATAAATCACACAGTAAGGGATGATCTCTCAAGCAAATGCTTTTATTTAATTTAAATCTACAGTAAAGCACATTCTGACGCTTGGGCAGAAGCGTAAAGAAAAAATGATTTATTACAGACAGCTTGAAAAGTCATGTAGAAAATAAGGAAAAGATTACAGAGGAATGCAGATCCTTATATCTGAAACGAGAGCAAATTGGGACATTGATTTTCAAAGGAGGAATAATGAATCACACCGGCTTTCCTTGTAGAAACATCCAGGTGCTCTTTGTGTCAAAGCAGAGAAAGCGTCATGAACCATTTGAAAAGCAAACAGTGTGCGAAAGACTTGACTGTCAGTTATAAGTCAAACTAAACACGAATGCATGACTGTAAAAGCAAAGGGAAGGTCGGAGGCTTTTAAGTACCAAAAGTAGAGCTGTCGATATGTTTGTTAACAGTGAAGGGGTCAAAGGTTAAGAGCCGGTAATCAGACAGAGTTTGGATGATGGACGAGGTGGTATCAGAGGGGGGATGACTTCACGGAGCCGCACAGTTAAACTTGTGTGTGTGTGTGTGTGTGTGTGTGTGTGTGTGTGTGTGTGTGTGTGTGTGTGTGTGTGTGTGTGTGTGTGTGTGTGTGTGTGTGTGTGTGTGTGTGTGTGTGTGTGTGTGTGTGTGGAGATCGTTCTTCAAAGAAGAGACAACACTTTTATGAATCATATCAGGGAGCTGGTAGAGATAAAACCCACTTAAGGAAATATCCCAGACAGACACTGAATGGATACACACTCATCGCCCGGCCCCGATCCTCCCACCTCTTTTAGACAGCTCCATCTTTCTTGGAGTCTCGAGGTCATCTGCCAGCGACCCGTTATCACCGCCCGGCTCAGGCCTCCAGACGGCATTAATCTGTCGCGATAAGTTCTATTTTAATTGCTGCGTTGGTACCTTAAGCTTCATCCAAGTGTGTGTTTCACAGTTCTCTTTGGTTTGTTTTCTAATCCATGTGAGAGGGAGCATCCAGTCTGACTCTCGAGTCACTGGCCACACAGGCACTCCTCTTCTTCCAACAGACTCCTAAACCAGAGGAATACATTAACACAGAGTAAAGGGGAGACAATAACCGAGAGAAAGAACATTGTAATTTATTGAGCTTCAAAGTTGAGCCCTTTCCATTGGGGAGTTGAAGCTGCTGTCTACGGTATTGCCAAAGCTACCAGGCTCCATTGACAAAGAGTTGGATCGCATAACTAGGGAGTTGTTGCCTCGATTGGTTTGTGAAATGGAGATATTGTGTGAATTTGTTGTTTTATAAGATATGTTTGGAATCGCCAAAGTCACACAATAACACATTTATCCGATTGAGGCGGTGGTAGACCAGCAACCCCCCGCTTTCTGAGAGGTGAAATTACTGTTTTTGTCAATGGAGTCTGATGGCTTCGGCAAAAGCATAGATCACGGGTCTTAAAAGAGGTTTTTGACCCCAAAGGATCCTCAGATTTACTTGAGCCACGAAACTATTGTTTGAGAATGTTTTGAAAGTTGTTGGTTATTTTCAAAAGTTTAAATATGTCTGAAAATTCACATTTCAGTAACCTGAATCCAATGAATCCATATTAGTAGCACAGATGAATCGACCTATTTGTAAATAAACACCAAAAGAAGCTCAGCTACTAAATGCTCCATTATGTTTACCAGCTATCTGCTAACTGTTTCTGTCTGTTGTTTGGGACATTCACTGAAAACAGCTGCCGGCTGCATCTGCAAACGCTGGTGTTGAGGGAGGTGAGAGTGAACCAAAGCAGGGAAGTCAAGAAAACTAAAACAGTGAAGTGAAAGATGTTATTTAGCGCTGATGGAAGTCTTTGATTCACTATTAGTTCAAGAATACCAATTATAGCAGCTTTAAGATAGGGCCTTCAGTGCACTCATCCACCTCACTTTACTTGAAAGGATTTAGTCCTTCGTTTAGCTACTTGTTGCTGAGTCATGCAGCAGCAGTACAGCAGAACGAATTACAGTGTAATATGGTTCACATTAGCAGTGAGAAAAAGCAGCGAGCATCTGCCTAAACTGCTCTAAGATGCTTTCACAGGCGATAAGCCACCCGGTAATGGCAGCCTGGGGTCATTAGGGTCTGTTGTGCAGACAGTTTTCCACGGCACGGAGAGAGTAAACATTTCTTATTCATGGTTTTAATCACGGATGACAAAACATCCAGTAAATAAAAAAGGGAAGGGGAAGAAAGTTGGTGTTGACTGTGAGCCTTAGAAGTTTTTGGGGCAGTCTGCTGGGTAACGAGAGGGAATTAAAACTGTGGCGAATTTAGAAATGTGTGTAAGGGGAGGCTGACATTAACAGGCTGGCGTGGAGAAGAGCTGGCGTAGGCCCAGCACTCAGCGCTGACAGTGTGAGGTCCTCTCTGCCCATTCTAATGAGCCATTGTGAGGGTCTGAGCACAGCGGGGCCCCCTGGGGGGCAAATGCAGTCAGATCTGCGATGGAGGGCCCGGGAGGAAGTCCGCGGCAGAAGGATGAAATGGTTGTCCACATACCACCACCACCAGATGGTTAAACAGCCTCAGTGGAAGACGGGAGGGACATGAAACGTTGTCAAGGTCACATACAGGAAACTGCATCATATTCAGAAGCCGCTTCCTGTGACCCCAGTAATGTCAGCTCTTTGTTTTTGCAGAAATATCTTCTTATGGACAATGCGGATGTCCAGGTGACATCATGTGAGATAATATTGGACCTATACACAGGATCTTGTGGAAATACTCCTTGCATTAGTCACAGTGACGCTTATGCAGAGACTTCTTGTTGATGTTGTGTAAAAAACGGGGACAATGGACAGGTCATTGTTCACGTGTGAGTCATGATCGACTCATACAGTACGTAAAGAACGGAGCATCAAGCTAATTTAAATCTAATGAGATCATCGCAGGGTTATAATATGCTTTGCCCCTACATTTCATTCTTCTCGACAGGTCTAAATAATGCGTGGCACCGTAGGGGACATCGGTTTTCATTTGAACCCTACAGCAGAGATGGGAATCCACAATATATGCCATGGAGTACTTTTTTTTTTAAATTGCAATCAGAAAGTAGAGCATTCGACGATGACACCTTTGACAGGACATGACAAACTAATCAGTGAAACCACCTGGTGCCGTGTTTTTGTTGGCAGGAAATGCTCCATGTTCTCCAGAAAGACATGGCTGGTTCATAGCCACACTGTGACCGACAGTCTCACTAACAGTCAGACCTCACTGTCACAAAGCCTTCTTAAATGTTAGGGGTCTCAGTTTGTAATAACAACCTATAGCTCTTTGAAGAGGGCAATAAGAGTTGTGACGGTCAGAGCTGTACATATGGAAGCTCTGAGCATTACGTCAGTACTCATACATTATGGTTCCTTGTGCATTTTTCTTTAAATGCACAATATGTAATTGTATTGCCTCTAGGGGTCTCTCAATCCTTACAATAACAAAAGACGGAGTGTGGTGTTGTCGCTGTCGTCATCAGTCAGCTATTCACTGAAGTTCGTTCAGGATTCATTCATTGTTCAGGACATTTTTACGGAAGGATGAATTATCCTCAGAGGTCTTCTCCTCGCCAAAACAAACGGACCAAGTAATTAAAACCGGAAAACACTTTCTTTAATTACTCAATCATTATAGTGTACATTTGTATGCTTCCAAGCTCCCATTAATCATCAATTGCGCTCTAAACTGAAAAGCCAAGTTATTATACAGCAGTTTTACACAAAAGCCATCAGCATGACTCTCTGACCTGTAGGCGGTTATTTCCATTTCTCGGGCCATCTTCTCGCTGAGCAGCTCTTTGTAGTCCTCACACTGCTCCTTCATCTGCACCTGGAAGTCTTCCTCCTGCTGCCGCATTTCATCTAAAGTACCCTGAAACACACAGACACAGCATGATGGGATTAGAGATTAATGTACAACATAACCACTGGTCCTTCACATTTTATGATTAGTCTTTTATCAGTCGACTCTCAGACCTCTAACTCGGCGATCTCGTCCATGTACGCAGCCTTCTTCATCTCAACCTCGTCCTCCAGCTCCTCGTTACACTTCTCAAGCTCAGCGAGCTCCTTCTGTAGCTCTGCAATCTACAGAAACACAGAATTAAAGACTTTTACTTAGTTATATGGTCAGTAAAAACATAGTCATAACATTGAGATGTTCCCTTCAGGGTCACCATCATGTTTTTGGCCACCATCTTTAGCTTCCCAACAACTGAGAAATACAAGTTGTTGTTATGAACAACTATAAGTGACTGCCATGAAATTGGTTTATAAATTCATGATCCCCAGAAGATGAATACAGAATATCTTTGTGATCCTTTGACTTTCATTGTGTCCACTATAAGTTTGATGTTTGATATGATAACAAACAATAACCTAAAGGATACATGGGATCATTCTTAGTGGGTTAGTCACAACGACCAATCACATTACACAGTTATTGTATCCTTTTTGTAAACATAAAACTGACTTAAATTTGGCTCTGAGAAACCAAAGTAAAGTATGCAAATCAACCTGTACTAGACAGATAAAACCGGTTTCTTTACTTCTGCACCCCCTCCTGTGTCAGAGGCTGTGCCGTCCTGCCGTGAGTAATTACAGCAATCACAGAAATTCAACAATTAGCTGTCACAGCCAGATGGGGATCCAGGCGGTCGTCTTTCAGCGAGATCATGTGAGCAGAGGAAGACCCTGATGATGACTATTAAACCTGGGCGAGTCACTTACTCCTACCCTCAGTAGTGGCCCATCAGTGTCTGCTCCATTATATACATTTCTGTGTCGGGGCTGATTTCACTGCAATCTGTTTGTTTGGCCATGTTGTGTCTCAGTGAGAAACCAGACCCGAAGCATCCATCAGCGGCGAGAGAGGAAACAGAGCAGATCAGGCCGAGCTGTTCATCTGTCAGGCTGGATGGAGCAGAACTGAGCACTGCATATTAAAGAAAAGTAGATGATGTCGGGAGAGCTCTGCTGTGGTTACAGAGGCTCACTGTTTATTTAAAGAGCTGGAGGTAGAGCCGCAGTAATGAGAAGCAAACCGCCATGTTTGATACAGATGTGGTCTGACCACTGATGGATGTCAAAGAGACCAAAGTGCAGGAAGAGGAGGAATGTTCTCTGGGTCACCTGCTGATTTTACCTGAGTCATAATTTCCTGTTTCGTCTCTTTTTTTAAGATTCTTCCTTTCATCACAGCAGCATCAACATGGACACATATTTAAGACAAGAAACAGGGCAGGTAACATTACAATACAAAAACAATATGAAAACCCTTTAAGGTACATTTGATCTGGGATTAAACTCTGTATTTTATTTTAGGACTGACTGCCGTCTACGTCCATCTCACTTGCCATACTTTGCTATTTCACTCAAAACTCCGTTGCTTTATTTTTCTGATGAGAGATATCTGATAAAGGTTTATTTTCTCTCTGCCATTTGCAGAGGAAGTCTCCTGTCAGTGTGTGTGTGTGTGTGTGTGTGTGTGTGTGTGTGTGTGTGTGTGTGTGTGTGTGTGTGTGTGTGTGTGTGTGTGTGTGTGTGTGTGTGTGTGTGTGTGTGTGTGTGTGTGTGTGTGTGTGTGTGTGTGTGTGTCAAGTTTTAAGACGTTTCCGATGCTGCAGGCGCTTTGAAAGACTGTACTTAATAACTGAGGACACAGAGGGCAATAAATCCTGTCTGAGCTGAAGCCGAGCCCTTCACATCTCCCGCTGAAAGTGTCCGCAGAGTAAACACTCTGGTCAGCAGGATCTCCCACACTGTTGCTCTGCTGTCACTCAGCTGTTCTCCCCTGCCTTCGCCTGCTGTGGGAACCCATTCATTTGAAACTTTGTTTGATTTAGGAGCTGATGGCCAGTCGTGGGTTGTAAGACTCCTCGCTTTTCTTGTCAGTAAGGAGCTGGGAAACGTGTCCTGGGAAGATCTGAATCAGCAGGCAGCAACATTAATTTGAATGATGGGTAAATCTGAGACTTAAAGGGTCAGTTCAACCCCCAACAATACAGATTTTCTTACTCAGCACTATTTTAATTTAACGGAAATAGCTCATTTTTATGATAATCGCTTATTCACTTTCTTGTCAAGAGCTAGCTTAGTCGATTAATTTGTATATCTGTTAATGAAAAATCCAGCTAGCACTAACTGCTGGTTTACATAGCTTAGCATAAAGAATACACATGGGGTGTTTCTCAATGTCGAGTACGCTTGCTTGGTAGCACAAGTCTTCCGAGTCACTTGCTTCAGAAGCGAGGCAAGAATACTTCCTGGCATTCAGAAAACAAAGAGTGGAACAGGCGAGCAAGTGTGCAGGTGTGCGTCATATGAGAGGCCCCGCTTTACATTTTCCGCCACAGATTTGGGGAAATTGGTCCGTGCGCAAAGCATTATGGGGATTTGAAGACCGCGGAGTCTACACATGTGCAGCCTTGAAATTTCTCCTAACAAAGTACGCCGGGCTCGGTAGAATTCCAAGTATGCTGGACATTGGAACAGTACTTCAGCGGCACTCGATGACGTAGTATGCTTGAAATAGTGGCTCTGGAGCAGCTTTACTCGAGATTAAGAAACACCCATGGTGTTATAATTAAACATATAAAATATAATTTTTTGTGATGCAAAATTTACCAAGAAATGGCAATGTCTTTGGATCCTTCGTTCAACATGGAGGCATTTGGACCAAAACTGTTTTCAGATGCAATCTAAAAAGGGGATAGTAATTGATATATAATATTTTGGGTGTAAAGTATTCCTTCAGTTCAGAGGTGAACAACAATATTTTCAAAGTGTGCGTGGCAGTGGATTCTCAGAGTCTTGTCAATCCAAACCAAATCCTAAATGTGTCTTAATGTCAGCACTACTTTGTGTGGTCTGCGTGAACAGACCCTCTAAAAACGAATGAAAAAAGTGAGAAAGCAGTTGGTCCTCTCACCAGCTTCTTCACTTCACTGACGTCCCTCATCTTTGACAGGTCTTTCACCTTTGACCCTGCAGCTCCTCCCACTTGCAGTTGTTTTCCATCACCACGGGGAACCACAGCAGAGGATGCTGCACCGCACTCAAACTGCAAAGACAGAAGAAGTGGAATAAGTGCCGCTGTAAAACTTCTGACCTTTCATTTTGAGACTGGAAATGCACAGGAGCATTGAGGTTAGCGCTTTCTTTTGGGCAGTAAGTGCACTCTGACAGGGGAGCAAAGAGCAATCAGAGCCTCTCAGAGCGTCTGATGGCTAAAGCTCTCCAGCACATTGCTGATTAGACGGAACAAATGCAGCAGAACAAGCTACACAAGGGTGCACAGGTGTGTGGGAGCCAGCCAGCAATCACCATTACTGTTCAAAACCCAATAGCAATCATTTTTAGCATCGAGACAATTGCGTTTCATAATCGAGGCCAGACAGGACGGTGTCCAGCTGGCGGGAGGAAAGACATGGGGAGGGGGAATAGATGGGGTATGGGGGAACAAAAACCATCCATTTTGACAGACACACAAATACAAATATATACATAGGCTGGATACCCTGCCTCTAAATGAAGGACACACACACACACACACACACACACACACACACACACACACACACACACACACACACACACACACACACACACACACACACACACACACACACACACACACACACACACACACACACACACACACACACACACACACACACACACACACACACACACACACACACACACACACACACACACACACACACACACACACACACACACACACACACACACACACACACACACACACACACACACACACACACACACACACACACACACACACACACACCAGCGTCCACTCCAGTGCTGCAGAGGAGCCTGGGAAGGCGGCCAGCAGTCTGATTACAGCCCTGACCTCTGAACCGGGCAGACATCCTCGCCCCAGAGGGGGTCAGACCCACCGGAGCTATAGTCTGACCCCAATGCAGCACGTCACACACACATAACACACACACACAGGTATACAAAGGCATGCTGTTCCTGGTGCAGTGCTGAACCCCTGATTCTCAAGTTCTTCCCTGGTGTTGTGTTAAGAGGGAAAGAAAACAAGTGGGAGTATCATTGTGTGATTTGTGAAAATTGAGATTTACATCTGGACCTGAGCGCAGCGTGTCAGCGGGAGAGGAGGGGGGGAGCGGTGGTCAGTAGGCGGGTGAGGATGGCAGCTGCTGGTGGAAGAAATGCTCAAATCCTTTTTACTCGCATAAGAGAAACAATTAAAAAGTCAAACAATAGTTATTCAAACTTATAATGAAGTAAAATTACAGAATTATGAGAAATAAAGTATGAAATGTAAAAGTACATGTCCCTGTCAGTGATATTTAATAATGTATGAAGTTATAAATTTAATACTGATGCATCGAGGTGCAACTGTCATTTTGCTGTTGCTTGTTCAAGGTTTATCTGGTGTTTCTTTATAGGCAAGTCGTTTGGTCCTGTGGTTGCCACACCTAGGGGTCGACCTCCCCTTCAAAGGGTCACAAGATAAATCTGAGGGGTCACGAGAAGATTAATGGGGGAAGAGAGAAGAAAAAACAAAGTTCTGCCACACAAGTTTGTATTCTTTTTTTGGACTTCTCTCACGTATTTTCTGTTTTGTGTGAATCTAGGTACATTTAGACAGACACTGAGAAAATAACGTGTTCGTTTTTACATTAGAGCATGCAAACAACTAGTAGAGACCTAAAATACAAGTTCGAACCTGAAAAATTACATTTTATAAATCCATACTTAATGTATTTTACCAAGATGTTTCTTTAACCCAAATATGTAGTTATTGTGTCCACCATTGGTGTGCATGAGTTTGACTGAGGTCATAGTATGATGAGAACTAAAGTCAGAAATAGCTTTGTTTGTCCGACGGTTGTTCACAGACATGCTACTGTAAAGTATCCGGCATTAAAAGGTTTCCCATTCATGACATGTTTATGTCTTTTTTGTTGTACCTGGAGGCTCTCAGCCAGCTGGCAGTAGTACTCCTTCACATCCAGGGCCGCAGTGATGTCAGGGACACCAAATGTAATAGCTCTCATCGCTCCTGTCGTCCCTTCATCTGGCTCCAACATGCTCTCCACCGCCTGCAACATGTCAACACACACAAACACACAGAAGTGAAGTTTATGCACATCATGAACACAGTGGTGATCTGTGAGTCATTTTTTTGTCAGCTAAACTTCAATCGCTGGATACAAATCATGCCATCTACTGTTGTAGTTGGACTGGGGGGGGGGGATCTAATTTGATATGTTTAATAGTTTTGACAAGAACAATTCATCAAATTATATTAGCATATAACATGTTTTCTATGTAAAATCTTGATTTGTAACTATTAACTTAAGCTGAAATACATAAACATGGTAGTGCAGTTGAAGTGGTATCACATGGAAAATAGTCAAATGAAGGTACTCTTAATCATACTTAAATACAAAACATTAGTAAATGTACTTTGTACCATTCCCCCTCTTCAAATGCACAAGCACAACATTTTAAAGCCTTTTACACACAGGAAAGACCTCAACATACATGTATTATACATAGCCCCTTGAGTAAAGAACCCACATCCATTACAGAGAAAATGAACTGTTACAGAGCTGCAGAAGCAATCTAACATTTCTCTCCTTTCCCCTCCACCCAAATAACGACATGGCTGCCGATTTGCGAGGGGAATAGGGGGTATCTGGAAGTGGCGATAATAACAACAGTTAATAAAACAAAGGGAACTTCTGTTTTCATTTGGTATTCAGCTGCATTTCCCGGACTGCGAGTTATCGAGCGTGTCCCAGAGGGAGTGTGTTAAACGCCTGGCGGCCCGGGTCTGCAGAGGGAAACGCAGAGTGATGGAGCTGGTCCCGCTTCAGCTGCCTCCCTCCCTGCCTGGAGCCTCCAGATCTGACACTGGGGCGCGTCTATCATCTCCTGGCGACGTGGAGAGCATTGCAGAAGGTGGAGGCAGCAGGGTGTGTGTGTGGATGTGATAAAGGTAATCATGTGCATTGGACATGGTTGACATTTTGGAACATGTACTGTATCTATTCACCTTAAAGCCAAGATTGCGTGACAGATGTCTCTCTCATATCTTTGTGTTGAATATGAAGGTTTTTTTGACAAAAGCAGCCAACAAACTGCACAAGCTGTACCGATGTTAGCTTTGAGCTAGCCGGCCTTTTTGTGTGTTCATGTGTATCTATGTTCTTACCATCTTCTTAATTTGAGACATTAACGAGAGCTTTTAATCGGTTTTAGGATCTCAGCTATGTATGTTTCTCAAGATCAAACCTTAAATCGGCCAGCTAAAGCTAAAACCTACTTAAAGGTCCCATGTCATGCTTTTCTGGTTATTACCCGTCCCCTTGTGTGTTATGAAGGTTTTTCTGCATGTAAACGGTGTGCAGAGTCAAAACCCTCAAAGTACACCCTGTAGCGAGTAAAACTCTAAAACAGAAAATACCTCCCCAAAACGCCTCGTTGGAGATACGTCATTGTCCATTTGATTCTTCCGGGTACGCATGATGTCAACCGTACCCGGAACGAAATGGACCAATCCGTGGAGCTGTTACGTTACGTCCCCGCTGATTGGTCCAAATTGACCAATCCACAGACTTCCTCACACACACAGTAGCCTCCTCCCAATAGCTGAAATGCACACGGAGGAGTCGAGGAGGGGTGCGGGAGGAGACGAAAGGGAGGATACACGCCAGCAGACTACACGGAAGTGTTTTCACTACTCGCGTATAAAAGCCCTGCCCCCACCTTCATAGCTGGTCGATTTCAACAGAGGAAAACCGACAACTGGAAGATGAGTGGAAAAGCGTCACAAGTTCTATAAGTGCTCACAGCTGGGTGGGAATTATTATGTGCAATTCATTTCTAAAAGGCTTTCACATTACTATAATTATATATTTATTTAAATGTAGGCTACATTTTACGCGAAAACGGAACACAAAAGAAGGACCAACCATCATACATTGAATTCCTTGACTAACAAGAGAAAGATTTATTCATTTAAATAAATATTTAACAACAAATGGGCCGGTTCAAGGGGTTATTCAGTTAAGCCCGATGAGAGGATACAGCTGTGCACATGTCATCATTAACAGACGTCGTTTAAGAGTGACGTTTGAGTGAACGAGGACATCCCAATTAATACCTGAGGACTCCTCTGTCCTCGCGTCACCTCCTCGTGTCTCTTGCTCGCATCTTACGGAGGCGGAGCTAAGACGCAAGGAAGGGAAGCGAGTGAGGGAAAGGAGGAGTCGAGGAGGGGTATTGGGATGAGGCTACTCAGTGCAAGCAGCTCTGCTGATTTCTCCTCCCTGCTGCAGGCTGATAACAGACAGTTGGGAAATTCTCTCTGCAGACCCATTCTCACAGCGTTTATCAACCTTTTTCTTACTCAATATCAAGCCACACTTATTGTTTTTACTTCGGCTGTGACTTTGTGTGTGCTCAGGATGAGTTTGGCTGTTTCGCTGTGTATCGCTAAACAAGGAAACAACACCTCCACGGAGCTTAGCGCGATTCACAACGTCCCGACCAATCAGAGCACACTGTGCTCACAGGGAGGGTGGGGGCTGGAGCTATTGGAGCTACAACGAGCCGTTAAAGGCAGAGAGTGAAATTCAGTGAATACACGTAGTTTACAGAGATGCTGTTTGAGAAACCAATGTGAGTTTGGAAAATTGCACAATATAAATGTATTCTAGTCGAGCTCAACGATGGAATTATGATCAGTGGAAATGGCCATGACATGGGACCTTACGTTATACTCCTACACAGTATGTTGCCAAATGTGAACACAAGACGTTTTTTTGTATTACTTTTACTTCAGGAAATTATCTTCACATTGGCAGATTTCTACCATACAAACTGTTTTGAATCAGCCATCTCCTGTTATTGTTTTGCAATTTCAAAGAGCCCTTGTCTAAATCTCTAACAATGTTAATGTAAATAACAAAGGACTCTGGGAAAATGGAGATGACCCCCAACTCTCTGACTGACCTTTTCATCTTGTCCATGTTCGATTATGAAGCCGATTCATTAAGCCCTAGAAAACCTGCACGTTTTACTCATTGGCATGAAATAATATTTTACTAGTATCTTTGCCTCAATTTCTACTTTCACTGTTTAAAATGTGCTTCACATTCTGTCCTAACACCATGCAGACATCTGTCTTAGTTTAGCCGGAAACTGTAAATGAGAAAAGTGAAACTCTGTCCAAAGGTAGAATTGACCTACCAGCATCTTTAGTTCACTGAAAAACAACTTATGTCATTTGTTTATCTCTGCACTGAAAACTGTACGAGGACTGAAATGAGCCAAACACATGCAATCATGGCCTAATGTTTCCTCGTTGCATGATACACTAGATAACACATTTTAATCCTCTCTCCATATGTTGCTGTTGACGGGGCTTTTTTGGCTCTGCATGAAGGTCATCCCAGCTGTGTGTGTCACCACAGGGCTGGACATTTCTCCAACTTCCCTGTCTGACCTAGGTGCTACATTTTAAGTCATTTTCAAGACTATAAACAATTCCCGTTTCATCTCACTGCGGCTATATTTCCTCTCTCCCCCTCACCGTCTTGTGCTGGGCCTCCATGTTGGCCAGCTGCTCCTCGTAGATAGCCACTTGCTCCCTCAGCGCCAAACACTCTGCTGTCACAGCATCGACATCCTGCACAGAAAATCAAATTAACACAGGCAGCAAGTAAAAAAGTTCAACTTCATTTCAGGAGGTGTCTGAGCAGTAAATCACACCACAGGTTGATGAAAAGTAGAATAAAAGTCTTTGTTCCCACCCTGAACAGCCATTTCAGGAACTATCAGCACATCCACCTGTTTCACTGAACAGCAAGTAGACACCGCAATGCAGAGGAAGGGGGAGGAGGAGGAGGAGGAGGAGGAAGATCAGAAGGAGGCTAACTAGACACAAAGCCCAGTCCACCAATCCATCCACCAGTAGGGGTTCTCAGCTCATCTAGTCTTTTTAAAGCACCAGATTAATTTGTGTTGGAGGCAATTACTGTGGGTGCATTTACTTTGAGACTCACGCAGAGAGAGTTTGGTGGAGAAGATGTGGAGCCTCGCTGGCAGGGTGGCAGTGTGTTTGATGGACAGCAGTAAGCTAAAGTAGAGAAGTCCTGCTGCTACCTGTGTTCAACAATCTCCCAGTGGCTTAACAACAAGGAGAAACTTGTTGTTAATCACATTCTGTGCAACTTTAGCTCAAAGCTGTCCGTCAAAAGGGGGGGGGGGGGGGGGGGGGGGGAGTTGATTTGCCAGTCCGCCCAGTCCGTGAGGGGCTCAACTTCACCAGCTCTCTAACAGTAAGAACAGATAGTTAAAACTCACGTTCGGGATCATTAAGTTACATTGACATTTCAAAATCCAGTGTGTGTTCTCTGCCCTGATGAGGACCCTGTGAACCGGTGGGCGTTTCAACCGATATGCCTGACTAAATAAAGGCTTTTAATATAACTTCTTTCCTTGTTCTGCCCAAGAGTGCGTGAAGAACATTTACTTTTGTAATGCCCATTTTTTTTCATCATACTTTATGAAACAGACTGAGCACCAGGCCTCCTCATTCATCTACTTCATTGTTATCGTATTTGAATTCTAACTATTGTTGTTGAACTCATTTTGTTTCGCACTGGCTGGCTTAATTATTGTTCCTACGATTATCCTTCACCACTGGGAGAGTCCGAATCTACCAAAAGGTACTAACCAGGTTAAGCTGATGACAGAAAATGCTTCATTTGAGTTTATTTAAATGATAAATTATGAAAGAAAATAACCACTTGACCAGGTCTATGATAATTTTTTGGATTACATAAAAAGGATAGAAACAGGTAACTATAACATGTAAGAGGAGATATGGTTATTTTGTCAAGCATCCTTCATAGTTAAGGATACAAAGGACACAACAAGTGACATACAAAAACATAAATTGCGCATCAGTGGCAACTGAGTAACAATACTGAACTAAAATGTTTTAAATCCCTTTGAGACAGTGAAAATGGAACAGCTTGGGTCATAAAAATGGAGTAGAGCTGGCTGGAGACAAACGATACAATAGTCGGCATTTGACTCTAAAACAAGACCAAAGTGCCGTGTTTCATCACTGTCAGTCTCCCATTATTCTGGGAGGACTGCAGCTCGCAGTGGGTTGAGCTGTGCAGTGCTCGCTCCTCTCCTCCGCATCTCTTCCTCCCTGACAATTTCCCACCAACTCTTGTCACCATGCAGCTGCTTCCAATTCAGCACCAGAGAACTGAGCCAGCAGGAACATTACGGCGACGTATTACAGCCTGCATTACATCTGTAAGGTAGGAATTAAAACCTCCATCGCATCTGGCCTGGCTGGGAGGAGATGGGCTCTGGCGTGTGTGTGTGTGTGTGTGTGTGTGTGTGTGTGTGTGTGTGTGTGTGTGTGTGTGTGTGTGTGTGTGTGTGTGTGTGTGTGTGTGTGTGTGTGTGTGGAAAAGTTGGTGTCTCAGGTTGCAATGGGCCAACAGCCCAGGCTGAATGACTGCTGGTGATCAACACTGATTGGGCTACAGAGCAGCAGCTGTGCAGAGTTTCAGCTGATTCACCAGGAGGAGGAGGAGGAGGAGGAGGAGGAGGAGGAGGCGGCGGCTTTACAACACTGCCATCTAGTGCTGAAGGTACATCAGCAAAACAAAGGTCTGAGCATGTGCAGCACAACTAAAGGAATTAAAGATTGACATGTTTAAGTAGACTTATGGACTTAACATTCAGCAATTTGTTTAATGAGTTTTAGAGACATAGTAATTACCAGGCATCTGGGGGTCTAATGAACGGTGCTAGTGGTTGCATTATGGGTAAATGTTGCATATGGGTAGTGTTTTTGGAGCTTAACCCACACTGGTGACTAAAACTGTATCTCAGCTTCTACTACACTACCAACTGTTTGTGTCTTTATCATGCAAAAAACTGAGGACAATCTGCATCCGAGGACTGTTCATGTTTTATAGAAAAAGTGTATTTGTCACCCTTGGCATGGAATATGTTGCTGACTTGAAAATAATGGATTGTTAAATGCTTTTAAATCCAAAAGTAACCCTTACCTGGTTATTGAAACATAGTTTTGTTTTTATTGTTTGTGTTATTTTAAAGACGACCTATTATGATTGTTGGGGTTTCCCTTTCCTGTAGTGTGTTATAAAGGTTTGTGTGCATGCAAATAGTCTGCACACGCTAAAATCCCAAGGTTTCTCTCCCACACACTCCCCCCTTGCCTGAAACACCTCCATTAAACTACTTTGTTTACTTCTGTAACATAGTGACATCACTATGTAACACTCGTGCTCCCATTGGCTAGCGCACCAAGACATTGTACGTGATCGGCTAAGGAGCGGGACATCTCTTTGCGGTTGACTAATCACAACAGGAGTTGGCCAGCTAACCAATCAGAGCAGACTGAGCTCTAGTTTCAGACAAAGGATGAAAAGAGGTGCTGCAGCACAGGTAGTGTGAGAAAAATAGGGACATTTTAAAACATTAACCTTTATTGTTATTATAACATGTTTTACCTCAGCAACATCTTGCCGGTCCTGCAGCAGGAGGATCCTCTGCTGAGCGGCCTTCTCATACTCTGTCACCAGACGCTCCAGCTCTTTCTGCCGCTCCTCGGTGTCACACAGGATCTCGTCCTGCAGGGAGACGCAGAGACGACAGTGATGGATGTTGACAAGGTTATAGATCAACCCCGCCCGTCACTGTACAAACTGAAGTCAAATTGATGTGATGGGACGTGCAAAAACATTATAGGAATGTCACACAGAGAAACATGCACAGACACACCCAGCAGCAGCACGTTACCCTCTCCATGCGCAGCCTCTCCACCACAGCATCCAGACTGAAGTGAGGCAGGACCACAGAGGAGGAGCTGCTGGAGGCCTGCCGCCTGCTCAGCTGCTCCTCCAGATCAACTATCTGACATTCAAGAGACTCGTTCTCCTCCTCAAAACAATGAGCCTACAGGGCATAGAGACAGACTATTAAGGTATTATAGGTATACACTGTACAGTATATATAAATCATGTAAGTAAGTGCATTACTCCAGGACTGTACTTAAGTACAAACGTGGGGTTACAAAATGAACACAACCTTAATGGGCACCTATAATGCTTTTAGGGAGTTTTCCATTTCCTGTAGTGTGTGTTATGTAGGTTTTTGTGCATTTAAATAGTCTTCAAAGGTTAAAATCCCAAAGTTGAGGTCAGAGGGAGGCAAATATGAACCTGGAAATTAGCATAATAGGGCCCTTTTAAACATGTACAGCAGAAAAAACAGTATAGTGTATATTAATGCAGTTGTTCACTTTCTATTATATATTAACCTATATATTTTACTTAGGGATTTGAACGACGACTTGAACTTGTTGTGAAGCATTTTTACAGTGTAGTATTAGTACTGTTGCTGAAGTAAAGGATTACAAATATGTATTACACTGGTATAATCTTTATGTAAAGAGTTAGATTCACTTCTTCATTTAGCAAGGGGCAGAAGAAAGATAAAGTGCTGATGAGCAGTTTGTCCTCACCAGCTCAATAACCCGGACCAGGCGGTCGTTCAGAGAACCGATGACGTTTCTGTCCTGGACAAACCGGCTCAGACCCTCTTTGTTGAGCGCCTTCGCAGCTACAAAGTCTAAGTTGTCACAGTCACACTCATCAATGGAGGCCCCCCTGAGAGGAGGACACAAAGTACCAAAGACTGGAAATGAAGGATCCTGGGGGGTCATTTGTCCACCTTCAGGGATAGTTAATGACTTTAATAAAGAAAAGGCAAACACAGTAAGTGTTTGACCACGGTGCAGCCTCATTCTGTTAATGCTTCAGTGCTTCCAGCCCTGCTGTCACGGTAAATGAACATGGACTGTGACGTAATTATTTCCATGAGCACAAAAGGAATTTGTACAGTAGAGGAGGGAACTGAGAAGAAGTAATGGTGATCTACTTTCAGAACATCCGTAATGATTTTCTCTCCTGTATCTTTTTGTGGATTGTAATAAAAAGAAAAAAACATTCAACTTTTAAGCAAAAAAAGAAATACATAATATCTATACAAAGATGAAAAAGCTGTAAAAGAAAAAAAATTCCCCACCAATTACACAGGTGAGATGTTTTTCACCTGTTCTTAACAAGCTTTACTTCCATACTTTGACCATTTGTTATCAAACTTAGAAAACGGATCACCAGAATGTTTTACCCCCCTACATGTTTCATCAACATTCAGGAGAACATGCGGAACCCCTCTCAGATATGTTACCCCAAAATGTTTTTCTGAAAAAACAACAACTTCTTATATGACATATTCTCAGCAGAAAAACAGTCACTAATTTATCAATATCTTTTAAATTGGTAAAGTGCAGTACAAATACTGAAGCTGCCCTCCACCCAGAGCCCCTCACTGACCTGACGGAGGCCCGGTACCCCCCCGCACACTGCGCACTCGACCCTCCATTCCGACTCCAGCTTTCATCCTCGAACAGCTTTCGGTAGGAAGACACTCGCAGCATGGCCATGGCTCTGTGAGGTTAAAACTGGACTAAACACAACAGGGAGAAAGTGGCAGCAGGTCCAGGGCGGGGGGTGTCTTATACCGCAGGGACGGAGAATGTAGCGTTGAGGTGAAGATCTCTCACCGTGCACTGAGCGGACTAAATATACCACAAACATCAGCCTGTAACGATTTCACATGTACCTGAAGAGTGAGCTCCTGAAAACCCTTGGTCATCATCTGAATAACAAGCTGTCAATAATAAGGCAGGGGTAAATGGAAAACAAAAACAGCTTTATTTCTGTTAAATAAATTAAAGCACCAAAACTCTGAAAAGTTGAAAACAGGTGCGAGTGTTTCCTCATGTACCTTTTAAATGTACCTTAATTTTATGAACAGATTGTGACAAAAACTGAAGACAAAAAGCACGATGCAGTACATCATTTTGAACGGTAGCATAAAACAAGGAAATCAGAGGTTATCGATTATATTGATAGTTAGTTCTTCTAAAACCAAGTGAATAAATACAAAAATCTGAACCACTGGGAATTATTCGTACATTAGTGAAAAAGCTCAGCTAGGTTTACATCATGAGAGGGAAATGGTGTATTGATGGCAATAAGGCAGAAAAAAACTACGCAAGAGATGAGTAACGTCAGCCGGACTATACATGACATGATTGTCAGTGTTGTCACCAAACAATACATCTTCTGAACCTCCTGGAGCATCAGAGAAGAAAACCTCTGGGCTTTTTTCTGACATGTATACACTACAGGAGATACAGGGAAATGTCATACATGTAAATATTTTTGTCGACTTGGAGAATTAACGCTGACATCTCTTGGGTAAAACTATGAAAGAGGAAATGGCTATTACACAGAGCATAAAAGTTCCTTATTTCAGTAACCAGGAAATGTCTTTCAACAGTGAATACAGAAGAAAATGACCTTAGTGGCACACATGAAACAGTTTGTATCCTGTAGAATAATGGGTCATTATATCTTGCACTGTGAACGTGCAGCATCACCTAAAACAAGAGTATTACACATCTGGTTTCACTATGGGGAACAACAGCTGTATCTTGGCATCGCACAGGCCTAAAATAACAAAAATGTGCTTTAAGATGAGGCAGAAGTTTGGAAAAAGACACATAAACAAACACAGACAATAACAGTACCACCTTCGTGACAACCTGTAGGACACATTTACAGATTTTCATCATGATACGGACAGTCAAACACCCATGAGACAGGGAAACAATCAGTATTACACAGTTTAAGACACAGAGAATCACAGAGGGTGACTCTTTGTTTGACCAGGAAGTTAGAGTGTTAACTGAGTGTTTTGTAACTCAAGAGGAACTGGCTAAACTAGATGTAGGGCTCAGGCTTTGAGTTACAAAACAACATCAAACGTCCACGACACCGTTATCTATGACATGATGATAAAAAAAAAAGCGATGCATTTTTTTAAAGAATGCAGAGCTTGAAAATAAACCACAGAAACCATAAAGTGTTGCAAACATGGAAAAATATATATAAATAACAGTTAAAATACAAGGATTATGTTAACCAAAAGTTCTCGGAGATATCTATAATGTTGTCCCCTCAGTTAAAATGATGATTGTCATGATTTATCTAAAGCTTTAACATTCTTAGAGATACATTTTTCTATAATTATCCCATTTCAAACTATTTAGAATTGTATTCAGTCTACTTCTTAAAACTTCAGGAATTTTCTTTTAGTGTAATTTAGTATTTTGCTTAGCATCTCTGGATAGGTAGTGTTTTCACATTCACACCACTCACTGTTCAGGGGTTGTTTTGGCATGGTAAGAAGTCTCAGTTAAGGACAGCTCTCGTGTGGAGGTGTTCAGAAAGGGCAGAGGCAACAGTTCAAACCTCGCACAAGTACTAACGAATCCACTGAGCTGTCACACTGTGAACAAACTGAAGATAGGACACTTGGTCTCGAGTTCCTCTGACATGAGAGTTTGTGAAACGGGTGCAAAACCTCTGCACTGGTCTCCAATAGATGATAATGTAGCACGTGGATCACGTTACACAGCGTCCAGCAGGTCCATAGCCAACAGCAGGTCACACACCTGACTGTTGTTGTGAGGTACCTTTGTCCTCGGTTACTCCTCGTCTGCAGCCATGAGGAACCCCAGGATGAAGTCGATGGTTTTCTGCCGCTCGTTTGGCGTCTGCCTGCCCATCAGGTTGGGAGGGGGTCGGATGAGGAGGCTGGCAAAGAGTGTAGCTAAAATACAAGAGGACGAAGACACACCTTATTTTACTTTAAAGCCAGAAATATTGAACAATGTTAACTGATCTGTACAACCAGCACTTAGCCTTTGACCTTGTGGTAAAGTTATTTAGCAGAAAGAATGCCATGAATGTAATGTGCACACAATACCTTTAAAAGCAGCCAGACTCTTAATTAAATGTTTAAAAAGGAAGCATATAACACCTTTTTGCACTGGTTTCCTGTTAAGTATTTCATTTCCTACATAATTCTTCTGCTTTCACTTAAAACCCTGAATGGTCTGGCCTTGAGCTGTATTACAGAACTCTATTCTCATAAAGTACTGCAGATCAAAGCTGCTAACAATCCCATGGTCTCTTTGAACACTTTTAGAGACAGGCAGTAGCTGCACCAACTCAGAGAAATAATCTCCCTGAAAATATAAAAGAATGTTGAGGAGGTTTCAAACCTATGAGGCTGGCAGTCAGGTTGTTGTTGTGTGAGTGTTTGAGGAGTTCCTTCAGGAAGGCCATTAAGTATCGGAACACGTTGCGGTGAGCGCGGGGCAACTGGGAGATCAACTGTCAAATGTCAAAAAAAGATTAGTCGAACACATTACTGAAAAGTCCTGGGATAATGCAAAGCTAAAACATTTCCTAAACACTGCACCTGTTTGCAGAGGCGGCTGTCATGAGAGCAGTCGAGGCACCGCTGGTAGAGTTCGTAACAAACCACCGGCTCCGGCAAGGCCTCCAAGAAGATCAGCAGAGCCTCGGCTACAGAGTGGTTACAGCCGGCTACTTCAACAGTCAGGGAACAACAAGCTCCTTTTTATGATAATGCTAATAATGCTAGCCCATCCTCGTCCATGAGTTACACGTTTAATATGCATCTTTTCCGTATTCAAATGTTTAAACGCCACTAGACCGATGTTATTCTCGAGTTGTGTTCTGACATTATATCAAATGATTCCAAATGTGTTCTAGCCTAGAGGAATTTGTCCTTTTAATCAAGTTAATCTATTTAATTTGCACGTTGTCTGACTTTTTTATAAAATGGGTTTTAAACTTTAAGACACATTGTTCCGATATACTTTTTAGATCCTGGTTGTTTTGGCTATAATACTACTATACATTTTCTACGAGTGAAGGATTTTAGTCATTGGTTGCCTGGAACCTAAGTAACTGTGAAACAGCTTCAGAAAAGCACTGATAATAAACATTAATAATGTATTCGAAGCAGCGAAAAACCGCCTTAATGTAGGAATCTAACCAGAAGAAGCCGGGTGAAATAATTGTCGTCATCAGTTTTTTGTTATTGTTTTGTTTGAAAGTAGCTGCTCTTTTATCTTCTGTTTGGCATTGCAGTGTTTGCAGGGCTGGGCCCGGCTTTACAAAGAAGGATACAGATGGATTCTGGGATGCTCGTGTCCAGACAGTCGATGATGCTCTGCAGCTCCTCTTGCAGGCCTGGCGTCTGGAACAAGTCCTCCTGGGAGACACACGGGGACAAATACTGAACATTTAAAAACATGTCCTACTAGTAACCTCTGTGCTGGTTTATCTTTTCATAAACCAATATACTCACAAAATAAAAACATGTTGCAACTTCAGTTTTTCTCAATATAGTGCAGCCCAGTTTTACATAAAAAAAAGCACAACATGGAGGTGAAAGCAATGCTTACTCCATTTAAATGTTGCATATGATGTATTTTGTTTTTGCTATGTTTGTCAAATGTAATCTTCTTAAATCTTTTATGTGAGGGACTGCGGATGGAAATGAGCTCAAAGCTAAATCTGGCACTGTTACGCTTGACACATTTGAATGTTTTAAGTGTTCATTACTGTGCATTGTCCCCGCTAAATAAACGATAACAAAAAAACTGATCATAATTCCATTGTTGAGGTCTACTAGAATAGATTTACATTGTTCAATGTTCCAAAATGACATTGGTTTCTCACACAGCATCTCTGTATAGTATGTGTATTCACTCTCTGTCCTAAACGGCTTGTTGGAGCTCCTGACCCCCCCCCCCCTCCCTATGAGCCCACTGAGCTCTGATTGGTCAGCTCGCCCACTCTGTTCTGATGAGTCCACCACCGTTACATCGGAACATCAGTGATTATGTGTTACAATGGCGTTAGCAACCACAAAATGACAAACAGATGAGAATGCTGCGTGGGGTCTGAGTGCCGTGTTGGCGGGACGAGCTGCTGGAGTGCACAGTGTGAGCTGGATTACTGGTGTTGTTTCCTGGTTGCTGCGTGGGGTCTGCGAGTCAACGCGAAACTCAGCCTGAGCACACACACACACACTCGTAGTGAGTGAGTGAGTGAGTGAGTGAGTGAGTGAGTGAGTGAGTGAGTGAGTGAGTGAGTGAGTGAGTGTGTGAGTGTGTGTGTGAGTGAGTGAGTGTGTGTGTGTGTGTGTGTGTGTGTGTGTGTGTGCTCAGGCTGAGTTCAGGCTGAGAAATCCGCGGAGCTGCGGCTGAGCAAAAGATAAGGCTGAGTGCGAGTGTGTGAGGAAGTCCGCGAAGTTACGTCACTACAACCCAAGAAGAAAAAAAATGGAAAGAGACAAATCTCCAACGAGGCGTTCTGGGGCAGCACAGACAGGTCGTTTCTGTGTTAGAGATGTACTCGCTACAGGGTGTACTTTGAGGGTTTGTGACTTTGCAGACCGTTTACATGCATAAAAAGCTTCATAACACACAAGGGGACGGGTAATAACCAGAAAAGCATGACATGGGACCTTTAAAATCAATGAGTCATCTAAATATTGATCAGAATAATTGTTCTTATAATTTGGGCCATAATCCTTCTGCCCTAATTTGGCTATATTACTCCTTTTGAGGAAACATTTTGGGGCAAGCACATAAACAAAAAGAAAATATAATGACAACACCCCTCACGTTCATGGTACATGGACCTGAGCTTGTGAGTGTTTATCAGTTGTCGTAAACGTTTTATCAGCTATGGCCTGCTTACCTGATCACAGGACCTGGTGAAGAGATGGTTGACAAGAATCCACACTTCCTTGGGGATCTTCAGCGGTTTGTCTTCTGTACTTGCACCTTCAGACATCAGGAAGCTAACCTTTGACCTCTCCTGATGACAGAGAACACAATTTGTTTCACACCGACACATCACATTATTTCCTGCAATATAATATAATGACTTTCTTCCATTAAATCACTTAAAGAAAACATATCGAAATGAATGACGTTATTGTATTATATCCTCAAACTGTGTGATTCCTAGAGACTTCTCGAGTATCTGCACGAGACATCGGATCAATTAGTGACGGAGAAGGAGCCGCTGTGGCGTGGAAACTTGAATGAAGGAGAGACATTTTAAAAAGGGCAGAATATCACATTATTTTTGTCTCCGCTAATGGATTCCCGAGCCTCAGGAGAGACGTCTAAAAATAACCACAGACAGTGAAGCTGCACAGAAATGCAGGGGAAACTGGAGTGGGGTTTTAATGGGGGCCGACGCTAACATGCAGAACTAATATGATAATCTGTTAATGTTGCAACTCCAAAAGCTTCTACCGTGAATCTTCAGTGTAGTAAATCTTCCAGGGGGGGGGGGATTTAAGACCAAGAAAGTTTTATAATAATATATAAATTGCTACATGGTTAAGAAACGACACCCCCAAGTGGATGTTACTTTACTCAGCTGCTCAGTTTTTACACTCGTAACAAGTTGTGAAACTACTTGTCGTTTGGCTTCAGTGTTCAAGCTCAGCAGAACAGACACTAATACTCGTCCTCATGAGCTTTAATCATGTGAATGAGGGAGCTGTGCAGCCGGGGTGACCTGCTGTGAAATGGGATTTAGTGTGTTTGCGTGTTTACATTTCATTGGGCTGGTGTACCCTGTCCTCAATGGGCCGGAGGAGATTTAATGGCTGAGTGATCCACACACACAGATTATAACCGAGCTGGCACAGTGAGGTCTGTAAGGTTAACAAGTGTTGCCCTTGTTAGATTCCGGAAGTGTAAAGCGAATATGAAACCGATTCAATTTTCTGATTAGCTACTGAAGACATTTTTTAAATCAACCTGTGCACAATATTGTAGCTCAAAATAATTGCTTGTTCGTGGAATAGGAAGTATGGTTTACTTTATAAGAGTAAAATGAGTAGATGGAGTAAGAGCTAGGAGATTATTTAAGCATAAAGAAACAAAATGGAAACAAACTGAAAGCTCAAAAATACACCTACTAACACATTTAAAAGCTTCATAAGTAGTTTGCAGCATTTTGTGCGATGACAAGCCTTGAAACTTAACTCCACTGGATCAGATTTCAAGTGTCCCAGGGTAATTCCCTCCAATTTCTAGATGCCTACAAATCGTTCAGACCAAAAATTGGTATCCGGCTTCTAATCTTATTTTCAGAAAGACAGTGAAAGATAATTTGCCACAACATTAAAATCTTCCACTCCTTTCTGCTTGTTGGTTGGCACGATACCAATTTACCTTTTATGAGATGAGTGTTTGAGGAAGGTCAATAAAGTGTCATAAAGCAGACATTTGGTTTTGATTGACCCCGATTTGCCCGATAGCTAATCGTTAATATGTTACCTTTTCCATGAAGCTGTCCTCTTCCTGAACAAGAAGTCAGCGCACAACCACAGTGAAGAGTTGGAAAGGAATGATCAAGGCAGTAAGGATGCGATGATGGGAAACAAGAGAGGAAAGAGAAAAGAAGATGGAAAAAGATATGCGTAAACACAGAATCAGAAGAGTAGATTTACAATAGATTGTACTTTGATCAAAGGCAAAAGGCCAGTCGGAAATCAAATAGTGCAATTAGAAATACAAAGGAGTACTGAATGATAGCATATGCCAAAGCAAAACCAGATTATGTCGAAAATAGCATTTTGGAAACAGACGGAGGTGAACTTGTGAAGATGACAGGAGTGTATTTATAAAAAGCTCTAACTTGAGTCAGTTTTCCCTGTTCTTTAGGAGCTCCCTTTATGAGATGTTGCCACTTCCTTGTTCCCTTGGCCAGAAATATACAGGTTGAGACATTTTATGCGCTCCAAATGTAGACTGTGTGACTTAGTTTACCCTGAGGGGGGGGAACAAGCTCTCACACGTCCCCACAGACGTGTGAGCTACAGAGCTACAAAGCTACAGAGTGAGGACAATCTGGATGTAAATGCAGTGCGTAAAGGAAGGTTTATGTTTCACTATCTGGTCTTTAACTAGTCTGAGGAAAATATGTCTGTTCACTGTGAACAGGTCTGACTGGATCTCCTTCTCCCTCACCAGGTCGATCAGCTTGGTGATGGGGATCTCTCTGATGGGCTTCTTCATGCGGCACAGGGTCTCCAGCGAGGTGCCGAAGCAGCTGGGCAGGTAGTTCCCAGAGATGGTGATGAAGTAGTCTTTGCCCCGGTCCAGATGGAGCACCAAGATGTCCTCGATGGCGTCCTCTCCGGAGTTCAGCAGCGTGACAGAGTCTTTACTGACGTACACCTCCAGGTAGATCTCCAGGGTCTCGTCTGTTCAGGAAGATGTTTTATTGAAAGATTAAAAAACGTGTAAAGGGCATGATTCTCCACAATAACCAAAATGACTGGGTTTGGATAGGAATGGAATATATGAAACGGCGTAACTCTGTTAGGATGCAAATAAAGGTGACTGTATTTCGTTACATCAAAATAAGGCATAATCAGAATAACCAAGACATTGAAAAGTGAGACCAGTGTATCTGCAGGCATCCTGAAGTCAAATGTAAGACCTTTTAAGACCTTTTTTAAGACCCTTTCCATACATTTTAAGACCTCATCGCCACTTCGAGTTTTAACCGGTTACATTGGCGACACACTTTACCTCACATTGACTATATACAGTATTGATTGTCCTTCCTCCTTATCTTCCAACCATTTGGACGCAGACTTGCATTTCCCCATAACCATGTTGCTTAGCAACCGGCGTAAACGGACCTTTGCGCTATCAAGCAGTGAGCGCGCGATGTCCTGTTCAGATGACGTCAAATCCAACGGGATGCCATAAATAAACTACACAGAATCACACTACACACCTACGCAATGATTACATTCAGGCAGACTGTGGAATATAACCTCTTTGGACAATTTATATACTTATTGAAAACAAGCTGTAAAATGTAACACCTTGGAAAATGCCGTTTAATACTTTTTAATAGCCTTAATTTTCGCTAAATTGATTTATCTACTTTTAATACTTCTTGAGACCCCGTGGACACTCTGGATTGGGATTATGAGGAGAGGAACTATTTTGAAATACACTTTAAACTAAGTGGGCTCACACAATGTTCTTATTTCATATGTAATGGTGGAAAATATCAAAGTACAAACCAGCGTAGTTTGTTCACTGTTCTTGTTACTGAGAGTCATTCAAGAGTGAATGTGGAATTTGTATGTAGGTTCATTAGATGAACTCATGAGTAGCTGCTGCTGCTGCCCCACATTTCAATCGAGCAACACCAATGTGCCAAACCATCGGAGTCCTTGGATGATGACACCATTTCCCCAGCCTGAAGGCATGACTTTCACTAGCTGTTGTTCCTCTTTTCAGACTTACATAATACAACAAAATATCAAAAAATTTCTTTGTTCTTGTCTTTATTTGCACACTTTGGTATCATTACCAAAAAGTGACAGAAAGTAATCTAGTTATTCTACATTTAAAAACTGGTAAGATATTGTTTTAAAGTAGCAAAACACAAGACATAAAAGTTGTCCTGGAGAATTGTGAACCTGATCATAGGGCTGTGCAATTAATCGTATTTTAATCTCGATTACGATTTTGGCTTGCACCGATTACGAAAACAACGTAATCGAAATAAAACGATTATTATCTTTTTAATTAATTTCTTTAATTAATTTTTGTATTGGTTTTTCAGTTGAATTATACTTATAGTTCAGGGTAATCAACTGTTAAAAACATACTGTTCCATTGAATTTTTTTTCAATAAATGGATGTTTTCAAAGTAAATGGATAATCGTTTTTTAATAATCGTGATATCAATTATTGACCAAAATAATCGTGATTATGATTTTTGCCATAATCGCACAGCCCTACCTGATCACAGATCTAAACTCGAAGTAATAACCCTAGAGACATCAAAAAAAGAAAAGGGGAGTTTTCAGACTTACTGGGCTCTAAGAATCCATCGCTTGGCTCGGCACGGAGCCAAGACTTACAATACTGCGTGTCGTTGAGTTTGGGGATGAAGGCGAAGTGACAGGGGACCTGCCCGTCATTCGTTATCAGGAAGTGCTCCTTCTGAAGCTGGCGGAATCTCACATTCCCAAATGAGAACTGCAGGACAGGGAAAGAGAGAAAACATTAACCACAGGTTCCAAGCGATTGTTTTTTTGTGTCTCCAATTTTTACGGGAAGTCATAACAAGCTTCTTTGTTTTAAAGGTCATCAGTGATTAGTGCGTGAGATGATATCATGAAGGAAGGATCATAAGACAGTGTGATGAGTATGTGAGGACTTTATGTTTACCTCTCTCCTGCTCAGCGTTAAAGATGGAAGGAAATCATTCTCCATTCTGTCCATCGCGCGCACAATCTCCTCAAACACCTTTTTGTGGCGCGGCTCATTTACCACCTTGACCTGTTACACAAATAACACAGTCATATTTAGTCATATTTAAGTCATAGCAGTGCATTTTTTAACTAAAACCAGTCTTTGTGTTGTTGTTTTGTGTCACTATAGCTTCTCACCCCCACAGTGAAGAGAGCACTGACAGGCTTGTGGTCACTAGTTTGCAGCTCCATGTGACTCCGGTATTTGAGCTGCTTGATATTGTTGCCCCTCCACAGGATTCGGTCACACCAAGCCGGGACACGGCACTTCCCACTGCAGGAAACAGTTTGAGAGGCAGAGTGAAGGGTGAGACCTCAGACACACATGCAGTACTGCTGACTCTGTGTTAGTGTAACGATAAGCTGGAACAAGCTTCCTGAATGGCAAAAGTGTATCCGGATTCCAAAGAACAAACTAAACAAAACAGGACAACTTGGCAAAAACAAAACAGAGCCCCGGAGGATTGTTTTGTATATGGGGAGAAAGCAGAAGGTACTAGACAGGGATCAATGTTTTCACCTTGAGTCCCATCGATCCGTTTTGGGGTCGTACTTGTACGTGGGAATGAAGTTGATCTCTCCCTCTATGAAGTCTGTGAAGGCTTTCTTTGTCTGCCTCTGAATGTTCAGCTACACAATGGATCAACATTACACATTACACATTATCAAACAGATAAGTCAGAGGAAATAATGGCAGATTACAAAAACAGCGTATTAATAACATTAAAAACAATCCGTTTAATAATGCTATTTGCAAAACAGCTTCCCTTATTCATTTGCCAAACTTCTATTTATCATCAAATATTTACTGTTTTATTCATATTTACACATCAAAGGTCGCAACAGACACACTACAGCTACAGCTTAAGAGCTAAAAAGCCTTAGGAGCCAAAAGTATCTTATTCTGTGTCAGAAATACTGAATACATGACAAAGGACTCAGGTTATTCTAAAAGAGGGAAACCGTCATTAAAAAAACAAACAGACATGGGATTTTCTTGGTACGTAATATTTATCACAAAAGCCAGTATTTCTAAAAACCTGCTGATAGTTGTCTTAATCAAAAGTAAAAGTGGTGCTTAGTTTTCAACAGACTCTTACCTGATCAACATCCTGAAGCCTTTTTAGGTCATTCTGAGCAATGTGATGTTTGACCTCAGCAGCATCGTACAAACACAGACGGTAGTTCAAATCCCCGAGCCAGATTACTACACTGAAACACAAACAGAGACAACGGTGGCTTAACACAACAGAATCACAGTAACACGTTTGTAGTGGTAAGGATGTGAAAACTCAAATCATGTAACAAGACTGGTAGTGAGCAGCTTATGTTTGTAGAGACAGAGAGATTGACAAGTCAGTGTATTAAGTAATAAACTCGGCAGTATAGAATTATTAAAAGGTAGTTTTGTAGAATTCTGAAAAATTAATCAAATCATTTGAAACCAATAATAAAACACAATCTTAAACTGGCGATACAAGCATAATCCTGAGTTTGCACTTTAATTCAATGATCTCCCTCTGGACATTTAGTGGCTGAGGAACTCACTCGTGTTTGACGATGCTGAGAGGGGGGTGGTCCAGTAAGTGGAAGGTCATGCGGGCGCAGATGTCTTTATAGTCCTGGTTGCGGCGCTCAAAGTCTTCAACGTGTGCTGCTAGATGGGAGTTCACGATGCAGAAGCTAGTGTTGTGGAAAACAAACCTCACTGCCACACCTCCTTTGTTCCCCTGCAAAAAACAAACGCGAACATTAAAGGATTAAACACAACATATTTTCATTCATGCAGGAATAAGGTCTATGTAACATTGAAAAAAGAAAATCAAACTGAGGCTGCTGTATACTGTAATCAGAACAGTTTCACAGTATTACATTATTATTATAACAATAAAAATGTACTGTAAGTGCCAGACAGCACTCATTTATGGCATTTATTTTTAGTAGATTAACCCATTTACTTGGTATGATAACCGTCGACTTTCATACGACGGTATATCTTGAAACTGCTGCAACATTTATGTTGTTCTTAATACTGAACACAGCCATTTTGCTCCTTGACCTTTAATGGAAAACAACACTGCACATTTATCTCAAGGTTACTTATTACTATGTGTATTGTGAGGCAGTTTGTCTGAGTTTGGTGTGAACAAACCATTTTCCCCATGATTCCCGTCCCCACATGCTCTGCAGCCACTTCTTTTATGTGGTTCTTGTGCATCTTTTTGACGAAGATCACAAGCATCATCCCGACAAGGCGTATGATCCGGACCTGTAGACATTTAAAAAATTAAAAAAGACATTACACCAGTTATATTTCTTCTTTGTAATATTCGTCTATCATGTTTATTCACTTTTTAAGATTCTTAAATTAAAGAACTTATATTTATAGACATTTACTGTTATTTTTTTTTGTTCAAATAAAAAAGAAACAAACATATTCATTTATCACCATCAAAGGACCACAAATGGCTGCATTTTTAATGGAGCTTTTATCGAATTTGCTTTTGCAACAAGCCCTACACATTGTCACCGATTCTTCTCTTAAAAGGTTTTCCTCCCCTCCTCTACTCACCCTTTTGTACTTGAATTTTGAGGGCAAGCACCTCTCTATAGCTTCGACCCACAGCTGCTCTTTGGATGAGTCCATGTAGAAGAAAGCTTCAGTGCTCAGGTCCAACTCTTGAAAACTGCAGTCATAAACCAAGTCACCATACTGGGTGTTAGTGAAGCAAAAGCCTTAAACGATATGCATGACTTCATGTTCAGAAAAGGTACTGTAAGTTATATTCTCACTGACCCCAGAGCATAGAGATCTGGAGGCTCTGTGTCGCTGCAGAGCCACGGCTCGAGGCTGCTGTCCGGAGCCTGGCCGTTCACGTTCCACGTTCCTGTGAAAATCCTTTCAAAAACAAAAGCAGAATTAATGCAGTGTGGGGTTAAAGTGTCCAGGAGCAGCATTGTCTTTATCACCAGAATGTTCATACTTTTAAAAAAAGGGCCAACTCAAGAACAACAGTTTTATTTTAGGCTTTTAAATTTAACTTAATGTAATCTTATTTTGTTGTTATAAAGTGCTTTTGATAAGAACAAAGTTTCTCTGTCTATGGATTTGGAGAAAGATGGGGTTGATAATTGTTTGTTTGCGAAGCATTTTGTGTTACCTGTTGTGTATGAAAAAAGCTCAATCAATACAGTTTGATTGATTGATCGATCATGAAGCTGCTGCTCTCACCTGAAGTTCTGGATGTCCACGAACTCGTTCTCCTTCTTGCCCAGGCGGTGCTTGATGAGGTATTCTCTCTGTCCCGCCTGGCTGGAGAACATGGCCTGTCTCATGCTGTTGGTGGTGGGGCTTTCACACCAAGACATGGGCCTGTCGCCGCGATCAAACCCTGACCTGAAACTACTGCAATGGAAAAAGTCAATATGATTTAGCACCAGAAATAAAAGACATACTTCACTTAGAATCAAGTCACATATATAAAATCCGAACAGTTTTTAACAGAAACTATATTTAGCCAGCTCCAGTGTTTGCAGTAAACCTGATATGGTATAATGAAAGGTCAACTTACTCCGGTCGGGAGTTTTCTCTGGTCTGTAGGGAGACAGCTCTGTCTTTAGGGATTGGTGGAGGAGGCAGAGGATTGGATGGAGCCTGGGAGGCTTTGCGAGGAGGTAGAGGGGGAACCGGAGGAGGATCTCTAACAGCAACTATGCGGTTCTGGTAGTTCTTCTTTTCCTCCACTTTGAGAGCGTGGTTGAAGTTGTCCTCGAAGCCAAAGTCTGACGCGAGTGATTGAACTGAATCGTCAGAAACAGGAAATGACAACGGAAGATACAATTTTAGAGCAACCTATAACACCTATAACGGCAGTGGCTCAGTCAGTAGGGGCTTGGACTGGGAGCTGTAGGGTCACCGGTTCAAGTCCCCGACCAGACCTAAAATATGGAGTGTGGACTTCTACTTGGAGAGGTCCCAGTCCACCTCCTGGGCCCTGCCGTGGTGCCCTTGAGCAAGGCACCGGACATCCCCCTTCCCCCCTCACTCCCATTGCTCCCCGGGCGCTGTGCAATAGCTGCCCACTGCTCCTAGTACTAGACTCCTACTAGGATGGGTTAAAAGCAGAGAACAAATGTCACTGTGTGCTCTGCATGTGTGACCATTAAAGAGGGTTTCATCTCTCCCAATTCTAATTCTTCTAACACACTTCAGGAAAGGGAAAACCCCAAAGAGCATAATAGGGCCTCTTTATGGTAACTTCCAAATACAATTATTGTTAAGTGATGGATTTTTCTAAAAGTTACCACAGTACATGTGTACATTACCTGTCTTATTAGTTGACCTGCTATTGTTGAGGTTGGGAGGCAGTGCAGTGGTCAATTTGGGGGGGTTGACCCCAGAGCCCACTGAGTTCACCGTCTTGTTTGCTCTCTGCGGTGGGATGGGGACTGGGCCCCTCAGGACTGTTGGTGCAAGGGGCTCCATGGTTTTGGGTTTCTTGAGTATGGATTCAACTGGGAAAAAACAGCTTTGTCAGTATGAAGCCAAACAACGATCAACACAAACGTACTCATCCAGAAGTGGCATCTTTCTAGTGATTATTTTAAGCTGTGTTAAAAATAAACAATGAAATGTGTTACAGCTTGCTCATGAAGGATGGATGTCTTTTTAAACCTCTGACTCAACGTGCACATCCTGTTTCAGCTGACCTCACTGAATGTAAATATGACCAGCACAGATATAAAAAAATAAGCCAACACCCATAAGAGCAATGTTGTCAAGTAGAGTACACCAGCGGCTCCAACTGGCTTGTTGCCAAAAAGAGTAAAGAGGCCAATGTTCCACTGTAATATCACTGATTACTAGGACATTACAGTTATCAACTAAAGAATGAATGAGTGCTATCACAGTAGTAAGAGAGGAACAGGATGAACAGGTTCCGAGTACAGAAATAATTAACAGCTCACTGATCCGTGTCCATACCGGAACAAAAGGCATTATTTCTCGAGGGTACTGCTTAGTGTGGTAGCAACTTAAACTAGCATCTTATTAAAAACACTTAACATTCACATCAGAAATGCAATTAGGCAAAACCCATGTTAAAACTATTCTTTAAGCACTTACAATATATAAGACAATCACAGGTACCTCTGTATCGAGTATTATAAACCTTAACAACGTCATGATATTTTAAGATTTTAGAAATAGTTGCCACAGTTTGCAGTTGAGGAGTATGAGTAACACGGCTACAATATGAATGTAAGAAGGAAAGCACATTGACGTAAGCCTGGGGCTTCTTTAAAGGGAGATCTGATTTCAAAGAGACTCTCCACAACCGTGTGGACGGCAAGTACACACAGGAAATCAGTGAGCGCTGTAATCCACACTCAGTGAATGAATGTTAGATGAGTGATTTAATAATTAATCACCCAACAGCCTTAGACTACAGACAGTGACGTCTTACCTTGTTGCTGAGCACTCTTCACCTGGATGAGGAAGGTCTGAGTCCGATCATCGTTCTGCAGCTCTAACAGCAGCCCTGGAGCTTTCTCGCCTTTGATTCGTATCCTAATGCAAGCTGGAGAGGAGTACAGAGAACACACACACTCACATGTTGGACACCTTTAGGTTTTGCATACACATTCAAATGCCTACTGTCTAGAAAACAAAGCATAGTGATTTAAAGTGAACCAACACGGCATTCTTTCAAATAGCCCTGGTAACCCATGACAAGCGTCTGCTACTAAATACAGAGCATTTGGCTGAAGACATGCTCTAAAGATGCAGGTATGTTGCAACAAATGCCATGTTTAGCTCTCTTTTGTTTCCACAATTAAGGCCATATTATCTGCATAATCTCTGTTTGAAAACACAGCAGAAAGAGTCAATAGTTAAATGTGAAGATAGGCAAGTCATACTTACATGTTTCTAAGTTAATAAGAAGAGCCTCGGCAGCCTCTGAAAAGAAAGCGGCAAGATCATTTAAACGGTGCAGTTCAAAGGTTGGTTGTGGGAGTAAACCAGAGTGGTTATAAATTATTTCAAACTGAAGTTGTCATTGTCGTCTTCCAGGTCGACCGGAAATGCTCTTTGGACTTTCACACTACACTAGTTATCAGCAAAACAATTATTGTAATAGTTGTAATTGTAGTAGTAGTAGTAGTAGTAGTAGTAGTAGTAGTTAGTAGTAGTAGTAGTAGTAGTAGTAGTAGTAGTAGTAGTAGTAGTTGTTAAGGTGAGGATAATCTCTATAAACATGAAGAAAAGATGGTGGCAGCTGACAACATTTGATTATACTTTACAGACCTTAAAGTATTGTGAACTTGATATTAGGGGGGAAGAAAAGTCACATACCTTGCAAAATGTCAAAGTGACCATTGATGGGTATCGACAGCTCAGCGACTGGACGAGACACAACAGCATCAGGGTTGGCGAAAACACGAAATCTACGTGAGAACAGCATAGACTTAACATCAAGTGAGACAATGTTATTAATAATCTACAATCCAATTAAAACATCTACATCACAAAGCATATACAGACTGTCTGCAGCTTTTATTATTCTTATATTTTATAACAGCCAGTTTATTGCAATTAGTATTGTGTTTCATGCACTGAACATTTATAACATGAGTAAATGTAGTAAGGATTAGATTGTAATCATCCATTGATTAAAATGTGAATTCTATACTTACACAAATCTGAAACGCACATGCACGCATGCAAAAGCCTCCTTTAGTCTAGCAAGCAGTCAAGGTGCTTTAGTTGAATATGCAAACAATAACTATCGAGCGTTTTGCTTCAGTCAAGTCTTGCTGATAAAAGTCCAGTGTAGCAACCTAGCACATATTCTGAGGAGCTACACTTTGGGTAGTTAAATAATTAATATGAACATCTTTAAATCTGGGGTGTGGGTGTTATTGTGGGAGAGGTCATATTTCACTCTCTAACAATGGCTGACTAAGAGCCAGGGTCAGAGCTGCTCGCTGGGCACTGCCCACGCTTCCCCTTAGCTTCACAATAACTGATTACTGTTGAAGACGGGAAAATGATTCAGCCCTTCTGCTGTGTCAGAGTGCAGATCTCCAGAGTCTGATGTCGAAAGCGTCATGACAATCAACAACTGACCAATGAGGGCTTTAACTAAATAATAAGAAAAAGAACACTGTGTGACACTGTTAGCCGCATTAAATACTTGTTTTATAAATGTAATATAGCTGCAAAAAGTCCTGCATCAGTGTTAAAGTCTATTAAAATATGAATTGTGGCAAACATAAGTCTTGAAATTATATCATTAATTGTAATGCAGGGAGAACTACTCTAACCTTAATGAGATGTGCCATACAAATAAACCCAAATTCTTCAGACACTTCAACTTGCAGGGTTGTTGCATTTGATAGAAGAATAGAATAGAATTGGGAGGGATGAAACCCTCTTTAATGGTCTCACATGCAGAGCACACAGCACACAGTGAAATGTGGCCTCTGCATTTAACCCATCCTAGTACCAGGAGTCTAGTACTAGGAGCAGTGATGTACTTATTCTGGGGTTTTTTGCCAAAAAAATTCACTTTGACAGGCTTATGTGCCGGCTATATGTTATATAATATCCGTAAAGCACCAACTGAAACCCTGATAGCTTGGAGTCTCCATGACTCTTGAGTTTGGTGTGTGTGGTTTTAACACAGTTAGCTGAGGATGGAGCACATGAGTCTCATTACACTCCAGGAGGACTAACTGAGGAATTCTGGATAACGGTTGAGCTGACTGCTGGTAGGGGTAATTGCTTTCTCCTTCATGCTAATTGCCGCCACGTTTATCACAACCACAACATCCTCTTTTCAAATCAAAAGCTGAAGCTGCCATGACAAATTAAAATCATGTAAGTAAACAGCACCAAGGACTGTTCGTAAGCTTAGTCTATGAAGAGTGATGCATGCAGCAACACATTTCTTATCACTGGAGATACTGAACCTTGTTTCCACTATAACAGACCATTTGTTATCGGTCCTCAGGTTCTGTCTGACCATGTACAACACAAGATAAACCGACCCTTTTCACCTTAAAAAGCTACATATTCCTGGTGTTTTTTCTGAAAGTACACCTGACCGGAGGGATATAGTCATGCAAAACCGTCTCTCACAATATAATTATTTTGTAATGCCTATCTATCTAATCTATTCATTTGATTAGACAAGACAACCAACACTTATACACAATGCCCATAAGACAAACAGCGAGTATTTACATTCAAACAACGAAAATAAGTTGTCAAAAAAAAGTGTGATTTGACAAGAATAAAGCAAAACCTATAAGGGAAGCCGATGCTGCAGATACACATCTAAAATATCAAGCTGTTCAGGAATGCTTTAAATCCTTAAATATCTTACTCAATGTATCCTGACAAAAATATTAATATTGTCAGCCATCAGGTTCTCTGGTACTTACATAAATTCTCCACTGCGCTCTATTAGAGACAGAAGTCTGGGCTCCTTCTGGCCAGCCCTCAGCTGCTGAGCTTTCACAGTGTGAGCATCACAATCAAGGAATCATCATTACTGAGGGGGGAAAAGGCGCCTGGACATCACAAGCACTGAGATTTTATTTTTAACTAACCGCAGACAGACAGAGAGAGCAAAGGTGTCATTTCAGGATTATTAGTTAGTTTGCGTGTGGTTAGATTGAGGATAATCAGAGTTAATGAAGCCATGCTGGTTGAACATTAAAAGGCAAATTAATGTGATACATGTCAATTCATAAGGCACAGAAGAAAAGAGCGGCAAAGGTGTTTAGCTGATGAACCTTTAAAAAAGACAAATAACGTTATTCTGCTTAAAACATGAGGATTTAGTTAATTCAACAAGATGAGACTGGTCATATTGGTGTGGTTAGTAGTGACCCGATTAAAAAATAAACTGTATCTATAAAATAACGATGTGAATACACTCATATGAGCAAACTAGCTACTACAATACAGTAGAGGAGGAAGAAGTACTCAAGTTTTGTACGTAAGTAAAAGTAGAAATGCAAAATGTTCTTCTTTATGCAGGTTGGCTCATTTCACAATCATATAGTGTATGTTTTGGTTATAAGTATTGATGCATTCATGTGCTTTTCATAGCTGGCCATGGTAGAACTACTTTCAACTAATTGTGAATGTAATCCAGGTGTTTCTAAAGTTGTTTATGAATAATCTATATCTGCAAAGTAACTAAAAGGTACTACATAAATGAATTGGAGTACAATATTTACCTCCTGAATATGTGTGGGATAGAAGTCTAAATTAGTAAGACATTTAAGTGAAGTACCTTAACAATTGTATTTAGGTACATTACTTGAGTACATGTATGTTACTTGACACCACTGCATATATGTGGTTGGAAGTGAACTGATACAAAAATAAACTGCATTTATAAAATAACCATGTGAATACACTCACACGAGTAACCTAGCTCGTACACTACAGAACGTGTCTGGTTATCAAATACAAGTTAGCTGCATTGCTAACTGACGTTAGAGCTAATGTTAGCCAACAAGCTAACGGTAAAGCAAATTGACAACATGCACTGAAAATAAGGCTGTAAAATAACTCAAAAAGGATATTGCCAAACAATCCTCGCTGCATATTCCCAGAGAGGACTCCATCCTTACCGATATATGACAAATGGCTATTTATCATGGGTTAGTGTTCTTTGAGTCCAGACACGGAGAGAGAAAGTTAAATTCCCACCCGGTGCGGCGGCGGCGGCCTTCCGGGATGATAGCTGTTCGGTGGTGGGGTGCTAATGCTAACCGATGTTAGCCAGCGGTGGTTGTTGTCGCTGGACGTGGGTAGATGTTCAACAGAGTCAAGACATCAGAGTATCCCGGTTAGTGTGCACCATTCTTACAAAAACAGCTGAGTATCCGTTTTCCTTTCTGTGTCAGAGAACAGGCTGGCAGCACGACATGTCTTGTAAATTGAGGCTGATGGAAGCTAGCTAGTTACCGAGAGTTTGGGAGGTTCACTACATGGTTCACTCCCCTTCTTCTCCTGCACTCTCTCTGCTCAGTTATTCGGCTTCATCATCTGGATTTCTGGCGGCGGGTGGCAACAAGTATGAGCTAAATAACGCCACCTTCTGCCCTGGAGTGTGGGTAGGAAACTAAATGCAGCTATCAGCCTAATTGCACATGAAGAAAATCATGTGCAATTTCGTAAATTCATAAGAATATCAAATGTACGCTTAATCGGTGTGTCTTCTTTTGGGAGTGTGGGAGTATGCCAGTGGTAAATCAATTGAGGCAGCCTAATTTGGCTTCTGGCTTTTTTTGTTGCATTTTTGCTCTCCTACATTCATTTGACAGCTCTATACTTGAGGTGTTAGATACAAGATGTATGGTAATGTTTTTAAATGTGATGCAGTATGAGGCTACTAAGCTAAATGCAGTACATTATACTTAAATTAGCTTATTTGTCTTCTTTTTTTGCCACACCTTACCAGCTACAACATAAAAAAAACTCCAAATTTAAAAAAAGAAGGATTCATAATAAATGAACACATTTAAAAAGTGTCATTTTTCATGATGAATATGTTTAACTTTTCACGCTCAAAACATTTTGCTGAAAATATTAAACAATATTTTGAATTCAGGGCTTTAACCTTTTTATTAGTAGGCATTGTAGTATTTTTAAAGAATGGTTTGTAACCTTTACTCAAATAAAGCATCTACATTTGGGCAAGGACTTTCTAGGAAACATCACTTAAAATATACCTAATTTCTCACTCTACTAAAACAACTATTATTATTTACAATGTTGATTGTACACTATATAGGCTACTGGTTTGACATTGTATGTGACATCTTAAAACCAAAACAAATATGCAGAAAACTTCCCGAGGCATATTCATTTGTCCCATTTGTTACATTTCATAAAGAAATACCTTCATGAACAAATATTCTACTGTTAATCTTCATAAACAATTCATGTAACACATTGTATTTAACTCTTTATTGTTAATAGTCACTTTGACAAAAATGACAAAACATGGATAAAAAAGTTTCATTATTTTGAAAGTCAATTTCAGTCCAAAACTTTAATGTAATCAGAAGGATTATTTAGCAATAGTTTCAACTGTACATGTGACTTCTCTCAGTTGTTGTAGGTTTTAATCTTATGAATGGCATAAGGGCTGGAGTCTCGATGTGGCCAAATGTCTCCGTTGGGCAGATCCCTCGTCTGTTCCACCTCACGTTCAACCATCTCGACCGTCAAAGTGGAAGGACTGAGGATTTCTGTAGTGCGGTAGGATTGTGTCAGGCAACGGAAGGACGCTGTGTCTGAGATGTCATCGTCAAAGAGATCCTGCATGAGTTCCTTTCGTTTCCTGCGAGAAGCTTCCAGCTCCTCCTTCAGGTCAGAAACCAGATCTTTAACATCCCTCACCAGTGTGGAGCGGACACCAAACAGGCAGAGCAGGAAAACCAGACCAGCACAGATGCCAACCATAAAGTACAGAGCCACTCGCTCTGGGAAATCTGAGGGAGAATGAGAAGCGTGATGATTGTGAATCACACTAAAATCTAAATGTGGCATGAGACACTGAAAATACACAGATATCCATCCTGCTAAACATCCTGACCATACATATTTACATTGTTGTGTACACTTTTAACCAGTAAGCTTGTGTGCAAATAGAGATATTCAACATTTAAGATGTCAGAGTTGGCTCTGGATAATAAGAGAATAAAAAAAAGCTTATCATGCTTTAACTGTATAATAGTCCAGCAGATATGTGAAATATCTGAAAGAATTGTGCTTTTGATGATAAAAGCATGACATTTGACACACTGTTAGAGCATGCCCTACGGAAGATTTTTGGCTATAGGGCCATCGCAAATTTGTCCAATGGTGCCAATAGCCATTGGTTGTTATTTTACCAGTAGTTTAGGATCTAGATTCTAGACCACCTAGGATCTTGATTCTGGTGGCTAATCCTACATTTTCAAGGATGGGGAATGCATTGGTACTATTTACAACATGCTAGAATGTAGCTAACTATATGTAGCTGGTATTCAGGGAACAAAATACACAGTAAACCATTAACATATTTATTATGGTGAAGTAATAATACATGTTACATAATATATATGTAATATTACAGGTTTTCAACTAAATGCAGACTTAGTTCTGAAAACACAGTCCACCACAGTGGCAAAGGGCACTGCACTGAATTGCTGCCTTGACACATTTGCATTGTCCACTGCACCCCTTTTTGCATCCACAGCGGAGGAGTTCACGAGAGGCCTGGTAATGTGGTCCAGTAAACTTCCCATCCACCTGTGGCCTTCCTCTTCCACCCCCAGTCACCTGGAGATGGGAGTTCAGGGGCTGCAAACATCATCTGTCCCCAGCAGTGACCAGCTTGTAAGGCAGCACTCTTTGTGTGCTGAATCAATGCTGCTTATGTTGGGGGGAATCCTTCAATTGTTCTACCTTTCTGGGTGAAGAGCTACTTGCGTGCCTGATTGACTGACTCCTGGCTGCTAGTGCGGTCATACAATACCAGAGAGCAGTGTCACACTCACTTCCCCTCTTCTACGACCAGGCCAAATCTGTGGCCATGATTCGTCATTCCATCGATGAGGAAGGCAGGCATTAGAGATTCTGAATCCTGGTCAGATCACTCTGGATCAACCTCTATACGCTGTGGCTAAACAAATCCAGTGGAGCTGGCCAGCAACTCAAAGTGAAGATCATTTTATTGTGATGTTTGTTGAGTTTCACATTGAGATGGCAGCCCTAAAGGTACTTGGCGACCTCCTGGAGGGTTAGCGGGTGGACAAGAGCAGTGTCGTGTTCCCAGTTCCACTTCTGGTCTATCATCCTGCAGCTGGAAATAGAGTTGATGATCTATGTGCGATCAATAAGAGAGGCCGACTTCCTACTTGACATAAATGCCTTGACCAAGAGTGTGTCTTGGTTCCTTTCTCTGGGACACACCCACTATGCCGGATGGATACCAGTCCACTTACGTGACATGATTGTGCTAAAAGATAATCATCCTGATGTCCATGGACAGTTTCTGAAAGGAAACTTTGCTGTGAAGAAGACGACACGCAGCTTCTCTGCTATTGCCATTGACCAGGCCCACGAGCAGAACAATGCCTCTGTGAAAGGTGATAGTGATGCTGTAGGCCTGACCGAGAACCCTGCAGCTCTGCGACGCTGGATGGTGTGAAGTTTGAGGCCTCCACTGAGAAGTGAAATAAGACTGACACCCGGCACCATGAGCAGACCAAACATGCACAAATGGCATTTGCACAAGATGGTGCCATAAGACATGGGCAATCCATTCTGTGAAATAAGCAGTGAATATCTTCTTGTACTGGATACTAGAGACCTTGCAGATGCAGCACTCATTGACCCTCTGAACCAGATTGAGAAACTCGGACAGGACGGGTATGACACCTACAGTGGAGGAAATAAGTATTTGATGCCTTGCCGATTTTGTAAATTCACCCACTTACAAAGAAATGAACAGTCTATAATTTTAATGGTAGGTTTATTTTAACAGTGAGAGTAAGAATATCAAATAGAAAATCCAGAAAATTACATTATATAAAAGATAAACAATTATTTGCATTTAACTGTGGGAAATAAGTATTTGATCCCGCAAAAAACAAGGATTCTGGCTCCCACAGACCAGTTACATAAGTACATTTCCTTTAGGAAAGTACCCCTCATATCAACTTGTTACCTGTATAAAAGACACCAGTACACAGAATCAATCAATCAGATTCTAACCTCTCCACCATGGGCAAGACTAAAGAGCTGTCTAAGGACCTCAGGGACAAGATTGTAGACCTGCACAAGGCTGGGATTGGCTACAAAACCATCAGCAAGCAGCTTGGGGAGAAGGTGACAACTGTTGGTGCGATTATTCGGAAATGAAAGGGAACAAAATCAAATCAACAATCAATCACCCTCGCTCTGGGAATCCACACAAGATCTCGCCCCTTGGGCTATTGATGATCATGAGAAAGGTGAGGTGTCAGCCAAGAACTACAAGGGAGGAACTTGTTAATGATCTCAAGTCAGCTGGGACCACAGACCCAAGAAAACTATTGGTAACACACTACACCATAATGGATCAAACCCTGCAGCGCCCGCAAGGTCCCCTGCTCAAGAAGAACATGAAAGGCCTGTCTGAAATTTGACACTGAATGATTCAGAGAAGGCTTGGTAGAAGGTGATGTGGTCAGATGAGACCAAAATGGAGGTGGAAATATTATGCTTTGTGGTGTTTCTCTGCTAAGGGGACAGGACGACTTCCCTGCATCGAGGAGAGGATGGACAGGGCCATGTACTGTAACATCTTGGCCAATAGCCTCCTTCCCTCAGCCAGGACACTGAAAAAGGGTCATGGATGGATCTTCCAGCAGGACAATTACCCTGAACATACAGTCAAGGCAACACAGGAGCTGCTAAAGAAGAAGCACATTTAGGTGATGGAGGGGCCTAGCCAGTCTCCGGACCTTAATCCCAAATCTGTGGAGGGAGCTGACGTTTTGAGATGCCAAGAATCAGCCTCAACACCTTAAGGATTTGGAGAGGAACTTCAGAGAGGAGTGGACCAAAATCCTTCCTGAAGACCAACTATAAGAAGTGTCTGACCTCTGTGCTGTCCAACAAGGGTTTCTCCACCAAGTACTAACGCATGTTTTGCAAGGGGATCAAATACTTATTTCCCACAGTTTAATGCATATCAAATTGTATCTTTTATATAATGTCAATTTCTGGATTTTCTTTTTGATATTCTTACTCTCACTGATAAATTAAACCTACCATTACAATTATAGACTGTTAATTTATTTCTAAGTGGGCAAATTTACAACATCTGCAAGGGATCAAATACTTATTTCCTCCACTGTATGTCAGTGAGCGCCTGGTCAAACAGACGAAGCCCATCAAAGATCCCATCAAAAGGAAAAACCTCCCTCTATTCAGCCAGCCTCCAGTCCGAGAGAAGTCCAGGTCCCAACAAAAGCTCTCATCTCTGAAGAATGACTGTTCTCTGTTCTCTAGGCTGTACATTGTATCTGAGATACGTGATGGAAGTCTGGATGAGTTTTTTGGGATTAATTATGTGAAATATAATATACTTGAAAACCAGGCATGTCCATCATCATTGTCACAAATGGGCAAGCTCAGAACTGGTACCAAGTCAGACTTGGTGGGCTGTTTGGAGGACCTGATTTCTTTACAAGAGAATGCATCCTACCCCACAGTTAAGGCTTCATCCTTGATGGGCCTACTCTTGGGAACATGCTACGACCTAGTGCTGCTAAGACGTTTTTTTATTATGCGCAGAAAGCGTTCTCACCATACATCCTGTCTCAGCTGGAGCATGTCAGCAGAATTGATGTTGTGTGGGATGAATATTTCCCCAAAAGTCTGAAGGCTGAAACACGCAGCAAGAGAGGGAAGGGAGTTCATAGCCGCGTTGAGCCATCCAGTGTCATTCCTGGAAACTGGCCAGAGTTTCTGCGCATTGAAGACAAGAAGGCTGAACTGTTCGTCTTCCTGGCAACCAGTGTGACAGCCCTCAACACTGGCAAACAAATAATCAGTACTTGCAACATGCACACATGAGGAGGCTGATACCCGCATCCTACTGCACCTAGGAGATGCTGTGAAGGAAGGGTATGCAAGGTGTCAATACGCACAGTTGACACGGATGTGGTAGTACTGGCAATCACAGCAGCCCAATCCCTTAGCATCACTGCTGTGGGTTGCCTTTGGAGCTGGGAAGAGTGTTCTGCATTTAGCAGCTCATGAGATGGCGAGGTCACTACGTCCAGATCGATGCATAGCCTTACCAATTTTCCATGCATTTACTGGATGTGACAGTGTCATCTTTTGGTGGCAGGGGCAAGAAGACGGCGTGGGATACATGGATGACGTTTGATGATGTCACGAGAGCCTTCTGTGCCTTGGCTGCCACCCCAGACTCCGTACACAACTGGATGGAGCCTCTGGAGCGATTTGTGGTATTGACCGCACTAGCAGCCAGAAGTCAGTCAATCAGGCATGCAAGTAGCTCTTCACCCAGAAAGGTAGAACAATTGAAGGATTCCCCCCAACACAAGCAGCATTGATTCAGCACACAAAGAGAGCTGCCTTCCAAGCTGGTCACTGCTGGAGACAGATGATGTTTGCAGCCCCTGAACTCCCATCTCCAGGTGACTGGGGGTGGAAGAGGAAGGCCACAGGTGGATGGGAAGTGTACTGGACCACATTACCAGAAGCGACCCAGGCCTGTTGTGAACTCCTCCTGAATGTGTCAAGGTAGCAATTCAGTACACTGCCCTTTGCCACTGTGGTGGACTGTGTTTTCAGAACTAAGTCTGCATTTAGTTAAAAACCTGTAATATTTCATATATATTATGTAACATGTATGACTTCACCATAATAAATATGTTCATGGTTTACTGTGTATTCTGTTCCCTGAATACTATACATATAGTTAGCTACATTCTAGCATGTTGTAAATAGTACCAATGCATTCTCCATCCTTGAAAATGTAGGATTAGCCACCAGAATCAAGATCCTAGGTGGTCTAGATCCTAAACTACTGGTAAAATAACAACCAGTGGCGGCCACTTTCAAAATTGGCGCCATTGGACAAATTTGCGATGGCCCTATAGCCAAAAATCTTCCTTAGGGCATGCTCTAACAGTGTGCCAAATGTCATGCTTTTATCATCAAAAACACAATTCTTTCACATATCTGCTGGACTATAACCTTTCAATGATGACGTAAAAAAAAGACTTTAACAGCTTTCATGCATGTGCCGCTTGATTTTAATTTACTGTAATCAACTGAAAGGGAGCATAAGGCTGACTGATGTAAGGATCAACACAAACATCTACGGCATCTTTTCGAACATAGTAAGCAGTCATCTGAATATTTTTGCACATTCTGTATTACTGCATAGAAAAATTGACGAGGGCTCTACAATGCAGAGAAGAAGAAAGATATAGGCTTATACACTTCTAATTATTTCCTTTGCTTTGTGTCACTGTGTCAATTTTGTAGGACTAAAACATGCAATCAAACCTTACAGGCCTTTTTAAAGTATGATCTACATGTACATGCAACCCTATAGCCTGAGGTCTACAGGCGTCACTGCACATACCCAACATTTTTTCAATGATCTCCAGAGAGTTGGTTAAGAGCACGTTATGAGGCCTGTAGGTGGGGCCAGTGTACCATCCGCCTGCAGGTGAGAGGAGTCTGGGCTCAGACACCAGTCAAAGTCTGCTGCATGTTACAAAAACCTGTGCATTTGGAGTCTTTCTCTCACCATGTGTGTAGTCTGAGATCATGAAAGGATCAGTTGACCCTCGACTCACATCTGCCAGAAGATACCGGGGCACTAAATAGAACATTTGACATTTTTGAAGGTGAAGCGTACATTTAATAATTTAAACTTTATTTACATTTGAGTTGAGCATCAACATGTATTAACAATAACATTGAGTGAATTACAAAATAATATTAAAAGGAAAAAAAAAAAACTCATAGCTATACTTAGAAAGAAAATGGGAAACTATTATATATATAAAAAAAAAAATCAATTAGAGAATTTAATTTGATAGACAGATTAGGATAATTAAGATGTTATATAATAGACAGTTGTGTTAAAAGCCCTAGAATAGTGCAATAAGATAAGTCAATTTGATAGACGCATTTCATATTAAAATGCACAATAAAATACAGTTGTATAGAACCATTACCAGTTTGAATGTTTTTGAGGTAACATTTCTGAAATGTCCCTAAGATATAAATAAATGTATTTTAAGGAGGTGCTGTATGCAGTAACATCTAGTTTGTAACGTACCACAAGTGAAGGACACCCGCAGGTGTTTCCTGGTGCCGGGGAAACACGGGTCCCCAAAGGTTTGGGTGTCGGCCACAAGTGAGCAGCTCGCTCTGCTGTGACACCGTCGTGACACCTTCCTCAGAGCCGTGGAGGACAGACACTCTGAAATAAATAAAGGTTAGTATGATAAATAATGGTTTTATTCTTAGAAATCTGATTATTATTAACATTATTAACTGGTATAAAATCTAAGCTCGGTTGTATGCTAACAAATTAACCTTCTTTGTTTCATGTTAATAAAAGAAAAATTATCAGAATGTCAGAATTATTTAGACAACCTGTTTTTATTACTTTGAATATACATTTGTAACAGTAGTAGTTTGTCATACAAATGGTTTCTAAATTTGCCATCTCTACGAATCATCTCTTTTAATGTTTAAGACTATTGTATTTATGTACACATCATCCTTGATTTAACTAAACTAAACCAAACTAAAATAATAGGACCCACTAATTACTCCCCACTTATGCCTAGAACTGATATTTGTTCCACTATATTTTCACTAGCAGAGAAGGAGCAGGTTTCAGACCCATGTCATTGTGTGATCCAGGTTCCAGGGGACAGTGAGGACTGCCGTGCAGCAGGTGTCCGAACGAGGCGGAGTAGATGGTGAGGACGGTGTCGTTTTTACAAGTCAGCCTCAGACGCTCATTCTCACACACCAGCCTGCTGCGGTGGTGCTCTGAAGAACAGATAACATATAAACACCATTAAAGAAAGGAGTATTTCCATGCAAATTTAGTAAGTAGACTTGGCATGTTTTAGCTCATGAATGACATATTTTGTGTGAAGGCTCCCTGTCGCAATATACCGATAAAGATCATAATTCAATTTTATAAAACCGAGATAATAATATTATGTTAACTATCAAAATATGATAATATAGTGTAGATAATCCAGTACCTCTTAAATCACAAATCAAATCTTACATTTCCATTTCCAAATACAGGATTTCCTTAGACCCCTTTTTTTAGGTATGCTTTGCTTTTTGGTCGTAATAGGTTTTTCTGCTGCCCCTGTCCACAGCAGTATATGCTTAATAAATTATGTCAGTTTTTACAAACAGGGGAATGCTGCCCGCCATCTACAGTACATAGTACACTGAATATGGATAAGTAGCCTAATCAACCCCACTTCACAACATTCAAACTATCTCTGTAATACGATAAAGCCTAGATTGTTTGCATGATAATCTTGAACATGCCGAACAAACAATTCTGCTATTGCTTCATATATTTTTTTTAGCAACCAAACTGAATGAATTGTTGGCACACTGACACTACTGTTTTAGTCAATGATTCTCCACATTACAAATATAGGACCATGGCAACATACCTGGTCTGCACTTGTAGGAGACTAGAAGGTACTTGCTGGTGAGAGGACAGGGGTCCTGCCCAAACACTGGACTGAAGACGGGGATGTGACAGGACCGCCGATCCTGACACTCTGACAGCACTTTCTGCAAGGACAGGGAAACTTGTTGACTACAGTACTCTAAATCTCCAGAGCATTTTATTTAAACATAGTCTGATTTCACATTCGGGATACCTCGGTAGCGACTGGGGAAGTGCATTCGTTATCCTCCTCTGCAGTTGTGTTTGTGTTTGCAGAGGGACACAAATGCAGATTAGGAACACGTCGTCCATAGAAAGCCGAGAGGACGGCCACAGACGTCCTGGAGGGACACTTGATGATGAGCGTGTCTCCTTCACAAGCATGAGCCGTGTGGTTCTTCAAGATGTTGTGAAGGTAGACTACAATAAAAGCAGTTGGTTAGCATACAACTCCTGAAAATCTACATTATTTTTGTCCTGACACTGAGGCTATTATCTTGAACATGTGTTTTTTATCTGTCCTGGTCTACCATGAAAAGCACATCCTGAGCGCTCTACTGATATAGCACTGACAGAGAACATCTTCGCACGTACTGTATGGCAGTAAAGGAGATTATTGATCAAAATAAGTGGTCATATAATCTTTTTTTATTTACAACAGTTTTAGCTCAAAATGTTAGATGTTATTTTCAAGACTCAGTCCTTTGTAAATACAGTGGGACATGCTTTTTCTCATTGTGAGACATTTTTGATTTTCTTCAACATATATTATATTTGTTTCCAATATTAATCAAAGAAGGACATTGACTCAACCCTTCTATGGTGTTTGGGTCTGTGGGACCCGTTTTCATTATTTATCTAAAGAAAAATGATTTCATCAACTATTTTTTCAAACTCACTCAATGGCCTTGGCTCATTTTCTGTGAAGAACATATATCAGAACACATTTTCAATGACCACCAACTAAACCCCCCCTATACATTTATATTACATACAGGATGTTCGGGTCCACTGGACCTGGGGCCAACAAAAGTGCGGAGAATTCTGAGTGACTTTGAAGAAGAGGATGAGATTGAGCATCAGCTAGTTACAAAAAAAAGACAAGCCACAGGACTAGCCGGTCAGCAGGCAAAAAAACTAGTAGCACTTTAATTCATTAATGTGATCTAACAAATGTAAAAGGGCAAATATTAACCATATATGCTGTTTATATTGCTTGTAATTAGGATGAAGTAAACATCTGTTGAGTATTTTAACATAAAATAGTTTGATTGTGTTGAATTGAATCCCAAAAAGGCAGTGGGTCCACCAGACCCACGAACACTGGCTGAATAACAAAAATATGAACACCACACAAGGGTTAATTTCTGCTAAAGAGGACATCTTTGTAATATATTTCTTACACCCAATTACTTAAAATATGGAAGAAAATCTATTAAACTTACTTAACGACAGTTTCAGATTTGCTTTTCAATAAGAAGGCATATGATTTCCCTTCCCCAAAAATAAATAACATTGTGACCTATAAGATGCTTTTTTTAGTGTGTGTGTGTGCGCGTGTGTGTGTGCGTGTGTGTGTGTGTGTGTGTGTGTGTGTGTGTGTGTGTGTGTGTGTGTGTGTGTGTGTGTGTGTGTGTGTGTGTGTGTGTGTGTGTGTGTGTGTGTGTGTGTGTGTGTGTGTGTGTGTGTGTGTGTGTGTGTGTGTGTGTGTGTGTGTGTGTGTGTGTGTGTGTGTGTGTGTGTGTGTGTGTGTGTGTGTGTGTGTGTGTGTGTGTGTGTGTGTGTGTGTGTGTGTGTGTGTGTGTGTGTGTGTGTGTGTGTGTGTGTGAGAAAAAGAAAGGCAGTACCAGGCACTCACTCACAATGAACTATTATTAAGCCCCTTAGAGCCTGCAGCCGCACAAAAAATGGAAATCTCTGATGAGGTCAGATGGAGAGATACACTGCAGTGCTAACGATAGATTTGTTTGTAGAGATACCTTTGACATTGTCTGAATATATCAATGTTACCATAATGCCATCCATCATAATAGCCAGGAGGCAGGCTGCAGTGTGTCTTATGCTTTAAAGGGATATATTATGTGAAGGTCTAAGTGCAGCACCCTCACTCTGGTCTTTAACCATGAGTTGCAGCAGCTGTTTAGAAAGCAGGATATGCAGAAAAAATTCAAGGATGCTTAATATCTCTCTGAAACTTCCTTTTCAGTTACAGTTAATGGCTGAGAAACAACTGTTCAGCATTTTAACCTACTCAAAAAATAATAATACTTGACATTGAAAACAAAACACTTACGAGTGAAATCGGGAGCTGAATGAGCGGTGTGAATCTTCAGGGCCAAGAGAAGAGATAAGAAGCAGTAAGTCCATGGCACTTCCATTGTGTATATCCTGCAGGAGAGACCTCTGGGTTTTGTTTGAGTTGTCGTGCTATTAACTGTCCGGGAGACGGCGGTCAGTAGGTCAATGATGCCATTGTGTTTCCAAGAAACAGCCACCCCCTTCCAGCAATAAAAAAATATCTGCAGTGCAGTTAGTTGATATCTAAGCTCCATGTTTAGGGGGATGCATTTACATTTAATCTGTAGTCTTTTGATTTAAAGCTCTGCTGCATGTTCAAACGAGAATAATATTGCCGATGAAAATCAAACATCCTTCACTTTATACGAGATTAAAATGCTGCAAAAAATCCCATGGTGTGACTTTTTGGTTGGTTGTTTTGGGTTGTGGAACTAAGTTAGTTCATAGTTTAACCTTTTGGGAGATTTTGTCCTAATTTAATTATTGATTTTATGTCTGTATTTGCAGTATTACAGACTGTTCGATGAGAGCATTAATGCCCTTTTCATGTCTGTGTATTAAGTATTAAGTTCAGGAGCTACAGCAAGAATGCAATTAGCTTAGCTTAATTTAGCTTGGCTTAGTTTAGCATCAGGTGGGTGCAGTTGACCTTCCTCTGTGCTCATACAATGGCAGCACACCTGGCAACCTCGCTGTAGCGACAAGACTCCAGTAAGTCACTGCGGTTCGCTAACATTTACATTTTAGATTTCTGTTATTATTCTGTACGAGCCAACAACCTGTTAAGTTGCTGTCCAGCTGTCTCGCCCTGCTGCTAGTCTTTATGCTAAGCTATTCTATTAACCTTCAAGCTCCATCTTTATACTTGACTCACCAACAAAATAATGGTATTCATATTTTTGTCCTAATCTCTTCTAAAAAATAAGCAATAAGTGTATTTTCTAAAATGTTAAACTAATTTAATACCTGATGAATGCTATTTCCAAAAGAGACCGTCTTCCCCCGAAAACTAAACTCATTGTAACAAAAACCCATTGACTTATTTTAAGTAATGTACATTATGTTAAGTTACCAGTAAGTTATGAAGCTTTTGCAATATAGAGATAACAGCAGACACTCATGTAGATCCACCAGCAGATACTCACTGGCATGTCAATGTTTTGTTAGCGCTGTAAATCGTGTGTGTGTGTGTGTGTGTGTGTGTGTGTGTGTGTGTGTGTGTGTGTGTGTGTGTGTGTGTGTGTGTGTGTGTGTGTGTGTGTGTGTGTGTGTGTGTGTGTGTGTGTGTGTGTGTGTGTGTGTGTGTGTGTGTGTGTGTGTGTGTGTGTGTGTGTGTGTGTGTGTGTGTGTGTGTGTGTGTGTGTGTGTGTGTGTGTGTGTGTGTGTGTGTGTGTGTGTTAGAAAAATCAAGACTCATTCTCTTGGACTGGGTTCTGTTTATGGAGAAAAGGCACTTTGTTTCCAGGAGGTCACTTCCAGCTGTGTGTGTGTCCAGCGGAGATATCTGCATCTCTCGGGCCTTTCCTATCTTTCGGTGTGTGGAAGAGGAAGTTAAAGGTCATTGACAAGTTTTTTCCACAAGTACTCAGGATATCTCTCCTGTTGAATGTCCTCACAGTTTACTTTAAAAGCTGTGATTAACTTTAGTTTGGTCTCTTACCCAACTCTGTGTGTGACAGTTGTTGTCATACCAACCAAACACTGACGCATAAATCATGAGAACTGTGACAGTATCAGCTACTGCTGCCACTTGTGATGGTGAATCAAAGCTCATATCTGAATGGCTCTCTAGTCATTTATCACACAGGCTCCAAAAAACACTCCCTCCATAGCAGAGTTATAATGGAGGGTGAGAAGGACACACTTTTTAATAATGTGCCTACGTTAGATTGACACTCCCACCTCATACTCCAGTAAATTCCTTTCACCTCCCATAGGAAGTGTCAATAGAGTGACTAATTATTCCTTAAAACTGTCTACTTGGGAGACGGGTGGTACCAGCGTGTGGAGGAGAGATTATCTTCAGACATTTGGAAAATCCCAGGTCATAACCTCTCTGACTTTGCAGATATTTAATAAAGAAGAGGAGGATACTATCTTTTTTCAACAATCTTCTCTCCCTCTTTTACATTTCCTGTGATCATTGAATCTTATTCATCACATTTCCAGGCTTTGTTTGGAATATCAATGTTTTTAATGGCACTCAGCCACCTAACAAAAATCGCATAGAGCGTTGTATCTTTCTTTCTTAAATTCCTAGTGATGCGTTGCATAACTCTGCCCATGATGTGTTATTTATTTGGGGAAGTCTCAACCACAGTTTGGGGATTTCACCAAAAACAACACTTTCCTCTTTACTGTAAATGATAGTATTACAAGAAACTGAGATACTGAACTAAGCCCTCACTTCCAAACACATGGGCTATGAGTTAAAGATAAGAGTACATATTTTTTATTTAATTACGAATCATACCACTTTGAATATTAAATGTTAAATGAAACGGAAGTAATATTTGTAATACTTTCTTGACACTTCAACGCATGCAAAACAAATCAAAGTAAAATGTGCCTGTTGCGTTACTGCAAATACCTCTGAAATATCCCCTTTTTGTTTAAAAAGAATAGTGACAAATCCAACGTGACCTTTTCCCTGAGTAGAATAAAGTAGAAAACAATTAGCAAAATATATACCATGCGGTGGGCGATTACAAGTCCTGCATTATAAGTCCAAATATTTGCGTATATTCAGGAAATGTGCTTTAAGAACGACAAATTAAACACATTTTAATGCTGAACTAATTATCTCAATGTCATGTTATTATTTCATACAGTAAATACAGTATTATAATTACCACAGTAAGCTGATGGCAAGATTAGCTGATCTTAATGAATGACAAAAACGTTTTTAAATGTATTTAAAGGAACTTCTTACAATATTTTTTAGCTGTTTGGAATTGAATAAAATGTATTAGTGTGTCAAATATATACAATACTGGCAAAAAGTACTTAGAGAACTCTAAGTCATACTTGATAACTTGCGTAAATGTCCTTAAGGAAAAATCCTTAAGGATGGGTTAAAGTGAAATCTAGGTTAGGCTATGAATGATATATACAGTATCAACCAAACCCTTTGTAAAACCCAGAAAACAATGCTAACGTTGAATTTGGGATCAGCCTTCCTCCTAATCTAATATTCCCTTCATGCCTAACAGTGTTGGAATGTGAGTGATCCATAATGAATCCTCTGAATGTGTGTGTTTTGACTCACACGCTGTTATCAGTTCCTGTGTATTGCAATAAGCAGAGGAAACTATTTTAGGCTCATAGATGTTGCTTTGGGTATATAAGAGGGAGTACCCCGCCCATCTCTCTGGATCCTCCCTCTCCCCTCACTAGTGAAGTATGTTCAGAGCGATAGCCTCCTCCTGAGACCAAACAAACTGAGCCAGGAGGTGTTACACTTTCTCCACAGAGACCATTTAAACCAGAGCAGCACCTATTCACTGCTCTCAGACTTCTCTCCATACAGCGCTGTGGGTGCAAAAAGACTTAAGCTTTGACTGGAACAAGGAATACAACAACAACAAAAGTTGTATTAAATTTGTTTTGGGACAACATGGCACTTCGACAGAACTCTGAAATGGAGCCAAGCATCGAGTTGTTTATTAAGGTCAGTAATTTTCAATTTCACTAATAACTTAAAAGGAGAAGTTGGCTGGAACATGTGAGGGAAAGTCAATTACACCTGAATTCACTGTCAAAAGAGCCTCTTGTGTAGATAAATTCAACAACATTAACCAGTTTTTATATTACTTGTTATTACCTGTTTAATGTAACTGCCTCATATCCTCCTTTTTAGAGGAACATATTTAGGTATTTGATTTAACCTTCGATTCAACCGGGAGGTCCCAATGAGATTAAAAATATGTTTTCATAGAAGAAAGAAAACACAAATTTCTCGAACTCATATTGCAGAAATAAATTATGTTTTGACAGTTTTACTAAAACAACTTTGACATCTTAAGGAATCGTATTCTTTCATTTTGGATTTAAAAATAGTTCTCAATTTAGTATTTCCTTGCAGGGAAGCAGAAAACACAAATGCCCTGTTTTCAAATTTCACTTCGGGAATTAAGGCAAACAAAGGATTTTATGATCACTTATCAGTATTGTATAAGAGGCCAGAGATCTGCACCATGTTGTTCGATCAATCAGAGGACAACTCTCATTTTGATGGGTGCCATTTAATGATACTGTGTGCTGCAGATGCTACAAGTGTTTCTTTCCCTGTTGAGTGTCACGGCGCTTATATTTTATATCTGTGAACTCTGACCACAGACAGACAGCCGACCTTATCATCGCACAGCCAGACGGAGCTGAGAGCGAACAGGAGGACTGGTACCCCCGCTTTACTTACACATATTTTCAGTTGTAAACCTCTATATCAAGAAAAATGATAAAATATCTTCCTTGATGTTAATAGCCAGACAATAACAACACGTGGAACTTTTCATTCTACTGGTACACAAACCTGTTTTTGTTAAAGGCATCTGTGCAGAGACGGATATAAAACAAGGTCAAGTGAGACTCAGAACAATTGAAGAAAGTACAATATGCTGTAGTAGACGGTACATTATGTCTCTTATGGGTAAGGGTTGAAAACTTCAACAGTTAACATTTAGGCTTTTGCTGAGAGTGACATCAGTCTTAGGTTTTCACGCGCAAGGAATTTGCATTGGTGCAAATACAGGAAACAAAAGCCAAGAAAAAACGCTTTATCACATTTGTTTAGTCTGTACCAAAAAGTGGGAGGATTATAAACACACACAATAAATAGTAGAGCACATAAACCTTATTTTTACTCTTAATAATAATAATTCCTTACATTTATTATAGCGCTTTTACAATGACTCAAAGCGCTTTACATATACACACATTACACATATATCATACATGCAATGGTCAGAAACTGTGGACAATACCCACAGGAGCAAGTTCAGGTGAAGTGTCTTGCCCAAGGACACACTCTTCAGGCTAGCTGTTTCTTTTTCCTTGTAGTCTTAATGCTAAGCTTTACTAGGCCAACAAGCTACTGACTGTACTCATGTTTACCGAACAGGCTGAGAAAGTGGTATCAAACTTCAGGAAAGAAAGCATATCATTTTTTCAAAATGTCAAACTTTTCCTTTGACATCAAGAGGGAGCAGAGCTAATAGTTGTTTTCCGCCACAACACAATGCCTGCTTTTCCCTCAATGGAGGAAACCGCCTGAACACGCCTTTCCTTCACTTTTAGATATGTTTATTAGCGGATCAGAGGAGAAAATATATTGTGATTTGCTATAACACTGGCTATAACAGGACATTTATGGCTCATGTAGTCGTATACTTAACATTTACTTGTTTGTGTTTTTCAGGCTGGGCATGATGGGGAGAACGTGGGGAACTGCCCCTTCTGTCAGAGGCTCTTCATGGAGCTGTGGCTGAAAGGAGTGAAGTTTACAGTGACCACTGTTGACATGAGGAAGTAAGCCCCCCCTCCATCAGAAACACTTCCTGAGCATCTGGTCTTGGGGACTTTTACACAGGACTCTTTTAAGAAGCAAATGAGAGAGAGAACTTGAGAGCAATCCAAATAATTTCTCACTTATCAATAGGTGTGTTTCTCCCTCTGTCTCACAGAGGGAGGAGGGAGGAGCCGTAAAGCTCCATGTACAAAGAGCTCTGTGTCGCTGTCAAACAAACACCTTCTTTAATTGAGGCTTTATTGTGTGAATTTCTCAGCGTCATTACCGGTGAGCAAATAAGATCAGGAAACTTTGAAAGGAAGCTGATAATTGAATGATTCATAACACACACACACACATACACAGCCGACCACTCCCAGCACAGTGTGTTTTTATAACTAAACACACAGCCAATGTTAAACACATTAATCTACTGAAGACATTTGGTTCTGACAGCCTCGATAACAACACGCTCTCAGTTTTGACTTGCTTGATAACAGTAAGATTAAATAAATGTACTGAATACATCTATAAGAAAGACATCTCCCTGCCCTACTTCCTCTTCATTTTTCAAATACCTTTTCCCTTATAGAGGTTTAAGCAAATGACAAATAAAATCTGCAATATAAATGGCAAACTTAAGGGGGTAAAACGGGCTTTATCTAAAACACATCGTCCATATCTCTTATTTTATTCTTGATATCTTCAACTTGCAAATTATACCTTTTGCTACAGCATGTATTCATGACAGGACCCACGTATTTTACTTTCCTTTTGTCTGTATCTCAAAACAAAAGAGAAACAAAAGACAAGCAACGAAAAAAGGAGAGTCGATACTGTACCACTTGTACTTTTCTACTCTGTTGCAGAACCTTTCAATATTCAGTTTTTCTGTATTTTTCTGAAAAATGTATTCCTCTTTCTGCCGTTCTCTTTCATCCTACTTTTCAAATGTAACCAATATTGCATAATTCTTTCAAAATTACATTTGAGATAAATAATTCCCTTTCGACTCCTTACTATATGATGCTTATTCCACATTTCTGCGTCCTCTCTGCAGGAAGCCCGCTGAGCTCAAAGACTTGGCCCCCGGCACCAACCCTCCTTTCCTCCTCTACAACGGCACCCTCAAAACAGACTTCATCAAAATCGAGGAGTTTCTTGAACTAACAGTGGCACCTCCCAGGTATTGTTGCCGCTTAATCACTAAACAAATATTAATCAGGTGTGATTGTGACGATGGCGTATTCTCATCAAACACGTTCACTCCCTTTCTCGCCTCCCCCGCAGGTATCCTCATCTCAGCCCACTAAACAGAGAGTCTTTTGATGTGGGCGCTGATATTTTTGCAAAGTTCTCTGCTTTCATCAAGAACAGTCCTAATAACACCTGTAAGTCGGACATTCATTCATTTAAATTCAAATAATATTATACATATCCTCAGATAAGCCTAGCAGAATCCATAACCTTTTTTAAAACCCATTATTAGAGACTTGGTTTTATTGTGATGTTGTTATTTATTGATTTTATTTGTATTTATTTTAGGAAAAGAGATCAAATATATGTTTAATATGTTATCACAGGACTAATGGGATTTTAATTCTATCTACAAAACATGTGATAAGCCTCTAAAATATGGTAATATTCCATAATAGACTTAAACAGCCAACAGTGTATTAAATAGTAATTATTAGCATCAACCAATTACTTAACTACTTGGTCCTTATGTTGTTACACATGTATATTATTATATTATTGGAATTGTATTTGTGATACTTCGATGTGTGGGCAGTCTAGTTGTTTGATATATAGCTGTTATATTTGTTTAGTTAATTTAACCTCTTGAAATCTATTGCATTTTATAAACCTATAGATTTTGTATGGTCATTTATAACGTAAAAAGTAACTAGAAAAGATCAATAAAAGTCAGATAGAAGTAAAAAAAGTACAATATTTTCCCTCTGAAATGTAATGGAGTCAATGAATAACGTGCCATAAAATGGAAGCACTCGTGCACTGTATTTGAGTAATTGTACTTGCAGTTACATTACACCACATACCATTACAGAAAACATAATCTCTGTGTTTCTGACCCTCCAGTCTACGAGAAAAACCTGCTGCGGGAGTTCAAGCGTCTGGACAACTACCTGAACTCCCCGCTGCCCGAGGAGATCGACCACAACTCCAGAGAGTCCGTCGCCGTCTCCAAGAGGAAGTTTCTGGACGGGGACCGCCTCACTTTAGCCGACTGCAACCTGCTGCCCAAACTGCACGTCATCAGGGTGAGACTTCGCATCTAATTTCCATTTTAGGGTCATCTCTAGTAACTATAGTTTAGTCTAAAGGCAGTGTTGCAAAGTATATAAGTACATGTGTGCTTTCTCCACTTCAGAGGTCTCATATACAGACATTTTCAATGAGTAATCTTTGAAGTTATTCAAGTTATTTAATTTTACAAATAAAATAGGCCTTCTTAAGAGTCAAGTTAAACGTTTGGCGTTAAACGTTGAGGCAAATTGTCTACATCTGTGCCTCTTCATTGGATGGGGGGTGTCTTGAGAATTGTAGTTCTGAATCCTATATTGACTCAAAGAGGTCGCTGCTAGGTGGAATCATTATTTGACTACACTAGACAAAACTCGCTCTATGAAAACGTGTACTCACTGCTACAATTCTGAGGAACTGACTTGATACTTGACAGTTTGTATATTGTACTTTTTTACTATACAATACATTCATCTATGCATGTTCATTTGTATTATGAGATTTTACATTAAGAAAAAAAGGTATGTTAAGGTTGTATAAAAGTATGCATTATTAGAGATCAATATTTTACCACCAGGCTTGTGACTCCTTACAAAACAATGTGTGTGGTTGTGGCCCCCTTGTCACCATTTATGATGTTAATAAGTTTCACAAAAGAGACATTTCCCATCCAAAATGTCTGCAAACCAAAGAGGTTAAACGATCGAACATTTCACAGGAAAAGCTAAACCAATAATACCAATGTGTGTATCAGAGCTGTTTTATTTTCTTCTTTCCTCTCTGATCAATCATCTCACAACCATTCAAATGTATTCATATTTTTCCATTAATGTATCATTATGTCCCCGAATCATGTTAAATCAATGCCAAGTACTTTTGCTGCATTTATTTTATTAAAGGTACTCCACAGCGAGAAAGACAAATATTATCTATATTTTAAATCCACTACATTATTATGAAAGTTATAGTTACTTAATGACCATAAAAATGGTGCATTGTACTATATTAAAGTATACTAAACTTTTTAACATGGTAATTTTACATTTTCTTTCTGATATTTATGAACATAGTATTCTTTATAATTAAGATTTTCCTTTCTTTGTATTTCAGGTTGCTTCCAAGAAGTACTGCGACTTTGACATCCCCGCAGAGTTCACAGGCGTGTGGAGATACCTTCGAAACGCCAACGAGAGAGAAGAGTTCAAACAGACGTGTCCAGCCGACATTGAAATCGAGAAGGCTTACTTCAGTGTGGCCAACAAGAGGAAATAAAACCTTGGATTCTCTGTAATTAAGTGTTCACTCAGTATAACTGTGTTGTGATCTGTAGAGGGCGCTACAACCTACAAATTAATATGTGGCCACAAAACAGACACTATTCCTCCTTAAACCTGTATTTTTGTTCCAGTAAGACTCTAGGACACGCTGAAGTAAAACGTTGTATTGGTTGTATGTATCCACATCCATAGTCACTCAGACAGATCTTTAAGCCATATTGAAAAGGCCAAATGTGCAATTATTGTTATTGTTTATAGTGTAAATAGATATTCAACACTTTTTTGATCAATCACCCTCTTTAAAACATACATGATTGTGTTACTGTGAGCAGCAGCTGCAGAAACCTCCACATACAGTTATTTTAATGCAAACCATGAAATACACTTCTGTATCTGATGTGATTATCACTGTCACACTAATAATAAATATCAAAATGATTTGTCATAATCTTGTTTTTTTGTGTGCTGACTACTAATAATACAATGCTCTTTTCTTTAGGTACTATAGATAAAAGAAACATCTTTACCTTGAAATATCGCAAGCAAAACAGGTTTCAATAATGGCATTTCTGATATTCAACTTTATTTTCAGCCACAAAAAAGACAATTTTACAACTTCAAAAATATAACTTTTGATCGTTCGGTGTAGATGGTGAATTAACTGGTTGGTAGGGGAAAAAAATGACGATGGAGAGGAAAGGCGTGGCCGAGCAGGCCGTGAAGAAATCACAGCAAATGTCCTGCAGCGTCCAGGCTTTAGTTGGTGACACAGTATTTCCAGAAACATGCTGTCAGAGGATCAGAGAGGGTCAGACACAGAGGTCACATGTGAGATTAACCTAACTCTAAATTGCCAACACTGTGAAAATGTTCATTTTTCATCATCACAAAACCACATTATCCACCGAACAAAACAATCCCTTAATGCATGACAGAGTAAAATAGTTAAATAAAGATAAGAAAATATTTTTCAAAAGTAAATAAACTAAAATATAATAAATAAACTACTTTAAATCATTACCACTGTTCATCGTCCAGTTATTAGATTATATTTTAGTTTAAATATTATCCAAATACTTTTGTCATCATCATTTGTTTAAATTGATATTATATTCTACTTTACTATATACTATATTCTACTTATATACTATAAATTGTTTCCTTTTCTGAATCTAAGGGTCTAAGGAAATAGATGTTTAAGAAAAAGTATAAATCAAATCTTGTCTATGCTGTTTGCTATTTGGGTTTCATTGTATGTAAACATTGATTTTAGAAAAGCCCAATACAAATAAAAGTTATAATGGTTATACATGCTATAAGCCTTTGTCAAAGACTGCAAATAAAGGGCAGGCGTGTTGAGTGATTGATGGAAGATAATAAGAGTCACTCACTTCTTTTGTTTGTTTTTGGCAAGTTCTGCTCTGATCTGAGAAAACCCTGAGAGCGAAGCTTGTCGGCCGCCGCCAGCTTCAAGACAGCTTCTCTGAGGTCCTCCACCTAAAAACAACACAGAAAACATGAAGAAAGCACACGCAGATAACATGGTGAACTCTGATCTAAAGCCAGAGCTGTAACTAAGTGATCACATTTACCTCCTTATTTTAACCTGTTCACAGTTATTCATATATTTATTTTAAGGATTACTCTTAAAGAAATGTGTGGCTTAGTTCCTGCATAAATTAGTTAAATCTCAGATTCTGAAATACTTTCTCTTTATAGATTTATAAAAATAATCAGAATTTATTTTCAGCCCCACAAAACAGCCTTCAGATTGAATTCATCTTGTTGCCTCAGTGACTACTTTTTCTTCGGCGCAATTTCACTTTTAACTTCTTTGAATTTCTATAAAGATATACAGTGCTTTATAAATACTTTCTTAAAGATAGTGTATAGAGAAGTAGATTATCAGCCTTACCATGTTTGCAAACTTGTCTTGTTGTATTGAATCTTTAGCACCTTCAAAACATAAAAATAGAAGTGCAATCATTATCTTATATTATAACCATTTGGTGACCATTTATCTGCAAGATATTTGTATTATTTGTACCTTTATTCCAAGACTCCCTTCCTCCATTGTGCTGCATCAGTAGAGGATACAGATTATTCACCTCTCTCTGCTCCCCCTCAGCCGTGTTGGGTCCATCATCCACCTCTGACACTAATTTCTGAATGAAATCTGTTGAAATTTAAAAAGAAAATGTGCTTTTACTTCAGCCTGTCATTATGAGATGAATATCCCTGCAGTGAGTTGAACAGAATAACTTGTCAAATATTCAAAACCATATCTTCAAGAGCATGTAAGAATACAAATATTTGAGTAAGATAAAATAATAACCTCAAAGGAAAATTAGGAATAATATGAACAGAGTTTGCTTGAGATTAGATCAATTGTGTATCATCATTCAGATACATTTCTCACATAAATGCAGTAAAGCAGACGTGCAAAGTGTCCAATTTAAAATAGTCAAATTGCCCTTAAGAGTGCAGCATTTTAAAATAAATGCAACAATATCAGAAGAGTCTTACCTGCCTGTGGCTCCAGGTCGGTGTCGGGGTAGAGAGGTAGAGCATGTGTCCGTCTTGCAGAACAAATCACAGCCAAGAGGTAAAACACAGCGACAGAAATCATGGTGCCTATATCTCTAGATGGTCAGATCTGGATTATAACTCTGCTCGGTAGAGAACTTCACTTATATATCCTCAGTGGCCATCCATCACAACCTGATCGATACATTATCATCACACCCAGTGTCCTTCTTAATGGTTTTGACGCGATGGATCAGGCGTCACAGACACAATTTAGGGTCCCCTGTCAATTGAGCCGGGGACTATCTGTGCTTGTACAGAGAGGCCTAACAAATGTTTACTCTGCAGCAGTAATCAGCGGCTGTCCAGAGCTCTGATGCTTTATGTCGGACATGTTTCTGTGTGATGGGCTGCTCAAACGTGTCATCGCTCATGTCTCAGGTACACAGCTGCTGGAAAGATGTCACTGTTGGTTTCTATGTCACTTTGGGTTGAATGACTGACATTTCTGTTAATTATGACTGTCGGATGAATCAAACACGTCACAGTGTGGTAAATACTTTGCAAATGTTGAGTTGAAACAGCTTCTTTCTTGTGCCGCGCTTTAATGGTTTCCCGTCTCCTCAATATTTTATTTCTCTAAAGATTTCTATTTTTATTCTTACTGTTCGAAATAAGCATATTTAAGTTTTCTGAAGGCTTCTTACCATGCTGCTTTCGGTGTATAAGTCGCATTTCGCACATTGGCCCAACTACATCAAAATGATGGCAAAAAGTAAAATGTGTGTGAAAAATAAGATTAAAATGTTTATTTGTCAACTGCTCCATTGTCCCTGCTTTAATCTATCTTTTTCCTTTTACTGTTCTGACTTTTTTACTCATTATTTTTGTTACGCTTTATATTTTCTTTCAGAAAGGATTTTGTTTTTATGTTATCATCTTCTGTCTTTATTGTAAACTGTTATTGTCTATTTGATTAAATGTGTTAATGTCTTGTTTTCTCTTCTCTACAATGCTCTTTACAAAGATGGCTTTTTTGTTCTCTATATAATAAAAAAAACTGTGCCACAAAGACAAATTAGGATTTGATAGAAATGTAAGGATAGAAAGAAAATCATCAAATTAAAATGTTGGTTTGATGATGGCACTATATTAACATTAAAAGTCATTAAATATATAAATGGATATCTCCAAGAGATTCATTGGCAATCAGTCTGATAACTGTTGAAGTTATCAGACTGCCTTATGAAGAACAAATATGAGTTTAAAACGCTGCACCTTTAATGAAAGGTATTTGAGAGAACAGGCGGTGTCACGAAAATTACAGTTTGAGTTTGATCAATAATCAATAATCACCTTTATGTGACAAACCTTAATTGTAATGAATGTCCCAACATTTGTTAAAAAGTTTCGACACCCAACATTACATCTGTCAATAAGTTCTTAAGTTGCTGCTCATCATTTTTAGCCATGGATGTGTACTAACCTAATTATTTGTTTTTAACTTTTATTTGTATTATTAATGTGTGCTTCTCTTCTCTAAATTGTATTTTTTATTATTGGATGTATTTTTATATCTGCTATGCCACTTTTCGCTGTAACAACCTTACATTTCCCTACTATGGGACTAATAAAGGATTTCTGATTCTGATTAATGTATTACTTGTTTTCGTTAAGGCTTGTTTCTAAAAATAAAAAAGATCAAAACAAGTCAAGAGTTTTGGGCTGTTCAAGGAGGCTTTTTGTCAAACTGAAAGGCACCTAATGCTCTACAGATGAGTGTGCGTGTTATCAGGTGATTTATAAGGTTGTCTCCACATCGATGGAAACAACAACATTTGATACATCTGTCTGCAGTGTAGTCAATGAGAAAGGGTAAAAGTACAACAAAGTTTGGTTTTAAGGTCAAGCTATGACTTTAAATTACTAGACATATTACTCATCAGGAAAAGGAAATCATTGATAGTCCCTGTCAAAACCTCATACAGGATTTATTATTGATTTGTTCAGCTAATGAATTCAAAGTCACATTTTGTGCATTCAAGCTAAGGTAGCAAAATGTAAATTATGTAGAGTAACAATCTGTTCTGCAGGAATGGCTGTGAATAACATCTGAAAACATTATATCAAGATGCAACAGTGAGTGGCGCATGTACATTGTATAAAACAAAATTACATTAGCAAAACACTTTTACCAAAGAAAAAAGTATTTAACATTAACAAAACCAAATTAACAAACTGCGAAACACTTTTACAAAGCTAGAGACACATTTACATTTTATAAAACAAAATTACATTTTCTAAAAACAAAATTACATTTTATAAAACAAAATTACATTTGCTAAAACACTTTTACGAGAACTGAGACAAATTCACAAGTCCCGAAACACTTTAACATTTGCCGAAACACTTTAACATTTGCTGAAACACTAGAGAATCAAACCGGAAGGGGAAGGTCCATCATACCAGAAGTGACGTGCAAGTGATTGACACAAACTTAAAGGTCCCATGTCATGGCCATTTCTACTGATCATAATTCCATTGTTGAGGTATACTCAAATAGATTTATATCGTGCAATTTTCCAAAATCGCATTGGTTTCTCATACAGCATCTCTGTATAGTATGTGTATTCACTCTCTGTCCTAAACGGCTTGTTGGAGCTCCTGCCCCCCCCCCCTCCCTATGAGCCCAGTGGTCGTCTGCGAGACAGCGAGACACAGATAAACCAGCCCGAACACACACACACCCGCAGCCTGGCCGCGTCCCGCCATCTCAGGGAGGAGAAATCGGCGGAGCTGCAGCTGAGAAAAGAATGAGTGTGTGTTTGTGAGGAAGTCCGCAGATTGGTCCAACTGTAACGGCTCCTCGGACCAATGGGTCCATTTGGGTATGGGCATGTCACTGTACCCAGGAAGAAAAAGAGAAATCTCCAACGAGGCGTTCTGAGGCAGCATAGACAGGTATTTTCTGTGTTAGAGTTTTACTCGCTACAGGGTGTACTTTGAGGGTTTGTGACTCTGCAGACCGTTTACATGCATAAAAACGTTCACACAAGGGGACGGGTAATAACCGGAAAAGCATGACATGGGACCTTTAAGTTTGTTTTGGCGGATAGACCGCCGGGTACCTATGGACGGTACGAGTGTGTTTATGGTCGTTAAATATGTTTTGTCCGTTCTGTGGAAACCACCTGGGCCAAGTGACACGGTTTTGCTCATCACGATATACTTTCTCGTGCGCACGAGATACGTTCTTGTTCGTTGTGTTTACCTTAATTAGAACAGCTAAAGAGCGACTGCAGGCTGCTTCGTTTTAACCATACACACCTCTACACACACACACACCTCTACACATGATTGAACTGCCCGATTATTCCCCCTATTACTCGTTTTATGAAGGAGATGTCTGGTCACCAAGGTGTATGATTGATGGTGTGTATGGTGTGTGTGTGTGTGTGTGTGTGTGTGTGTGTGTGTGTGTGTGTGTGTGTGTGTGTGTGTGTGTGTGTGTGTGTGTGTGTGTGTGTGTGTGTGTGTGTGTGTGTGTGTGTGTGTGTGTGTGTGTGTGTGTGTGTGTGTGTGTGTGTGTGTGTGTGTGTGTGTGTGTGTGTGTGTGTGTGTGTGTGTGTGTGTGTGTGTGTGTGTGTGTGTGTGTGTGTGTGTGTGTGTGTGTGTGTGTGTGTGTGTGTGTGTGTGTGTGTGTGTGTGTGTGTGTGTGGCCTAGCATTACTATACTTGTGGGGACCCTACATCTGTTTACACAGTCACGTGTGGGGACTCGCCTCCCTTATGGGGACAAATTGGAGGTCCCCATGAGGGGAATCTCCAATTTTAGGGTGAAGACTTGGTTAGGTTTAGGATTAGGGTTAGGGTAAGGGTAAGGGTAAGGTTAAGGTTTAGGGTTAGGGTTAGGGTTAGGCATGTGTTGGTTATGGTTAAGGTTAGGATAAGGAAGTTTTTCCATTAATTAGCACTTCTTTATTAAATATTATGAATATGTCTTTATTATCAGGCTATGTTCCACAATCATTCAAAGTAGCAGTGATAAAACCGCTTCTTAAAAAGCACAACCTCGATCCAGAGGTTTTAGCCAACTATAGACCTATTTCTAATCTTCCGTTCCTCTCAAAAATTCTTGAGAAAGCAGTCGCAAAACAGTTGTGTGATTACTTAAAAAACAATGATTTATTTGAAGATTTTCAGTCTGGCTTTAGAACACATCATAGCACAGAGACAGCTCTGGTTAAAGTCACAAATGACATTCTAATAGCCTCTGACAAGGGACTTATCTCTATTCTTGTTTTGCTCGATCTCAGTGCTGCATTTGATACTATCGACCATGATATCCTATTGCAAAGACTAGAGCACTTAGTTGGCATACAGGGAACTGCTTTAGGCTGGTTTAGGTCCTATCTATCTGAACGCTCTCAGTTTGTACGTGTTAACGATGAATCTTCCACGCAAACCAAAGTTAGCCATGGAGTGCCACAGGGCTCAGTGCTCGGACCTATTTTGTTCACACTATATATGCTTCTGCTTGGCAATATTATAAGGAATCATTCTGTACATTTCCACTGTTATGTGGATGATACTCAACTATATTTATCCATCAAGCCTGATGAAACCAATCACCTAAATAAAATTCAAGACTGCCTCAAGGACTTAAAAACGTGGATGACCTTAAACTTTTTGATGTTAAACACGACCAAAACTTAAATTATTGTACTCGGCCCAAAGAATCTACGAAAAAATCTATCTAAAGATATACTAGTTATGGATGGCATTAATTTGGCCTCCAGTGAGACTGTAAGGAATCTTGGTGTTATATTTGCAGTGGCGACTGGTCATTAGGGGCCTACTGTCAGCAGAAAGTACTAAAATAATTATTACAACAAAATGCAAAAAATAAATTAAAATATATATAAAATATATTTTAAGATCATGTTTAATCATCTGATTCGTCTGTACATTGCTGTTTTAGTATGTGTTCTTCTAATTAGTGTCTACACTGTGTGCCTATTGAGCTGTTTAGAGCCATGTGGGACAAAACCCGATCCTGCCCCTCCCTCTCACTGTCTAAGTGAACAGTGACTGTAAAAACTACACTGCGCATGCTCAGAGTATTTTCCTATTTAATGTGTGTGGCAAAAAATAATGACCATAGGGGCATAGAGCTGCCATCCCCACCATACGTCATCTCACATAATTCAGAGCTGATTGGCTGTAAGTACGTGTGCCGCGAAAAGTGTGGTGTGTGAAGAGGAGGAGAGAGACGCGTCCTAAAACCAAGTAGTAAGCTGCGTATGGCTTCCCTCCACAAAAAAGCAATGAGATTTCTCCATAGGATTTTAGAAAATAGCTCAAAATAAGATCTGTGGGAAACGTACCTGTTAGATAAATGCACGTTTTGTTCAGCCGGATAAGATCCAAATGTCTACCCTACTTTTATCATTTTCGAATCATAAATCTATCGATTAGATTTATGATAGACTTTTGAAACTACAAGAAGATAGGGAGGACTTTTACAAAAAAGTAATAGAGATTTTTGTCCAGAAGGACAGGCAAATGGACTTCATCTTCAAGTCAAGGTAAGACCACAATTTTATTGAAAATGGGATCTTACTAAGAGAGAACAATTCAATATTTAAATGATAAAATTACATTTTTTGGGTATCCTTCTGTTGAACTGTCTGTTAAAATTAATTGAAGCATCAGACAAAAAAAGCTTTTGAAAATAATATAATATTTTGATTTAGGTCAAAATATAATATTTGTAAACGTGAAGAGTCAGTGCCAGTGCCTCGCCAGCCATGAACCTCTCTGCAGAAGCTTATATAGACATCTAAGTTTGTTGTGCCCCACCACTTTTGTACATATAAAAACGCCACTGTATATTTGATCAGGATTTATCCTTTAACGCCCACATAAAATCAATCTCAAGGACCGCCTACTTCCATCTACGCAACATTGTCAAAATTAGGCATATCTTGCCTCAAAACGATGCAGAGAAACTAGTCCATGCATTTGTTACTTCTAGGCTGGATTATTGTAACTCTTTATTATCAGGGTGTACCAAGAAGTCAGTTAAGTCGCTTCAGCTGATTCAAAATGCTGCAGCATGTGTACTAACTATAGGAAAAGGGACCACATGACTCCTGTTCTGGCTGCCTTACACTGGCTCCCTATAGAACACAGGATAGAATTTAAAATTCTTCTTCTCGCCTACAAAGCCCTTAATGGGCAGGCGCCATCTTACCTTAAAGAACTCATTATACCCTACTGTCCTACTAGGGCATTGCGTTCCAAGAATGCAGGGTTGTGGGTCGTTCCTAGAGTCTAAAAGTACAATGGGAGCCAGAGCCTTTTCTTATCAAGCTCCACATTTGTGGAATCAGCTTCCAGTTTGTGTTCGGGCGGCAGACAGCCTATCCGTTTTTAAGAGTATGCTTAAGACCTTCCTTTTTGATAAAGCTTATAGTGATAAAATAAAATAATCGAATAAGAGTGCATTGACGTAGATACGTTGTGCCTCTTCACCTATACATTTTAGTTCTTACTCTTTCACTTAAATCCTAAAAACTTAGATCTTATATTTAAAGCTTTATCCAAAACCTTTCCCCTCTCTGACCTCTCGAGGTTCTAATAGAGGGTAACAGGTTGCAGAGAAGGCCTAGCCCGGCCAGGGAGTGTGGAACGTAGCCACATACCTACTCCTTACCTCTAACCAATTCAGGTTCCAGTAGGGACCTTTCTCCCTGTGCCTCTCCACCAGTGGCGGCGCCAGAGATTTTCTCTAGGGGGTGCTGTGGGGTAGCTTTGACGTTTCATAGAGGGTGCTCAAACATTAAGGGTTTCCCATTAATGTACCAGCGCTACAGTTGAATGTTCTACTGCAACACTCCCCACACGCACACACAGTGTACCCGCGACTGTTACAATGAATGCTCGGTAATCAGCTCACGGCATACAGGTGTAAGCAGGGGTAAAGTGCTATTTTTACAAGTGGGAAGTGGACCTCACCTCCTCTAGGAGGGTCCTCACCTCCTCTAGTGGGGTCCCGGGAAGATTTTTTTTTAAATATTGAAGTTAAAAGCATCAATCTGGTGCATTTTGAGAGCAAAATGATGAGATATATGGATACATCTCTCAACATACATATGAAACAGAACTGTAAACAGATTTTCTATTTCTTTATAGATATCTTACAAATCACTCCCCTTTTAAAACAAACCGTTTGAGACCCACTGAGATAACTAGATTACAGTTAACTATCTAAACACTGAGAGTCCTTTACTTCACCTGAGCTGAGGTTATCTGAGACTCTCCGTCTGACAAGAGAGAGTTCTCCCTCCACCTTGTTGTCGTAAAAGCTCCTTATATCCGTTAGCTTGGCTAGCTAGCACCAGATGCTAACCACAACGATCTCCGGTAGATACCCACCGGTGCGCGAGCTCTCTCTCTCACTCGCTTGCGCACACACACAAAATAGCTCGTGCCACACACACACAGAGCAGAGCTTGAATGAAACACAGAGACCCAGAAGTAAGCTACTTGTACTCACAAGGCCTATTATGTGCACAATCCCTCTCGCTTTCAGTTGGTTTTGATTGAGTGTCCACACGTGGACGTTTAAGGACTAAAAAACGATCCATTTGTCATTTTGCTGTTAGCAAATAATTTGGGGCTCCAGCTAACAGGAAGTCACTCAAGTGTCACAAAGTACTTTAGCCTATGAGTAGGTCAAACATGTAATGGTTGCTGGCCATTGGCCTAATCATATCACCTATGTTGGCTTTATGTTTTTCGTCAAACATTTGTTTGTTTCACATTTGCATTGATGTAATCAAGAATTTTTCTGATTTAATTTAATAAAAATAATAATAATAATTTTCGGGGCGAAAAAATATATATTTATTGGGGGTGCTTAGGGGGTGCTTTGGCAATCCTGGGGGGTGCTTCAGCACCCCCTAGCTCCCCCCTGGCGCCGCCCCTGCTCTCCATCTCTGTTTCCTACTTCTTACTTGCTACCCTTTTCCCTCAACCTATCCTAAGGGAGTGCATGTATGTAGTAGACACGTTAGTTTAGCGGCATAGGCTTGGACTGTTGGGGGGGGGCACCTTACTCCGTCTTTCTGGCTGTTTGTAGGCCTACCTGTGGACTCTCATGTTCCGATTAACCCAGCTTCCCCCAAATCTATTTTTGTTGTGTCTGTGACGAAGGTAACTTCGTCACTATGGACTGACGGCTTCAGGCCGGGTAATATTGCACTTTATTAGCGTGATTGCACAATATATGTTGTCTGTGGCTGATGATTGTGTGCACCTGTCCTGTGTTGTCTCCTCCCCCCTCACCTGTGTCTTGTTGTGCTGATTAGAGTGTGTGTATTTAGGCTCTGTTTCCCTGTCTGTTGGGGAGGCAGGGACTGTGTGTGAGATCCTTGTGGCTGCAGGATGTGTGCAAGGAGAACAGCAGGATTGAGGCTGTGAACTTTGTGCACCTGATTTTAATAAATGCCCACGTCGGGTTATATTTTTGGACGTTCTGCCTCTGCCTCCTTGCTTGGTCCGGGCCGCTCAACGGTCAATCTCACAGTGTCCATATACGCCGGGATCCTGAGTCAATGCTAATCCTGTTGCTGTGGTCGTGTGTCCTCGATCCTCTATCCTGAGTCCTGGACTTCGAGTCGTGGCTGAACCTGTCTCTGCGGTCCTGCCAGACTCTCACCATGGCTCCCACAAGATTGCTGACATCCTCGTGGATTCATCTTCTTATTATAGACACATGCATTTCCAAACATTTGGTCTACCTATGTTGTAAATGTATTATCTTTTCGATTTACACACGGCATCTATTGCACGTCTGTCCGTCCTGGGAGAGGGATCCCTCCTCTGTTGCTCTCCCTGAGGTTTCTCCCATTTTCTCTGGAAGTTTTTCCTTGTACGATGTGAGGGTCAAAGGACAGAGGGTGTCGTATTGTCATACTGATATAGTGATATGCTGTACAAACTGTGAAGACCACTGAGACCAATGTAACATTTGTGATATTGGGCTATATAAATAAACATTGATTGATTGATTGATTGATTGATAGTAACATGCATCAGCACAAATAACAACTTGTTATATTTAAAATAGGAACGTTTTGTTGATTTTGCAAACAAATTCAAATCTTCCAAATTAAAACTGGACTTTTGCGCAAAAAACTACAAAAATGCACGTAAAATTAAGTCATGTTATACACGACAGAGTTGCCCCCTATTAAATATGAAAGGTTGATCTTTTCAGCTGCTTTAGCCTACATATATCATAATCAACCCAGCAATCAGTTAACAATGATCAACATAAAACAAATAAAAGAACATTAATTTTGAGGCATATATAAAAACATAAACAAAGGAATGTGACCTCAGCAGAGTCACGTGACTTCAGACCCGGAAGTTGCCGTCAGTTTGGAACATGCACCTAGCTGTTAATTAACTCTCCTGACGACGGACAGGAGCATTGGCAGCTGAAAGGAGGAAGGAAGCAGGACACTTTCTCACACGGGCGTATTACTCCTGCTAGGTACAGTATATATTCTTTACTTGTTTTAGGTATGTTGCTAACAAGACGTTTAGTGTAAACGCTACGGAGACAGGAAGCTAACAGTTAGCTATCAGCTGGTAAGACTTTAAAAACTCTCGGATTCAATGTTATGAAGTGACCTAATGTTAACGCTAGCTGTTCATACTTAATGGATAAAATGTCGACAAACAAGCTTAACGAGTTATACTCAACTATATTTCCTTCGTTGTATAGAAATAGTTTAGTTTATCTGTCAGATTGGACAGTGCAAATTCATAAATAGGACTCCTAAACCTACTGTCACAGCAGTAAAGTTGTCACGCACGGCATTACACATGAGCTACACAGCTTCTCACATAATTATATTTTGTGTATATATAGTCTTTAAAATAGCTTTCATAAGACTATTTGTTTGCTCCTTTCCTATTTGTATTCTTCTTTCTGTCTGTATTCACAATTTACCCCATATAATTTCCTCATACGTGTACCTTTGATGATAGTACACATGTCATGTTTGTTTTGTATGTGGACAAAACTTAGTAATTTCATCTCCTTTCCCTAATGAACAATTGATCATAGATACAATTGTTCTATTTTTTACAAATAAGCCAGCAGATCACAGTTAAACTTAGTAAGTGCAGCTTCCTCATTTGTTCTAGATACCGAGTTGTGGATAACAATGCAGCTTCACAATGTGCTCTCTAAGAGTCACAGCTGCTCAACTGGTTATAAGTGATGGCCTTGGTGGAGCATTGTGTCTCTGCCTTCACTCTTCAAGGTTTAGTGTAATTCTGCCCTGAAGTGTTTTAGTCTTTCCAGTCATAAACGAACATACATGTTACACAGCTGTTGAATATGTATAAATACACACAGCTAGAGAACTTCACCCAGATTAAATAAAGTTATAAAAGACTTTGCATAAGTTTAGTTTATCAAGCATGTCATTTTATAATTAAGAAACCCTTACAGCAAAAGCTCTATGAAGGGCTTTATAAGTCAAATCTTACAATCATTTCTGTAACAAACGTCTAGCTGGTGTAAAAACAGTAATAATGTATGTTTTTGCTTTTCTATGTATGCAAGCTCGCACATGTTGTACAGTTCAGAATCTGTGAATGATTTACGCCCAATATGAGATCATTAGAGCAACCTTAATTTGGGAAAATTAAAGATTATTTCAGATTAATCAAACTATATTTTAAGATCCTAGTTTATTCTGAGAAGCATTCCTTTTCAGCTAATGTTTGGCTATTTCTCTCCCTTTCAGTGTCTGCTGTCAACATGTTGTCTGAAGGAGGCTCTTTCATGAAGGGGATGGCCATGGGCGGCATCTTCTGCTTGGGACTCTCACTATTTGGTAGTTTCAGCCCCGCCACAGAGCACGGGCCGGGCGAACATCATCATCATCACGTCAAGGCCCCGAGTAAAGACGAGCTGACTCGCCTCTCGGACGGTCGCGTGCTGGAGTTGGTGAATCAAGTCCGGGTGTCTTGCATCATCATGGTCCAGCCAAAGATCCTGGTTTACTGGGCGACTGCGCTGGACACCTGGAGTAAACACTGTGACAAGGCTGTGTTCTACACCTCCGAGTCCTCCAAGGCTTTGGAGGCGGTAGACTTAAATGAAAAAGATGACTGGGCGAGGCTACGTAAAGCTTTGAAGCATGCCTATGAGAACGCCAGAGATCTGCGCTGGTTCTTTGTGGCAAAAGCGACCACGTTTGCCATCATCGAGAACCTCAAACACCTGGTGCTCACAAAAGACCCCGAGGAGCCCTTCTACCTGGGCAACGCTATGAAGTCCGGGGAGCTGGAGTATGTGGCGTATGAAAGTGGCATCGTTCTGAGTTATGAAGCGCTGAAAAGGCTAGTGAATGTGTTGGAGGATGAAGAAAAATGTCCAGAAAGAGGACACGCCCTGTGGGCGATGAGTGAGGACAAGCAGCTGGCAGTGTGTCTCAAATACACCGGTGTGTTCGCAGAGAACGGAGAAGACTCTCACGGAAAGGGCCTCTTTAACAGCAAGAGTGTGGACAGCTTAATAACGGACAGCATGAGGGACAACCCCACTAATGTGGTGGAGGGCTGCTGCTCCGACCTGGCAGTCACGTTTAACGAGATGTCGCCCAATCAAATGCAGGTTATGATGTTCGGAGTTTACAGACTTCGTCCTTACGGCCACGACTTCCATGACTTGTTAGTATTTCAACCTCCTGAAGGTTCAGACAACGACTAGAGACTCTTTCCTTTTAATATGTACGTGGCATTTGAAATGTTTTTTGCTTCTATGATGGCAAACTTAACTGTTGAGATGTTTTTCTAATTATGTTTGTAAAATGGATCCTGGGTGGGAATAACTCTTTTATGTATATTTGTACCTTTTGCAGTTGGCACAATGAGCACCTGAAATGCATGTGTGGTGTTGTTGAACTGAGGTGATGAGTGTGCGGTTCTTTTAAATGTAGATAGAGCAGGGACATTTAGCAAACTTGTACCATGAGACTAGATTCTCTGGAAGTTGGAATGATGTACCTCAGTGTTTACATCTGGGGAAAGTATATTCACTAGGGCTGCACGATGTTGAAGTATACAGACGGGTAGATTCTGTAGCCGAAAGATTTTACTGAACTGATCTTCCTTTTTTGACGATTTTTCTCGTGGTCCTCGCCCATTTTCGTGACCCTGCTTTGTTTCTAATTGATTAAAATGATTATGATTGGTTGTTTGCTGTGCATGAAGAACCTGCATATCTCTCACTATGAACACATTCTTGTATGAAAGAATTCGAAAGTTGGAGTAATTTATGTTCTATTGGACAGATCTTCCTTTGAGAATAGTCATGTTAAATTAAGTGATTTTTCCTTTTGTTTCAAGCAGCAAAGAAGTTTGAGCATGACTTGTTTGAGTTTGTTTGTCTTACATGATCACATCCTGTGTTGCAATGGCTGAAACAATATATCGTGCAGCCCTAATATTCAGTATATTTCTATTGTCCTGTGTTACTGAACAAAAAAAGATGTGATTATCAGATAAAGTACTTTTAAGAAATGTTACATTTGGGTGATAATAAATCAAATGAATTACTGATTACATGTTGGGCTGTTGCTGCAAACCTGGTAAACATACTGTGAAGGATTTCTGTTCAAATGTACCGTTAGCTTTGTTAACATTTGTTTTGCCTTGACCAAAATGTTCTTGTAATCTTGAAACTAAATGTACATATTTTTCTGCAACTAGGCAAGAAGAGAATAAAATATTGCAGTGTTGCCTTAATGGTGGTAGATTTTTTTGTTTAGCTTTTGTATGAGAATTATTTATCTTAGACTATCACCTCAAATCAAAATAGATGTAAAGCATTACTGCGCAAATAGAAGCAGCATAACCAGTCTAAAATCTGCACACTCACTCTGCCACTCCTTCATGCAATTATCCTCAGATCCTGGTTAGTGAGTAAAGGCCACGTCATTACTCCAACTACAAACTACGTGAAAGCAAGTAAACACAGTCTCTAAAGGGGCTGGAAACTCTGAGCTTGACATTGAAAAGTGCTTGAAACAGCTTGACATTGTAATGGTTATCCTCCTGTAGATTGCTGTCACACAACAGTTTAGTTGTGTATAGCACAGTAACATCAACTTAATATAATATCCTGGAAGTTTAACCTGAAGTCAAAAGTAAAACAATGTTCTCATGTTTACCCATTGATGACTGGGCGAGGCTACGTTCACATCTAAAACTGGATACAATGCATAATAACTGCGATTGAGGTTTAAAGCAAGATCTTTCATTTATTTGTGCATAATGGCAAATAATTCAAAGCCTTCAGCAGGTTACACAGCTAAGTCCTTAGGTGTAAACAGGTGACGTGGAGCCCATGCGAGCACCGCACTTTCTGTGGGGGAGGGGTGTGGGGGCAGGCGTTGCAGGTGGTGATGTCATCATTTATACGTCTTCATGTGCCACAATCCATCATTCAGATAATGAACGTTCTCAATACCAATTCCCTTGTTGACTTTCTCTCTGTTTGAAAAAAAAAAGATTATTATTCATCAAAAGAGCAGAAAGGATGTTTTAATGCTTTTTTTAAATGTGAAAGAAAGGCTTACATGCTGTCTGCTGACATCTTCATAATGCCAACACAAAGTGCAAATTGTTTTCCCTCCGCCATTATGGCCTGCATCCAGTTGTTAAAGAAACATTTGTACAAAGATTTTTGTTGTAGATTTGGAAGTAATAATTAACTCTATAGCCAGAGTATATGCAGGAATCCTGAAGTCAAATGTAATACCTTTTAAGACCCTTTCCATACATTTTAAGAACTCGTCGCCACTTCGAGTTTCAACCGGTTACATTGGCGACACACTTTACCTCACATTGACTATACACAGTATTGATTGTCCTTCCTCCTTATCTTCCAACCATTTGGACGCAAACTTGCATTTCCCCATAACCATGTTGCTTAACACCCGGCGTAAACAGACCTTCGCGCGCTATCAAGCAGTGAGCGTGCGATGTCTTGTTCAGATGACGTCAAATCCAACGGGATGTCATAAATAAACGACACAGAATCACACTACACACCTACGCAGTGATTACATTCAGGCACACTGTAGAATACAACCTCTTTGGACAATTTATACACTTATTGAAAACAAGCTACAAAATGTAACACCTTGGAAAATGCCCTTTAATACTTTTCACTAAATTGATTTATCAACTTTTAATACTCTTTAAGACCCCGCGGACACCCTGATAGCACAAGAACACTTCACAAATATATTTTTTGTGTGAAAATCAAACCACTTCCACATGCAGCCTCATGTTTAAAAGGATACAACTGCTGTGTCAGCTGCAGCTGGGTAGAGTTTAGCGCCTGGCGACGTCAGCCCGGGGCACATGATGTTGGCTCCACTTAAGACAAACTTAATGGCTCCTTTGTCTACTTGCTGGTGGGGAAGAATGAAAGGATCTTGGAAAAAAGAGAAGGAAGACTTTTACTTAGCTTTGTGATCAATAAGTCATAACCAAAACACACAAAGGCACACTGCATTACAGAAATGAAAAGGTCCTTATAATCACTGCCTTCTGAAGGGCAGATCTAACCTTTTTTCTTTTTTGTTAATTGTGTGCATGGAGCTCCTTTTTTGTTGATGCCTGCCTCTTCTCAGTAAGATTTCTTAGTCCACTTATGGCATTTAATATTATAAACAACCATATACTAGTTGGCATTTTAGGATCTTACATTTATGCAACAGTCTGAGGGTCGGGTAGAATGGTCCTTCTCTCTGTCTGAAGAAGAGCAGTTCTCCATTCACTGTCAGGATTTCAATGTGTTCATGGCTGTGGGGATAACAATAGAAATATTACAAATGTAAAAGGCAATCCACTAAAAACACACTGCATTTAAGAAAACTGAAGAAGGAAATAACTGAATCATACCATCTCACGATTTTGACAGGGTCTTTTTTTGGCATTATGTGATTGAGCCATGTCTCGATGTCTGGAAACTGTTCCAATAGCTGATTTTTGATGCCCTTGATCACTGATGTTTTCAGCTGGATACAGTTCGACACATTTTCCTTATCATCAAATCTGAAACAGTAAACAGAGTGCTTTTAGTATAGATACAAATACAGCCATTAAAAACAAAACAAAGGCAACTGCTCGTCACATTTGACAACAAAGCTGTACTTATTTTTCAAGTGAAATAACTAATATACTGTAGGCCTAAACATGTGAAAAACATACACAACATGAGCTCACTGATTCCACATTGTGGCCAATATTGGCAGTAACTATTGTGTTGGTTTAATTATGATATTTGATTTAAAAACCAAGAACCAAAAGCAATGACACCCACCGATTACAGATATTTGGAAAGGGGATTCAATTGTAGTTTTAAGAGATACAACAGAATGCTCTAACTTGTTTTTTCTAAAAAAGTAGATACATAAATACATACACAAGCAAGTGGGCTTTCTTCTTAAATCTCATCCAGACTAAAACATGAATAATAGTGTAATTCTCACTCTCATTACAACTCATCTGAAAAAATAGATAGCTTTACCTAATTAGAAGAAAGGTGAATTTCATCATTGTGATATAAGGGCCGTATTGCTTAGTTAAGACATATGAATGAATAATATCTAGATCACATATGAATGATACATTTTAACAGATATGTTTTCCAGGCCCGTTCTACTGCAATAGCACAGGACCTTACCGATATTATAAATGATGTATGTTTGTCTCATTAATTGAACTTGAGCATACAACAAAACTAACTTGCTAATCAGTTAGCGTTAGCCACCTAGCTGTGGTTAGCTAACGTTACAACACAGAAATCATCACATACGTACTTTTTAAACATCCTCGTTGGTCGCTGTAACGGTTTCCGCGTTCCTCAATTTCCACAAAGCTTGTCCGGACTTACTGCGCAAATATGTGTGTGTTAAACACAATAAGATAATAGAAGACAGTTCATATATCAAGAAATGCTTCTCTACTTCCACGCCTGTTTAGCAGTGGAGGGCCAGAGTTGTAAGGGTTTGCTTCATTTTACGACAGTTGTTTACGTTACACGGCAGGTCTTCTGTCACCCAAGTAACCATTTTTTTTATAGAACCTTTATTGAAATCAACAACTGTAGTTCCAATGTAGGATTTAACCACCTTCTATCTATTTGGGGAATTGTCTTCTTTTCCATTTTGTTAACTTTGTTTTTAATGCTTGTACAACGCACTTTGAATTAACTTTTAAATGTATGTGCATCGAATTATTTAGGTGTTGATATGCTTTTTAAACTTTTTTTAATTCTAAGTAATGGTAACAAAAATGTTGTGAAATAATAGCAAGATAATACTTTATGTGGTCTAAATTAATGTAAACAAATGTAAAGCGAGCGCAATAAACAAGAGTACAATTAGTCTTATAATGAAAAAATATAATAATGTATATATATACACTGTATAATGATATATATATATATATATATATATATATATATATAGATAGATACATTAGACAGTACATTTCCCTTTAAATATATGTATTTATTCATTCATATTTGCTTAATTCATGATGGTAAACGTGACATCAGTCCGTGGTGATCAGTGACATGGCGCCATCTTGTGGCCAGAGATAACAGTACTGTTTTCTGCACGAAAAAAACACGCTTGTGTAAAAAGTACTTTTTGTACAAAGTACTTCCGGTAGGTCACCGACTAGCTTTTTTGAGCGAAATTTCCTCCCTGTTTTCCGACGGGTGTTTTAGTATCACATGAGACTATTTCTCTGCTGTAGTTACATTTATTCTGTGAATAAGTATCTGAAGGCTGCTTCAGTTATTAACCGCTCATACTTAACGACTGTGCAACGCGGTGAGACACGAGAGGCGAAAAGAGGAAGCAATAGCCGACCATCTTTCTTCTCCTGCCAGCAATAACAAGAAAGCGACAAGGCTAGGTCCAAGTGAAGCCGAGTAGTTTACTGTTTATTATCAGTTTTATATTGGTAAAAGGGACCTTCCGTCCGCGTTGAGACACACACAAGCTATCGGACACTGAGCTCATCTCCCGGCGAGCTTGGAAGTTTTGGATCACCAGAAAAAGACAATCTGTTAAAGAATTAGTATCCCCGTTTTTTCATGTTTCCAACAGGTTTATCTTCCCCTAATCCCCCACCACCGCCAACCCAGGAGGCTAGACCAGTGGCTACTGATGTCAAACCCGACAGCGGTAATATCACATCCCCGAAGAAGAGGAAAATAAACGGCTCTGAGAGGGAAGACACTGCTGACAAGTCCCTGAATTCCTCCTCTTCTTCCTCCTCCTCCTCCTGCTCCCCGCTGCACATCCAGAAGAAGTTGAGGTTTGAGGATTCAGTGGATATCATTGGACTGGATGTGAAAATGGCTGAGGAGGCTGCTGCCGCGGCCGTCGTTGCTGCTTCTTGCTCCAATAACAAAAGCAAAGCCGTGTTCCTGCCCGGTGTCGGGACGGGACACCATGCGAACGGACTGACGAAGCCCGCAGGCTCCTCCGGGACCTTCTCCAACAGTAAACCCGGGGCGGCCAAGAAACTAGTCATCAAGAACTTCAAAGGTACCACACACAAAACAGTGAGATACTGTGCTATAAGCTCCAAAACATCAGCAATATAAACTTTTAACAAGTCCACAGTGGAACATTTAATCTGTTATTGTGATGTGAGATTGGCTGTAAAAGGACCTGAAGGCTGTAATTCAATGTAAATGTAACAATAATAGAAACCTGGCTGAATCAGTGCTCTCCTATAAGGTCAAATCTGTCAGGAAATATACATTTCCTTAATTGTGTCAATATGGGAATGACTCTTGGCTCAGTAAACAGAAATGTACTAGGCATACATATTTTTGATATGTTAGGAAAATAATGTATTAGAGGCACTCATTTATCATCAAATAGGTTCTAGCTATCTATCATAATAGGACATCCAAATAAGACTATAAAGACTAAAGTCAAACTAAAAAATATAGTTTCTAACTGCCAAGCTTAATGTGTACATATAACATATCTAAAATGAAGTTGTAATTGCTCTCCTGAAGTAACAGGATTATAGAGTAGGATTGGGAACTTTAACCTACGTTTTTTTTTTAGATGAATTTAATGAGATGGCGCATTCTCATTATTAATAGTTATAATAATTTAACTTTATTATACAGCACCTTTCATACAGTGGGTGCAGTACAAAGTGATTTACAATAAAGGGATGAAAAGTAAATAAATATACACATCCAAAAACAAACCAGTGCAAATCTGAGGCTATAGCATGTCTAATAACAACATTCAATAACCATGTTTATTTATTTTATAGTCAGGACCATCTTGCTATAATAGTTTTTATAATAGCACTGGCTTAGTGGCATTATGGTTCAGTGAGGTCCACTGTTTTATTGTTATAAGAACTGTTTTGTGGGTTTTTTTGCACACAGAAAAACCCAAATTGCCTGAGAACTACACACAGGAGACCTGGCAGAAGCTGAAGGAGGCGGTGGAGGCCATACAGAACAGCACTTCAATCAAGTACAACCTAGAAGAGCTCTATCAGGTATCACTACTGACCTGTTCACCCCCCAGAGGAAACACATAACTAAAGTTTCCTTTTTGACACTTTTCTTTCTGTCCCCTCAGGCAGTTGAGAACCTGTGCTCCCATAAGATATCTGCCAAGCTTTACAAACAGCTGAGGGCCGTGTGTGAAGACCACATCAAGTCACAAATTGAGCAATTCAGAGAATATCCTTCACTATTTTATTCATCTTCATATTTCTGTCTGTAGATCTATCGTAGTATTGTATTGCTTATTGATGATCATGCAGTCATATTGCAAAACATATCTTCTTCCTTAATGTTGTCCATACGGATGCCTTGGACAGTGTGCTTTTCCTAAAGAAAATTGACAAATGCTGGCAAGATCACTGCAGACAAATGGTATGTTTCATAACTTTTACAAGTGAAGTGGTGGCTTTCATATCCCTTGAAAGTCTGTTTATGTAAGGTCTGCTTTCCTTGTGATTTGTTTGTCAAATGTTCCTGTTTAAATTGTCTAATACTGATTTGAATATTGAACTTCCATGAAGTTGAGGGACTTAAAACATAAATATTAAATGTATTGTAAAGTCTCAAACCCAATTTAAGATCATGGTTATTTTCTCAAAATTCAAAAGTTAACTCACAGAAGCCATCTTACAACTGTTTTCATCAAACAACAACATGTTTGAAAAAGAATAACAATGTGATCACAGCTTTTTCCTAACTTTTTATGTCTGTCTTTGTTTCACAGATCATGATTAGGAGTATATTTTTGTTTTTGGACCGTACCTATGTTTTACAAAACTCAATGCTGCCATCTATCTGGTGAGTGATCCCTGAAGTCTGCTGTTGTACATTAGCATGTAGCAGATTCATATGTTTAAAAAAAAAAGTTTGAACAACTTCTGTGGTGTGCAGGGATATGGGTCTGGAGCTGTTCAGGTTCTACATCATCAGCGATCTGAAGGTCCAGTGTAAAACCATCGACGGGATACTGCTGCTCATAGAGATGGAGCGAAACGGAGAAGCGATAGACCGCACTTTACTGAGGAGCCTGCTGAGCATGCTCTCTGACCTGCAGGTAACAGACTATTACTTTTTATATTAATGATCCAAACACTTCCTGTACTAAAAGAAAAGTGATGCTTTAGCAGCTGTGGTATTTGTGATTATCACCTGAACCGGGGTGTGATGAGTTGTCAGTCTCTTGTTGACAAATGGCTTTAATTAAACCTGTGTTCTCTCCATCCCTGACAGATTTATCAAGACTCCTTTGAGCAACGCTTTTTGGAGGAAACTAATCGCCTGTACGCTGCAGAGGGACAGAGGCTGATGCAGGAGAGAGAGGTGATTTATGTGGACCACCGTACTCTGGTTATATTGTTTGTTTCCATGGTTTCTTTTTTACAAGACTGGACACAATGTCACACAATTTATGTCCAGTATTATGATATGTTTGCATCTAGAACATGATCTTTATTTTAGTTACTCAGAATGAAACTGAAAGGACTTCATCACACAAGAACACTAACATCCATAGCTACAGGAGATCCGAATGTAGTACAAGACTGAAGGGTTTCCTTCATCTCAGCTGAAAAAAGATTTCGCTTGATTCAGACAGAAAGTAAGAAGAGAGTAAAATAGAAATGTATATACACATTTTCTCAATAGTACTGATGCTGTGTGTGATATATATGCACAATCAAGATTTAGCTGTCACATATAGTTCATTATGTCAGTATTTACATATTTAAATTACATTAAAAACTGAAACACATGAAATGATTGGTTGCGTGAGAGTTATGATCCAGGATTTTTGACTCAACATAACTTTATTCAAACTGGTCTGACTTTCTTTATTAAACAAATCATATGGATTGATGTATTCAAATATGGCTCCTTTCCGCTCTCTTTTTGTAGGTCCCAGACTATCTCCATCATGTCAGCAAGCGCCTGGAGGAGGAGGCTGACAGAGTCATCACGTATTTAGATCAGAGCACACAGTGAGTCCTACACTGTAGTATTCAATGTGCAGTTTCACAAACACAAAGATTCATTTGTAACATGAGTTGGTTTTTTTCCCTGTTCAGAAAACCGCTCATTGCTAGTGTGGAGAAGCAGTTGCTGGGTGAACATCTCACGACTACTCTGCAAAAAGGTACACAGCTCATATTTATGAGTGGACTTTAATCCCAGTTAGTATGATTGTATAAAAATACCTTTCTCTCATGTCGACCCTTAGGAACCTTCCTAAGCAAAAACATGTTTTTAAACCACAGCCTGGCTCTTGAAAGTTTAAAAGCAGCTTGATTCCTGATCTTTCTTGTTGGAAACTTTCAGGTCTGACTCACCTGCTGGATGAGAACAGAATTCAGGATCTGTCTCTTCTCTATCAACTCTTCAGTCGAGTGCGAGGTGGCGTGCAGGTCCTCCTGCAGCACTGGATAGAATACATAAAGGTATGAACGGAGATAAAAGCGCCAGGAACTGTTTGTCATATTCTGTTGCTAACTGCTGTTTTCAATGTCTTGAAAATCAAAACCTAGGCTTTTGGAAGCACAATCGTAATCAATCCAGAAAAAGACAAAACAATGGTGCAAGAGTTGCTGGACTTTAAGGACAAGGTGGATCACGTCATTGACATCTGCTTCATAAAGAACGAGAAGTTTGTCAACGCCATGAAGGAGGCTTTCGAGACATTCATCAACAAACGGCCAAATAAACCTGCAGAGCTCATAGGTCAGCTAACATGTCCCACATTCACACCTCCTCCTGTGTCATGCAATCAGCTGATAATCCTAGTCTTCATGCATTAACACGTGGTACAAATATATACTTTTGTTTCCAGCAAAACACGTGGATTCAAAGTTAAGGGCAGGAAACAAAGAAGCAACAGACGAAGAACTGGAGAAGATGCTGGATAAAATAATGATTATTTTTAGATTCATCTATGGTAATGGTTACTTTATTTTACTATCACATTTGTTTGAGTTTATGAACTCTGTGTTGATCTTAATGTTATGATGTGTTGTCATTGTAGGAAAGGATGTTTTTGAAGCCTTTTACAAAAAGGATCTTGCCAAAAGGTTGCTGGTTGGAAAAAGCGCCTCTGTGGATGCTGAAAAATCTATGTTGTCGAAGCTGAAACATGGTGAGTTTAATCCCTCAGTGTCACTTCTTTACACACACAAACGTCACAAACAACGTGAAATAAATCTCAGAAGGGGACTCTTGATCCTAAATACTTTTGACTTGTGTTTCCTCAGAATGTGGAGCAGCGTTCACCAGCAAACTGGAGGGCATGTTCAAGGATATGGAGCTTTCTAAAGACATCATGGTGCAGTTCAAACAGGTGGGAACTACAAAAGTGGGTTGAATCTGTAAAAGGATCGTGTGAGTTTCATATGGGATTGTCCTGATGGTGAGATGATGTATAAGGGAGTTTAATATTACAGACATTATACTAGGGCGGTAGGGTTTAAGATACAGGGCTGCAGAACAAAATGCCGGTCCTTGTACCTAGCTAATACTTTGTCAAAAGGAATGTCACCTGGCAATTGAATATTTGCTATAAGGGCTGTAACTAAAGATTATTTCCATTATCGTAAAATCTGCCAATTCCTAATGTATCGCTTATCTGTTGAGTTTATATATATTTCAGATGATTTACAAAAAAAAGGACATCATAATAGCCCCTTCAAATATATTTTGAAAGGGGCTATTATGGACTATGACATGATCCACTGTGTCCCCTCCAGCTTAACTGACATCAAATGATCACCCGAATGAACTTTCAAAGATTCACATTTGAGTGACAGGGACAGGTTTATGTTGACTTAAACTGTTTATGTAATGTTAATCTCCAAACTGGTTAATCAGGCAATCGCTTCACTTCTAATTTGTAGGTTACTTTGTAATGATATAAGCTTTTTATACTGGTTGTCTTGCCATTCTTGCTAGATAAAGCAATTATCACTGCTAAAAGAGTTGTACAATCCTTCCTCATACTATTACTAAAGCCTCTGTGCAGTGTTTTGAAATCCATTAAGCTTTCAAACTCTTGGATTTATGATTGGCTTCATGGATCCTGTTTCCTCTCCTCACCTCACCGACACCTGAAACAGCACGCCCTCACCAGTCACCACACAGGGTTTCAGTTTCTTATAGTAATAACCTAATGCGGAGAATTGCATTTGGCTGCAGGATAACATCCCATGTGTGTCACTTGTTTCTGCGCAGTACATGCAGTGCCAAAACATTCCAGGCAACATTGAGCTGACGGTGAACATCCTCACGATGGGTTACTGGCCAACCTATGTCCCCATGGAAGTGCACCTGCCTGCTGAGGTCAGTGCTGCTGAGCAAATAGCGATATCTTCTGGAAACATACTGTTTTTACAACCTGCCATGCAATAAATCTAGTGAGTGTTGCTCTGTAAAGCCTCTGTTATCTTTGTCCAGATGGTGCGACTACAGGAGATCTTCAAGACTTTCTACCTGGGCAAACACAGCGGCAGAAAGCTGCAGTGGCAGTCTACACTCGGCCATTGTGTCTTAAAAGCTGAATATAAAGAGGTACATCACTGAAGCGTCTTTCCCACTTAACAAAAAACCCATCTTTATCTGGCTTTTGACTTTATTGGGAAATGTAACAGCCAAACAAATGAAGATGATGGAAACATTACACGCTCATATTTACCCCTTTTTTTGGCACCATTTTGTTGTTTACTGGCAATGATAAGAATGTCTAATTGCCTATTTTCAGCTTATTTTATGTGTTTTGAAAACTTACATATGCCCTAATTTTGGTTAATATATATAGGATGCTCTGGTGTTTTGCTCACTCAGTGAATAAAGCTTAATGTTAAAACACACTTCACTCAAACTAAACCACACCTGCTGAGAGACAAATAAAGGCTTTCTGATTCTGATTTATTTCTTCTCTTGGATTTTTCTTACAAAAGGGCAAGAAGGAGCTGCAGGTGTCCCTCTTCCAAACGCTTGTGCTGCTGATGTTCAACGAAGGAGAGGAGTTCACACTGGAGGAGATCAAACTGGCAACCGGAATAGGTTTGTGTTATCCCATTCACATCAACGTTTGGTTGGCAGCACTTCCATGAAGAAATAACTACAATAGTCAAGCACTCGTGATGCAGCACCACTGATGTAAAATCAATCAATCAATCAATCAATGTTTATTTATATAGCCCAATATCACAAATGTTACATTTGTCTCAGTGGTCTTCACAGTGTGTACAGAATATCAGTATGACAATACGACACCCTCTGTCCTTAGACCCTCACATCGTACAAGGAAAAACTTCCAAAGAAAACCCAGTTTTAAAGGGAAAAATGGGAGAAACCTCAGGGAGAGCAACAGAGGAGGGATCCCTCTCCCAGGACGGACAGACGTGCAATAGATGCCGTGTGTAAATTGAAAAGATAATACATTTGCAACATAGGTAGTCCAAATGTTTGGAAATGCATGTGTGTATAATAGGAAGATGAATCCACGAGGATATCCATCCAGGACCTATGATCCAGGACCACAGCCACGACTCAAGATCCAGCGCTCGCGATCCAGGACACAGGACCGCAGGATCATCCATGACTCCGGATCCCAGCGTATATAGACACCAAAAAGAAAGACATTTGGGGAAGCTGGGTTAATCGGAACATGAGTGTACACGGGTATAGACAGAGAGAAGGAAGAAGTAAGATGTCCCCCGACAAACTAAGCCTATATCAGCAAAACTAGGGGCTGAATCTAATCAGCCCTAACTATAAGCTTTATCAAAAAGGAAGGTCTTAAGTGCACTCTTAAAAACGGATAGGGTGTCTGCCGCCCGAACACAAACTGGAAGCTGATTCCACAAATGTGGAGCTTGATAAGAAAAGGCTCTGGCTCCCATTGTACTTTTAAAGATTCTAGGAACAACCAACAACCCTGCATTCTTGGAACGCAATGCCCTAGTAGGACAGTAGGGTATAATGAGTTCTTTAAGGTAAGATGGCGCCTGCCCATTAAGGGCTTTGTAGGCGAGAAGAAGAATTTTAAATTCTATCCTGTGTTCTATAGGGAGCCAGTGTAAGGCAGCCAGAACAGGAGTAATGTGGTCCCTTTTCCTAACTCTGGTTAGTACACGAGCCGCAGCATTTTGAATCAGCTGAAGCGACTTGATTGACTTCTTGGTACTCCCTGATAATAAAGAGTTACAATAATCCAGCCTAGAAGTAACAAATGCATGGACTAGTTTCTCTGCATCGTTTTGAGGCAAGATATGCCTGATTTTTGCAATGTTACGTAGATGGAAGTAGGCGGTCCTTGAAATTGATTTTATGTGGGCGTTAAAGGATAAATCCTGATCAAATATAACACCAAGATTCCTTACAGTCTCACTGGAGGCCAAATTAATGCCATCCATAGTTAGTATGTCTTTAGATAATTTGTTTCGTAGATTCTTCGGGCCAAGTACAATAACTTCAGTTTTGGTCGTGTTTAACATCAAAAAGTTTAAGGTCATCCACGTTTTTAAGTCCTTAAGGCAGTCTTGAATTTTATTTAGATGATTCATTTCATCAGGCTTGATTGATAAATATAGTTGAGTATCATCCGCATAACAATGAAAGTTTACAGAATGATTCCTTATAATATTGCCTAACGGAAGCATATATAATGTGAACAAAATAGGTCCGAGCACTGAGCCCTGTGGCACTCCATGGCTAACTTTGGTTTGCGTGGAAGATTCATCGTTAACACGTACAAACTGAGAGCGTTCAGATAGATAGGACCTAAACCAGCCTAAAGCAGTTCCCTGTATGCCAACTAAGTGCTCTAGTCTTTGCAATAGGATATCATGGTCGATAGTATCAAATGCAGCACTAAGATCGAGCAAAACAAGAATAGAGACAAGTCCCTTGTCTGAGGCTATTAGAATATCATTTGTGACTTTAACCAGAGCTGTCTCTGTGCTATGATGTGTTCTAAAGCCAGACTGAAAATCTTCAAATAAATCATTGTTTTTTAAGTAATCACACAACTGTTTTGCGACCGCTTTCTCAAGAATTTTTGAGAGGAACGGAAGATTAGAAATAGGTCTATAGTTGGCTAAAACCTCTGGATCGAGGTTGTGCTTTTTAAGAAGCGGTTTTATCACTGCTACTTTGAATGATTGTGGAACATAGCCTGATAATAAAGACATATTCATAATATTTAATAAAGAAGTGCTAATTAATGGAAAAACTTCCTTCAACAGCTTAGTTGGAATTGGGTCTAACATACACGTTGATGGTTTAGAAGAGAGAATCATTGAATGTAATTGTTCAAGGTTAATGGCTGAAAAGCATTCTAGTTTACTATCTAGTGTAATATTAGAACTTACGATTCCGGGAGCTGTTGATAACACTATACTGGTCGAAGGCAAGAGGTCATTAATTTTGTTTCTAAGAGTAACAATTTTATCGTTAAAAAAGCACATAAAATCATTACTACTGAGTGCTAAGGGAATAGAAGGCTCAATCGAGCTGTGGCTCTCTGTCAGCCTGGCTACAGTGCTGAAAAGAAATCTTGCATTATTCTTATTCTCATCTATTAATGAAGAGTAGTAGGCTGCTCTCGCTTTACGCAGTGCTTTCTTATATTCATTGAGAGTAATATGCCAAATTAAACGAGATTCTTCAAGTTTAGTGGAACGCCATATCCTTTCAAGTTGTCTAGACTTTTGCTTTATTTTGCGGGTTTCGGCATTATGCCATGGAGCTAATCTATGTTGTTTTATTTTCTTCTTTTTCAAAGGAGCAACAGAATCTAATTTTATTCGCAGCGCATCTATAGCACTATCAACAACATGATCAATTTGGGGTGGTGTACATTTTGTATAAGTTTCCTCCCCTACATGCAGACATGCTATCGAGTTAAGTATTGGTTGAATCTCTTCCTTAAATGTGGCTATAGCACTAACAGATAGGTTTCTGCTGCAAGAGCTTTTGACTAATGCTTTGTAGTCTAGTAACAGTACTTCAAAAGTTACTAAGAAATGGTCGGATAAAGCAGGATTATGCGGTTCGACTAATAGTTGCTCAATTTCAATACCATAAGTCAGAACAAGGTCGAGAGTGTGTAAAACACTGTCCCTGTGTGTGTGGGTTTACAGAGGACAGTGAACTGCGCCGGACTCTGCAGTCACTTGCTTGTGGGAAGGCACGTGTCATCACCAAAATCCCAAAAAGCAAAGATGTGGAGGATGGGGACAAGTTTTCTTGCAATGATGACTTCAGACACAAGCTCTTCAGGATCAAAATAAACCAGATCCAGATGAAAGAAACGGTATGATACTATCCCACCGTACTTTCCTCCTTTCATAGTATTTGATGAAGTATTTGAACTGAGTGTCTTCCCTCAGGTGGAGGAGCAAGCCAGTACCACAGAAAGGGTCTATCAGGATCGTCAGTATCAGATTGATGCTGCCATCGTGCGGATCATGAAGATGAGGAAGACTCTGAGCCATAATCTCTTGATGTCTGAAGTGTACAACCAGCTCAAGTTCCCTGTCAAGGTGATTAACACAACACTGGATCTCTTTATTAACAAAACATTTCAATTGGTATATATGAGTTGATATGAGTGTTCTAAATAATGTTATCCCTGTATCTGTTGTGTTGTTATCTAATTGGTGTACTTGCTTTATCATAAGCAGAGTCACAGGGTTTATTTTGTTATGAGTCATTTAAAACCAGCTGTTTTGCTTTCCATTTTTTACCAGAATGATATTATTATGTCTATATACAGTATCAGTTTGAAGTTTGAGAGTTTCAGTCCTTAAATCCTAAAGAATTTTGACTTTATTATGTACCTAGAGCAGGGTTGTCAAACTCAAATACACAGTGGGCCAACATTTAAAAATGGGTACTAGTCGAGGGCCGGACTGTTTACTGCCAAACGTATTGAAATGAACTTATTGCACATATTAAACCTGGAACTAACAAAGCTTAAATTATTGCCTATAAAAACAACATTCAACATTAAATAATCAGTTGAATTAATTTATTATGGCTCTATCTGCAGCTTTTCCGGAGTCATTTCTTATGAATACATTTTTCCACAGGCCAACAACAGCTTCAGAAAAACAATTTCCCTCCAAGAGAAAACCAAACATGCCCTGTTGTCGTGAGAGAACAACTGCAACAGGAATCATCCATTTAATCTCAGTTTGCTGCTGTGATGCTAGTTCAAGCCAGATACTTGGCATCTCATCTTGGGTGCAAGTTCATCAATGTTTGGGGTCGGGCTCTGAGCGGAGGAAACCCTCAAGGTGTGCGTGCAATATACCGACGGGCCAGATCTAATAGTAAACATTAGAAATTATCCTGCGGGCCGAAATTAAATCCACCAAGGGCCTGATTTGGCCCCCGGGCCTTGAGTTTGACACATGTGACCTAGAGGGACATTTTATTGGTAAATATTGTTCAGTTGCTGTGGTGGCAAACCAAGAAACTGAGAAACGGTTTCTAAATGCACTTAGAAATCGTTTTACTGCTATTTTTGGTTACTTAACAGCTGAACAATTAATCAATAACTGCATAATTGAATGGTATATTCAAATTTTCTGTCATTTTCTACCACTCCAAAGGCTGACAATACTGTCAAAAAGTTGAATTAATGTTTGATAGGTTGTGGAGAAATCTACTGAAATCAGATCCAAACTGGTTTGTACAAGAAAATACTTTTTTAATAGTCATTTACCCGGGAAGATGGCTTGGCATTAATCTTCTTGTCACTGTAACAACCTCAAAGTATAAAAACAAGCAGATATACTGGCATGTGCCTCGTGTGTTAACCTTTACCTGCTCTCTGTCCTTTCTTTTCTTTCAGCCTGCTGACTTGAAGAAGAGGATAGAGTCTCTTATTGACAGGGACTATATGGAGCGTGACAAGGAGAACCCCAACCAGTACAACTATGTGGCTTAGAGAAAGAAAAAGTGACTGAGAAAAAGAGATGCAGATGGTCCATTCAGGCTGAGGTCTCTTTTGCTCCAGTGGATGTAAACCATTATCATCTTCAACCCAGCGGCCGACAAGTGAATGGATACTGCTCCACAGGATTCTTTTGTCAGGGTTCTTGTGATCCTGTGGACTGCATGCCCATCGAAAAGAGAATAGTGTCCGTATTTCTCAGTGCCTCTGAGAGAGTTGGGCAACCGTGGAAAGACGAAGAAAACACACAGATGTTGTTCCGTTTGCTCTTTTTTTTTAATGGAGAGGAAAAAATATTTATTTTCAAACTTAGATTATTCTTTGTTCATAGTTTGAATCAATATGCTCTTTGTTATTAAGTCACTTTTTGTCTTTCTGTTCACTCAGTATCCCAAACAAATGCAGACACTTCACAATGCCCTAAATGTAGTACAGATTGGAGAGGAAAAAGGGAAAAACCGACTTTTTTCTTTAGTTAGTGTCAAATTTGGGACTATTGGATTAACATTTATAGTAGGGAATTGCCAATTGGGTAAAATTTGTGTGAAATGTGTCCTCCTGCAGCAAAGTTTTACGATTTTTTTTTTTAAGGCCATGTAGCCATCGGATAAAGCTGTGATCATGAACACACAAAGCGTTCAAAGCTGAGTTTGTGCCAAAAAAAAGCACTTATTTTGTTGTAGGGTGTACTAAAGCTGCTAAAAGACTTCAGTTGTAAAGACAATGCATTTAAGTTTCTTGTTTCTTCTGTCTTTGTACATACTCCACAAAAGTGACATTTTAAATGATCTCATCCGACACTGTCAACTGCTTTTTAGGTTTTTGTTAACCCTTAGAAAATATACTAAAAGCACAATGACTTCAGAGCCCATTTTCCCATCTTCCGCGGAGTCATACCACATACACACTATATTATTTTTGTATGTCTCCCTGTGTGGCTTGCAGGCCTTGTTGAAAAATGAGGGGATTGGAGGGGATTGCCTCAACACTTGAGGAAGAATATGATTGAGTAAACATGCCCTTGTTTGTATGAGTATGTTAGATTTATTGGTACAGATTAAAATGATTGTTTTAATCAGGTTTTTCTTTTTGTTAAATGGTTTCCAGAGTTAGAAGAAACACTCAAATTCTCACCTGAAAAAAGTAGCAATACCACAATGCTAAAATACTTTGTTACAAGTAAAAGTCATGCCTTCCAAATGTTACTTGACTAAAAGTCATAAACGTTCATTTCCTAAAAAAAAGTACTTATGTGGAATGGCCTATTTCAGAATAATATATATCAATGGATTATTATTATTAATGCACGAATGGGTTCATCACTTTGATTTTGCACCTGGTAAAGGTGGATGTTTATAATATTTGAACTTTTACATGTTACATGTTCTAATAACAAAGGCCTACTAATCAATACATCATAAATAATTAGTTTATTAATATTAGTACAATTCTCAATCGGCGAGGTTGAGTAGTAGCATATAATATGTAATTGTAATAGAAGTATGAAATGGAAATACTCAAGTAAAGTACAAGTCCCTCAAAATTGTACAATACCGCAGTAAAATGTAGGGCTACTTTGTAACATTCCGTCACTGTTAATTTCCAATCAAATGAAAGCAGGCCCTTAGTACGCATTTTTTCAGCCGGACGCCTTCACATTCCCGTGATCCTTTTAAAACTTTATAATCATTAACTGGGTAAAAGGAGGAGATTTTAAGCTAAACCAGTTCAAACACCTCCTTCTGGTTTGAGACTGTCATATGACTCATTTCCTGGTACAGTCTGTGCCTCAGCTGCATCCCAAACACCGCTGACTGAGCGTCACTGTCGGGTTATTTTGTTCAATTTCCTCGCTTGTGGCTGACACTCCGATACTACTCTGCGAAGATGTATCGATGTGCTACATTCGTTGTGTTTCTCGTCCTTGGAATTGGTACGTAACGTCACCTTCATTTGTATTTAAATCGAAAGTAAAAACTGAGAAATATAAAAGGTTTTTTGGAACTGCTGCGATTAATGGTAAACTTATAACACTAGCCTGGGCCTGGTGCTTCCGTGCAGAGGCTAAGTGCTGCTCTGTTAAACAACGAGATCCAAAATATGTCGTAATTGTCTGGTCTTCAGTTGAATTTATTTACATTGTCTTTAAGGGTGCCTTAAAACGAAATCACCACTATTCGAGGTGCAGTCCAGGCAGTCGTGATGTTTTGCTAATGAAGCTAGCTCGATTGCTAATTGTAACTACGTCAACAACATCTAACTGGAACACCGCAAAGTCGCTATAAAAAGCTCAATAAACTATATTTAGCCTCAGATTTGTATTTCATATTATCATGCCAACGTATTAAAAACACATTGAAAGTGATTATAATTTCACCTTTAACGCTGTACTGCCTTCCCACAATGTGTTAGCCAAATTAGCCGTTAGCTTACTCGTTAGATAACAGTTGTGTTGAAGATGAGTTAATTATAAAATCATGAGTCATGTCTGCTGCTAAACAAGGTTAGCCACACACCAATGTTATTTGGGTAAACTGGCACTTTAAAACAAGTAGGCAACAGAACATGCATCAACAAAATCCTAAAGGGCTAAAATAGTTAGCATTAGCAACGGTTATGCAGTTTACAGTAAATTAGCACGTGACAGTAACGCTGAGCTAACGTCATTATGTAGTTAGGAAACTGGCTTAATTTAAAATCAATGTAGTTACATAACATTAAATAGATAGATAGATACTTTATTCATCCCAGATTTGAAAATTATTCAGTTTCAGCATCAATGTTTTCAGGCACTAAAATATTTAAAAGGTGGAATATAGTATAATCATAATAAAATTAAAATGAACAGGACATATCTGCAGTAGAACATACGTATATCAGAATGAGAATAAATGTATTCGTCCCACAGAGGGGAAATGTACATTTGTTACAGCAAGTAAAGAGCCAAAGATAGCTCAATTATGAATTAAGAAGCATTCATAAAAATATTAACGATAAAAGTAGACAAAATACATATGCGTATATATTTACAGTTATATATGTATATATAGCAGTTATTTATGGTATATATACATATATTGCACATACAGTAGGTAGTATTGCATAACAGGGTTGTTCTAGTCTTTGTTGTTATGTGGAAATATTTTCGTTATTATAACGAAAATATTTCCACATAACAACAAAGACTAGAACAAGGGTTGCCAACTCTCACGCATCTGGCGTGTGACACACGCTTTCACCCTCAATCTCACGCTCTCACTCTGCCCAAACTATTCTCACGCCAAAAATAAGAATACCGAAGACTAGAAACGGTTTTGAAAACTTTTGTCAGGTAGTGATCGTCTTCTCAATAGAACATCTTTGATAATGTCTTCTGGCCAATCAGAATCAAGATAACGGCGTGGTGTTGTTGCACGAAGTCCCGACGGAGAATACTTTTGCTGTAGTACATCTCTACATCGATACAACATTACGTGTTGATAGAAATCAACACGTAATGAAATAAGACCCCACGGTTTGATGATTGATAGGTGTGTGGGCTGTCTTTCATGTTGACACACAGAACAATGGGGGCTATCAACCCTTATCCACAATGTAAAGTAATTAACACAGCTTCTTCCCTCTTCTCTCTGTGAGGAGCAACAGGTTCAGCTTTCAGAACAAAGTAACAAAAAACTAAAATGGCATTCATTTGTTTAAATATGTCGTGTAGTAATAGATGTATTTATTTTTCTTCTCAAGAGAGTACCAGAATGTGTATTTTATGTTAGTATTTCAAAAAATCTCCTGGGGTTGGGCTTTCAGCATGTCAACTCTTTCACCTGTGGGTAAATTGCAGGATTGGCTCCAGGTCGCCCTTTTTATTTACTACAAGACAAATGTGCCTTTTTATTTCATACAGTTCAATTTGGATTGAGACAGGGAAATAATCTAAACCTCACGCGTGGCGTTTCACTGTCAAGGGGGAGCGTGTATGTAATTACATTGCAAATACTGACTTCACCCCACCACTGTATGGGTTAGCCCTACCATAGATTACCCAACAAAAATACTCTCTGGCAACTGCCGACCCGTATTGCGCAAGCGCAGATCTAAGATCCAGTAGAAATGATAAAAAAGTAAAAGTCTGCTGCTTATTGTTCTACTAGGCCAAAAATAATAATAGTTAATTAATATATTTGGCAGTTTGGAGTAAGTCTGTAGATTTGTTTGTGTGTGTGTTTCATGTATAGGCCTCTCACGATAATTAATTTTGTTGGATACATTTTCCAGGAAATTATTGCGATAGACAATAATATTGTCGGCACCGTTGTATGACCATTTTAGACCCCTGACATAATGATAATATATAATAATAATTGAAGTACATCCTTTCGAACTGCTAGTCACATCCTCATGTAAATGGAATGTATCGAGTTCATTTTTATTTATCGTACGATAAGTCAATGAATTGCTTATCGCCACAGGCACACAATAAAACAGTGGAAACAAACATGTGTTTGACTTTCATTAGTGAATGAAACTTTCTGCCCTTTATAGTCTGTGTCCAATTTTGTGTATTTGTATATATTGTATATATATCCTATATCCTATATATATGCTAAGGTCCCGCTGCTGACACGATAGCAGTCATTTAGTGCGCATATGTGTAATTAAACCCATGATATCAAAATCTCACTCCAGCCAGGTACCCAAAGTTGGCAACCCTGATACATTAAAACACGTTTAAAAAGGCGCTTTTATAAACCTTAGACCCCATTAGACAGGCTCACAACATTTGAGAAATCTGTGTGAGAGAAAGGATGTTAGTTAGGATGAGGATGGAATTGTTAGTCAGATAGTTTCAGGTGATGTGAGAGTTGAGCCTATGTCTCTAGTTACAACTCAGCCCTTCAGTAATGATACGGTTTTATTACAGCAAGATAAGACCTGTTTGAGTTGATGTCAGTGCTTTATACTTTTTATAATACTGCTGTTGAATTGATGATGATGCTTACTGCTAAAACCATATAGTAATGGAACTTGGCCTCTCTTCTGTTAAATGTTATACTAATTCTCAATATGTAGAATGATACATCTTATTGCAAGTATGACTAAAAATGTTGTTTGGAAGTATAGTGTCATCGTAAAATATTACTTTATTGTTTTATAGTCAACTGAGGTCGAACCGGGGTTAATATGATTCTTCAACACATAAAAATAGCTCTTAAAATCACTTATGTGAAAATATAAATGCCATTGGTTCTGCTCGTTATCCAATGCCTGATAGAGGATGCAGGTACTCGTGGTGTTTGTTTTTCTGAAAATATGTGGCTTCTTAGTCTCTATAGTATATTTGAGGTGTCCACGAATGCCCACTTGTTGTAACTTTTGATTTACTGAAGATATTACACTATTGAATTACAGCTGGATTAATAATCATTAGAATATAAGAAATAATAGTATTTTTTCTTTTTCTTTCAGCGATCCAGCTGTCAAACGGCACTGAGGTCAATGTCAAAGACAAAGACAACAATTTATGCCTCTATGCTAAATTAATGGTCAACTTCAAAGTCTCTTATGAAGTCGCCGTCAATGAGGTGAGTGTGTTGTTTTGGTCACAATAACCTCAAGATGACTATGTTTGGTATATTTAGTACATCAGGTTACACATTGTGAAGTAACTTTAGCAGCTCAGCTCTTATCAGCACGCCTCAGCGTGACTGTGCGAGAACACTCGTCTGAGCTCTGTCATCATGGAAAGGGGAAATGAGGGAAGGCCCTACCAAAGAGATAGATTCTTGCAATTCAGCATTTCAGTTACTGAGTTTTCCTGCATGGATATCCTGCAATTGTTAAGTCCTGTCTTTTAAAACTAGTTCCCTTTGGGCAGTTTTTCTTCTCTACACTGAAAACTTTAATTGATCTTTCTTATCAGCTAGCCTATAAAAGTATTGTATTTCATGTCATGTTTACAGGGGAAGTGTTTAAGTTGATGAGGAACTGGTTATCAAATACGTTTAATTGAAGCTTCAAAATCATTAACTCTTTTCATTTTTTTTTATTTAGACGTTTGTTAGGACAATAAAAATGTGTATTCAAATAAAGCAAAAAAACAACTAAAGATGCAGATACTATTGCATGAATTAAAAGAATACCGTTCCGAGTTTATCTGTCCAAGTATCTAAAACTCTCATGAGTTTAGTCATGACATCAAACTTGTATACAAATAATTTAAATATTCTCACACTTTACTCTCTTTCAGATCTTAACAGCGGAGTTTGACCTCCCTGCCAGTGTCGCATCAGATGGAAGTACATGTGATAACATAAGCTCAACGTTGAAGCTTAATTTTGGAGAAGGACACTCATGGAGTGTAAACTTCACCACAGAAGGAAAACTCTACCATGTAGACACCATCACCTTTTCCTACAACCTCAGCGACGCAAGCATCTTCCCTAACTCCACATCAACCGGTAACTTCTACACCACACAGTGCAAACAAAAAGACACATAACAATGAATAAACAATTATCACAGTCTTTGATCTGATGCTGATGTGTTTTCTGAATTTCTTGTAGAAACCACAACAATCTATGTGAAGCCTCAAATCACAGATGTAGGAGTGGACACCTGCTACTCATGTAAGAGTGAAGACACGTACGAAACTGATTTGGTCCATCAGACGCTGTGGAACGTGCTCATACAGGCTTTTGTCATTAACAACAGCACAAGTGAAAACAGTAAGTACAGATTGACTTTTCAGGGTTACATTACAAATCATCACACCACAGCAGCTGGTGAAAAGGCAAGGGGATGAAACTGTAGGGAATATATCAAATCTGTCTGTCGCTTTGCTGTTCCATAGCACAAAAGCTATCACCTCATTTCATAACAATGTCTCTTAGGGATGTAACGATACCAAAAACTCACGGTACGATAATATCGCCATAACAATTCCACGGTACGGTATTTATCGCGATATTGAATAATAAAGGGGGGGGGGGGGGAATAAAAATAATAACAATAACAAAAAAATGTTTCTTTATTAAATAATAAATCTGATTTGTACAGCATTTTAGTAGGATAGCAGTATTTTAAAGTGTCAAAAACAAAGTGTCAGTAACAGACTGGAACAAGAAAACCAGTGTTTTTGTACCTATAGTACTACCAAACAAAGTAGGCATTTTCTTTATGCCACTGCATCTCACAAATAAACAAGGACATTTAATAATCAGACCCTGCAATAAAATAAATCAAGTGTCACTTTAGTTTTTCAAGTAACTCAACTCAAACTCACTAGTCACTCACTCAGCATCATCAGACAGGTTTTTAGGAATATGAGAATGTCCACATTTCCAGATATTTATAAACTGGGATGTTTGGGCATTTACAATATCCCCTGCTCTGGAAAAAACTCTCTCGCTTGGTACTGATGTTGCTGGGACAGCAGTGGTCGGGTTAACCGAATATTTTATTTAACAATGACGGAAAAATCTGAAAGCAGTCTGTCATTTTGACAGATTAGAACAAACTCGGAACAGCGCCAACGTTTCCCCGCAGCGAGGCTCTGGTGTTATGCCGTGTTATGCATGCCTTCCAAAAGGAAATTATATAGTTTCCAAACCGTACTTTGCCGTACAGATCAATACTAGTAATAGTAATAAGGGATTATGACGTACATTTTACGATCCTGTCTGTCAAAATGACGGACAGCGAAAAACTCTAACGCCACCTCAGTGGGACGGAGAGATATGCTTTGGCCATGGGTGACAGCAGTGGGTCAAACTGCATTGTCTCTCTCTTCAAAGTCCTGATGCTTATCATGATATGTGATTTTAGGCTAAGATCTTATCAAGTCAAGTATTTCTTTAATGCGATTGCATGATATCATTTGATCAGGTTATCCACTGCAGGCAAAATACCCGGCAAGCTTGGTGGTGTAACGAGGTTTATCCAACTGTGAAATGAAGGGATGTGGTTCATGACAAAAAAATATTTAATCTGTTGAGCTTAAATGTTTTAGATCTCGCTAAATATATGATTTCATAATCTGAGCATAAATATTAAATAACCCGGAGATGTACAACTTCAATCTGGAAAATATTTAGTTTTTACTTGTATAATAACCTCCGAGCATTTCTAACCTGCCCTTGGAGAGGACCGAGTTCGCCTCCTGGGCCCTGCCGTGGTGCCCTTGAGCAAGGCACCGGACAACACCCCCCTCACTCCCCATTGCTCCCCGGGCGCTGTACAATAGCTGCCCACTGCTCCTAGTACTAGACTCCTACTAGGATGGGTTAAAAGCAGAGAACACATTTCACAGAGCACACTTGCTCTGCATGTGTGACCATTAGGCAAGGCAAGGCCATTTATTTGTATAGCACAAGTCATACAGTGATGCAATTCAAAGTGCTTTACAGGATCAAACAGAGAAAACACAATACATTGTTAAGAAATACAAAACACACACAATAATTAAACATCTCATCATGACTCAAACATTCTCTCCCTGGTTTACATTAATGTTCTATTCTCTCACACAGTTACTCCCTGTGCTGCCGATGTATCACCAACAACTCCTGCTGCTCTCACCACTACCACCGACTCAACTACCACCGATGCTCCCGTCACCAATTCTACCACCACCGATGCTCCCGTCACCACCGATGCTCCCGTCACCACCGATGCTCCCGTCACCACCGATGCTCCCGTCACCAATTCTACCACCACCGATGCTCCCGTCACCAATTCTACCACCACCGATGCTCCCGTCACCAATTCTACCACCACCGATGCTCCCGTCACCAATTCTACCACCACCGATGCTCCCGTCACCAATTCTACCACCACCGATGCTCCCGTCACCAATTCTACCACCACCGATGCTCCCGTCACAAACTCAACCACCACCGATGCTCCTCCCACCAACTCTACTACCACTGCTCCTCCTCCGACACCCACCCCGACCCCCACCCTCCCTGCACCCACCACTGGGAAGTATATGCTCCAGCCTGATGTCAACAGCACGGCCTGCCTGCTGGCCGACTTTGGCCTGCGGTTTAAAATCAAAGATGAAGAGGTATGTTCATTGATGCCGAATTACAAGGTTCAGGTTCAGGTTATTTAATTGTACCCGTAGGTAGATTTGGTTTACAGATAGAAGACAAGGGATCCATTATGACACACATTTGAAAACAACACAGACATAGTAAAAAAAAAAAAGGTACCCCTGCTCCAGCACATCTAAAAACACTTAAAAAACATTTTAATATCCACTCGTACAAATATGAGCAATCCAGAGTGCAAATGATCAATTGAAGTAGGGCTGCTCAATTAATCGTATTTTAATCGCAATTACGATTTTGGCTTGCAACGATTATGAAAACAACATAATCGAAATAAAACGATTATTTATTTATTTTATTGGTTTTTCAGTTGAATTATACTTAAAGTTCAGGGTAATCAACTGTTGAACACACTGTTCAAATATTTTTTTTCAATAAATTGATGTTCTCAAAGTAAATGGATAATCGTTTTTAATAATCGTGATATCAATTATTGACCCAAATAATCGATATTATGATTTTTGCTATAATCAAGCAGCCCTACATTGAAGTACAAATCATCTTGTATAAATCTATAGAACATACAAATAATATGTATTAAATGGATATAAGGGGAGAAAGGAATAAGCATAGTAAGACATGGAACAGGATTTCGTTTTGTTTTTTTAATTAAGGTGTTTAAGGTCAATAATGCATTTGCAATATAAACAAATGCATGAAATACTTATGTGTAATGAGTTTGCTGGGTAATCTTGTTTTGCTTTCTTACTATTCTTATCTGTTTTACATGTTCAGACTAAAAGTCTAATCCAGTCCTTTTGCTGATTTGAGTGTCTCCTCCACCCTTATTGTCCCCAGATGAACTTTGAGCCTAATGGGACCGCAGTCACTGGGAAATGTGAGGTGAACAGCAGTGAGCTGGTGTTGACGTCCAGCACAGTAACCATCAAGTTCACTTTCACCAATGTAAGTCTGATAGATTTTAGAATAATGATGATTAAGAATTGACTGTCTTGTCAAATTATTTAAAGTTCATATTGCTTTTATCCAGCCAGCTAGTTTGTATGTGCTCTTATGTTGTTTAGGGTTTAAGCTGGTTAAGGTGTAGTTGAAAAGTTACTGATTATGGTGACAATTAATACACTAAAATTCCATTCACACCATGTTGTGTGTTTTTAATCTAGTTATAAACACATGTGTATGTATTAGTAATGCATATTTTGATTATCAGTTGATCACTTATCTCTGAAAAAGAAAAAGGTGAGCTGTTGTGTACAGGCTTTCCTAATGGCTAACTCAGTGTTCACCTTTTCGTGTTTGAGAGCGTTCCCAGGGGGGATTATAGTGGGACGTCGTTATTTTGACGCATATTTTTCTTCTTTTCAGGACACCAAGAAATTCCGCCTTCATGCTCTGAACGTCACAGGAAAGACAAGCTCTGGTAATTTGAAGCCTCATCTACCCACATAAACCAGACCCCACACCGAGAGGCAAGCTGACGTTGACATTATCTTTCTGTGTTTCTTTTAAGGTGTGGCGTTTTCTGTCGCCAACACCAACCTGAGTCTGTGGGAGGCGGCCGTCGGCAGCTCCTACATGTGTAACAAGGAGCAGAACTACACCATCAGCGCCGATCTCAGCATCTACACCTTTGAACTCAGAGTGCAGCCCCTTGCAGTCAAGAAGGGTATCTTCAGCACAGGTAGGTTATTCTCTAATGTCTATTAAACTGCTCACCAAACGGTTTCATATTTAAAGTCATATAGTGGAGAAAAGGCCAATTCTGGTAACAAACAACAGGATGATCTTCTTAGTTTGTACCAGCATTACTTACAGTATTTCAGTTAAAAGGTTATTTATTCAGAATAGTCTGTGGTCATGTGATCATACATTTTTGGATGGTAAATGGAAATGGTATGCGGAACATTTTATTTACAGTATACAAATAGAGATTATTATATTTGTTAAATTACAAGTGGCACAACAATCACTGTAACGCAGCGTCCACACGGCGGCGTGCGTTGAAGCTTGCCGGTGGGCGTGTCTGAAACTCGACCAACAACCAATCACATGAATCTCCCGCCCCGGACACACAAGCACGCGTTTTGATTGGCTAGAGCTTGTACTGGCATATGATTTGATTGGCTGACGCTTCCGTCGAAGCTTCAAAAGTTGAACATTGCTCAACTTTTGAAGCGAACAATGCGAAGCGACGGAACCACAATGCAGTTCGGCAAAGCGTGACATCACCCCATTAAAAGTGAATGGGAAGAGGTGTTGAAGCTTCCGCCGTGCGGATTTGGTTTAATCAGATGTTTAACACTTGGGATAGTTTTTTCAAAGACGAAATTACGTTTTTTTTATGACCTCAAAGCATCAAAGCAAGTCTCAGACTATTACAACATTTTTAAGAAATTAGAAAATATTTTGTGACCCCGCCCATCAGATTTTTTCCACTTGACAGATTTTTTTATTTTGGATCCACTGGTTTAAATCCTCAGAGACAATCCCATTTCTAATCAAGTCCATCCTAGACTAATGTCAATCTTCTTCATCCAACCTACCTCCTGCAGCCCATCTCCATTTATAAAAAGTGCATCTATCATGCCATCCTAATCCATTTAAATAATCAGTGTGTAATGTGACACCTTTAACGTGTTTCAGATGAAATGTTGTGTTTAAGCACAGCTGATCCTGCTGTGTTGTTTATCAGAAAATCACTCCTTCACCTGTTGACCTACTCTCTTTTCATCTGCAGCTCATGAATGTTCATTGGATGACACCAGCATCCTAATCCCAATCATTGTTGGCGCTGCTCTGGCCGGCTTGATTCTCATTGTTGTGATCGCTTACATGATTGGTCGAAGAAAGACTTATGTTGGATATCAGACCCTATAAATCCAGATTGCAATCAAAATCACGGGGTTCCCAAGCCTGGTCCTTGGGGTTCATGTGCAATTGTTGAATTGGCAAATAACTATCAAAGAAATCCAAAACTAAGGTCTCTGCTTGGATAACATTAGATGCAGTATTGAAGTTATTGGTCGTTATGAGACTTGAAATGCAAATGGATATATTTTTTGATTGCAGTATCCTAATCGGTCTTTAATGATACTAGAATCCGGACTGAGATCCTTGTTAAAATGCAGCCTTTGGTGTTTTTCTCAAGGACCAAGCTTGTCTACCCCAAATGTTCTTTTTTGTTTTTAAGATGTTTTGTCTTTCCTTTTTTGTTGTTTTGTTATTGAGCAAGTGCAAAATCCATACAACCTTTAGCTACATTTCATAGTCAAATCCAACACAATATACAAAATATAAAGCTCCTATACCGGTACAGTGCTAAATTTCAAATAGTCCCTGCACATTCATTTTAACGCATTCTCCAGATGTATGAGAACATTTCAAATGAGGATTCTGCCCTTGCTCTACAGCATTCCCTTTTTGATTTCATTTGTCATTATTTACTTTGTGCACATTTTTTGTTTTTACTTCCGTTTTGGTTCGACATTTCATCCCCATGTTTATTTACAGAAAGAACGTTCATTTTCAACATTTCATTCACAAATTAAAGAAAGATGGTCGATCAGCTTTTCTTTCTCTGTTCCCAGAGACTCCTTCAGAGGGATGAAGGTCTAGTCTATTTTCAAAGTAGTCAAGGGAAATGTAGCCCATGGTTTCCCCTGTAGAGCAGGAGGAACCTTGGATTTATCGTCCTGATTATGTTGCTACAATCATAATTAGATGGTCAAAATAAAGTGTTTGTTGATTAAATCTAAATTGACCTTTTTGAATGGAGGACATTTTGGTTTCCCAGGTGGCACCAGTGACCCTAACGATGGCTCATTGGCATTAAAGTGCATAGACAGGTCATCGTTAGTGGTTTTAATTACACCTGTGCTTTTCCTGCTGTATCAAACATGTTTTCAGAGGTCTCTTAAATTTGCACATGCTCCAGTCAGAGAATAGAAACTGCATTTGTTTTATTTTCTTACAGAATACATTTTGGCATTAGGTTTAGAAAAGGGAAAGTTTGTTGTATAGATATTCCCCATCATGAAGATATCTAAATGCACTAAAGCGCTCTTTACTTTTTTGCATTATGTTGAGACATTATCTAATTGGGTATAGATTTTGAGGGCTGCCGCTGGATCAGGGCGAAACCCCTGAAGACATTGATTTGAATCTTGAGCATTTCTCTGTAACGTTGAATATTCATGACTGAACAAATACCGTTAAAAGAAAATGTCCTCAAGTTTAATTCATGAGTAGTTTATTACAATAGTTTGACATTTTCTTAAATATTTGCTTGCTTTCAGATAGTTAGATTACAATAATTATGCCGTCTGTATTCAATATGTAGCAGGAGACGGTTAGCTTAGCACAAAGAGATGAAACCGTTAAGAAGAGCTAGCCTGGTTCTGTCCAGAGGAAGCTGCTAAAAAGTCACTCGGAAAGCACATCACTTCTACCAAAGCCGTTCCCTTTAATGAAAATGAATGCGTGTTTCCAAAAAAAGTAATGGTTTCTTCCTTGGCCATTGCTGCATGTTTCTACCGAGTCACAGGCCAGTCGTTTTTTCTGTGAAAGATAATTCAACCAATCTGAAAAACAGAATTTTGGTGAAGGTAAACCTGCCTACTGGAACATCTAAAGCTCACTTTTTAAAGTATTAAAATGTTTATTAAGAGTGGCATTGACCCTCATCTAACTCCCTGTACAAAAGCACAAAGGGTATTTCCCAAAATGTCAAACTATTCCTTAAAATGTTCTTCTTATCCAATCCATCATCTCTTGGTGTGGTTTGATCCGAGAAAAAACAACCCCTCATTTGTCACAAAAAAAGGATTAAAGAACCACTGAAGTATGGGATGTGATCTCATGTAAAGTAGACACAAATCGTTGGCGTACAGTCGTGTTTTCATGTAGTCCCTCGTAGAAAGAAGCTGAAAGCAGGTTTTCAGGCGCTTGAAGGTGAGGGAATGAGTGCAGATTGCAGAATCAGGGACAGAGGAAAGCCCCAGAATGTGTGTTTCTGCAGTAATAGAAAGCCAAGGTTACACATGGCATTAGCCGCGTGTTGTTGCTTAATTCTAGCATCTAGTGTTGTTTACTGTTCGCTTTGTCCCAGCTCTTCAGAACTAGAGCAGATGGTAAACCGCACTGAATACGAGTTTTTCTTTTTAAAGTTGCTTCCAAGTGATTGTACATGTGTACGAGGAATCGCTCCTAATCAGATATGAGCTTTGATTTTTGCTTGTGATTGTCTCGGATGTATTTCAGCTTTGTATAAACTCGGTTGCCTTAATTACAAAGATGGTTTTGCAGCAATGGTATAAATGTCAGACTCATTATAATTATAGCTGTGCATTGCTCAGTGATAGCTTTCTGTTTTATTCATTCAATTACTCAAACTATATATATACATATATATTTTTGGCTTCACCAGTGGAGAGCATTGTACATTGTTCAGTAAAAGGGAATTTGTGCTGCAATACCATCTTGTTTAAGATCAATTAATGTGTTTTTGTGGATACATTTCATCTCCATTCTCTCACACTGTTACAGATATAATTCATTGTATTTCAAATTGTGTGTCAGACTGAAGTGAAGATTTTTAGTCTTTTAAGTTTCAAGGAAATAAAAGTGTTGCTGCCCTGAACGCCTGAGTAAATATTTATTCCTTTTCTTAAACTGTCACTGCTTTAAATACTTCTTCAAGTCAGAGCAGGTTTCCTCTTTCCTTCAGCTATTATTTCATTTGGTTCCTCTGTTACGAGACGTTCACCTCTCTGCTCTCTTCACTCCCGTCTAGCTGAGGATTGCCAGGCTGACGGGGACAGCTTCCTTGTTCCCATAGCTGTCGGAGTTTCCCTGCTTGTTCTCATTCTTATCGTTCTGCTGGCCTATTTCATCGGGAGAAAGAGAAACATGACTGTCGGCTACGAGTCTTTCTAGTTTAACTCTCCGCATTCAGATCTTAAACACTTAATCTCTGCCTTTGTCTTCAAATGTCTACATTTCCATGTAGTGTTTAGTGCTGTTGTCTGCCTGACCGTATTGGTGAAAGAATGGTAAGGTGTTTTGGGAAATGTTAAATAGATAGATTTGTAAGGTTAATTTGAAGTTTAGAAACAGACTCAACATGTTCTCTAATGTGTCTTTAAGTTCAAAATCAGTGATGTAAAAATAAAATGTAGGGCTTATTACTGGCAACCTTAAATATAGTCTTGCATAGCATTTCATAATTGGATAACAGCTGTTAATGTACTGAATATATCAAAGTCTAATAATATGAAGAATAGTTTCACGGTGCTGACACCGCAGAAAAGTGTTTTAATTTTTGCACATTTTCCAAAATGTCTGACTATTCTTTTACGATTTGGTTTTTGCTCATCCTGCCTGACATGAATGTTCAACAAGTAATAACCACTTGAGTGATTTCCTTGTTGTGCCCTTTGAATATCTATTAACCATGACTTCTAATCTGATACACTTTTGTAGGTTTCTTGCTGCTCTGCCTCTGTTTTTGGACTGTAAATAACCTAAATCTCTGTCTGAATAACATTTCCTGCTGACTGAACCACTAACCTGCTGTCTGTCTGTCTGTCTCTCTGTCAGCTGAGGAATGCTTCCTGGACTCTGATTTGAGTTTTTTGGTGCCCATTGCAGTGGGCGTGGCGCTCAGCTTCCTAATCATCCTTGTGCTAATCTCTTACCTGATTGGCCGGAGGAAGAGTCGCACTGGCTACCAGTCTGTATAAACCAACCTTGCTTCCTCTCCCTCTCACTTCCTCTCCACCCTTAATTCCCCTAAAAACACCTTCCCTGCCCATCAGTGCATCAGAAGCGCCTCAAACTTCCTGCTCATTTCAGTTTTACCTAAAAGAAATCCTTTAACTTATTTCTCGTAAAACTTTATCCCAGCAACCAACCCCGATGGTTTCCTTTGTTTTTGCTTTAAAGCCAATAACTAAATCAAGTACCATAACGTTTATGAATTGCATGTTTTAAAAATTACATTTACGGCTTCGAGTAGCCGTCCACCTCCCCCCCCCCTCCTTCTGAGAGGCTTTTTCCCTCTCGGTTTCTGTGCTGTATAATAATAATAATAATAATACTATGTGTAAATGACTCTCTTGTATAGAATGATTGATTTTGGATGATGTGAATGTAATGAGCAAGCTCCACTATTGTTATTCACATCCCAGGCTCTGCTGTTTTAACGTCATTTAAACTGATACAAACTCATACAGTCACATAATTGTAGTTTGATGAAAGGGACACTAACTAAGACACTTTACCAGCAATGGGACCAGTTTGTTATTTTAGGTGAAGTTTCTGTCACTTGTGTAAGAAAGATTTATTTTCTTGAAATGAACACTAATCTTAAAATATTTACAATTGCAGTATTTGTTTAATTAGCCTCAAAATTAAAAATGCACATTTCTCCTCTCACCTGTAGTACTATGTTTTTGTGCATATAGTTCAAGTATAAGTTGCAGGGTGTTGGAGAAAGCCTCCTCGATGGTACTCGGGTCTAAAACGCTACATTTGAAAATCTCAACAGTAATGTCTCTTTCTAGAAATCATGGCTGGTCTCTCAGGATCATTCTCAGACCTTGTAGGAATTATTTTCTATTTCACAAAACTATACCCACCATCCCAGAGAGGATGTTCTTTTGAAGTAATAAAATACTTCCTTCATGAAACTCTTCCAACATGGGCTGTGGATTATCTTGAGTAACACATTTGGGATTGCTGTGAAGAGACATTGCTCTTGAGTTTCTTAAATGTATAATTTGGGTGTTTTTTTTCAATATAGGCCGAGTGCCATCTTGTTCCATTTGTACTGAAGAAGGCAGACATCTCTACAGCTTAAACCCCAACATTTGGCAACCTACAGAAAAACTATTGATATATAGTACAGTACTACTGGTATAGAGGAGAAGTGAGTGTTATTGATTTTGGGGCGAACTATCCCGTTAATTTAAACCTACGTTGGTCACCAGGATCCAACTTGGTTGAATGTACATTTCTTTCTCCCTGCACTACCCTCCATGTGACAGTTCAGAGACATCAGCAGAGTGGAGACCATGAGTAATATTTAATTGATACGATCCTCAGTTCTGTACATTCGATCGGTCCCCTCTGACAGTGTTGTGCCTTTCTGTTGTGCACCTCTGAGTTTCTTGCTTAAAGCTTGTCTCCACCTGATGAGGATTGTGATATGATGAGCTTGTTCAACACAAGGGGGGGGGGGGGGGGGGGGGGAATCAAATAAAGTTTTGTTCTTGTTTTGTATTGCTGTCGTTCTTTTCTCCTTGTAGTGTGTACTAGTCGCTGTAGAGGACCCTGCTCAGTCTTGTGACTGAGCTGAACTCAAAGGTTAATGGTTGTAAACATTCATACTGCTGAGGGACACAGAATGTCCGTTCAACTTTGATCAACAATGTGATTGTTTTACAACCTAAAGCATGACTCACTGGCATTCAGGGGGTTGTGCAGGTTAACACACAGAGGTCACACCAGTTGATTTGGTAAATAGTAAACGGACTGCATTATATATAGCGCTTTATCCAGTCTTTATGACTCATCAAAACGCTTTACATAAACAAGTCATCATTCATGCAGAGGAAGAGGCCACCATACAAGGGGTCACTTGGTCAAGGAAGCTCACACACAAACTACTTAATAGTTTGGTGTCCTATGTAAATAATGTCCTACTTTTATATTGTGTTAACTGTAATTTCGCCCTCTAATAGTGTTTTATTTGGCTGATAGTTTACAGATTTTTACATTACGGTCAACTTCTATATTTTCTGTTTTATCTTCTATTTTGAGATGTTTATAGTGTATACTTGTTTATTTCTAATTATGTGCAATACTTTGTTTTGCGTGCTGCTGCAACGAAAACATTCAATATAAAGAATATCTTATCTAAAAAAATAAAGGTTTTCAGGGGAATTAACGTTTGTCTGCAAAAGAGCTGGCCCAGTTTGTGGCAACGCTGAGAAAATACTCAAATGGCCACTTTGGACTAAACTATCTCCAAAACTGTTGAAAGAATTTAGGCAAATTTGTCTAAAATAGTCATGTTCGCCCTGATGACCTTGGTTTTACCCTGAATTGCTATGATTAACTTTAACACATGTATGGTTTTGAGCGAGATGTCTATACAGCTATATCAATGGATTGGCTGTACATTTGGTACTGATTTGTTACACCATCAATATGACTGAACTAAGTTATAAGATGATCATACAATTAGTCAGAGTGAATATGTAAATGCGTTCATTCCCAAAAATTGTTTAAATTAAAGGGTAGCCATTACTGTATTAATTTATGTAACTATTTGTCTTTGTATTTATATATTTATTTATTTGTATTCGTTGGTTTATTTATTCAAACCATAGTATTTGTTATATATTATTTGTAGAACTATTCTAATAATTACATATCTTAGTTGAAAGCTTTTTTTGAGTTGATGTCAGTCCCACGTGGAAGAAAACATACAATACATACCAGAACATTGTATTTATTATAAGAACTATAATAGGAATAAATACAACATTGATACCATGTTTAGTAGCACGTTTCAGACAGGATTAATGCTATCACAAAATAGTTATTTTCAAAATGGTATACCTCACAAACTATTTCACAGTACAGTATGTCTCTTTGATCAGTCTTGTGTAGTATTTCATTCTCAAATGTTTATACAAAAGAAGACAAGAAGTGCCATGTGATGCTTTATCATAAATGTAAATAATATATGTAATAATGCTCTATTCAACAAAAATATAGTAATAGTGTATTGGCATTTATTATGTATTTGTTACTGTGTAAGTACAGTACAAGTCCTGCTTTCAGTGTTTTCATGATAGGAATTCTTACAATATACAAGTTTGAAAAATATAATTCAAAACAAATTAGTACACTTTGTCAAAGAAAGCGGTGCACACAAAACCATAATCTAACCTGACACAACAATATTTCTAATCACCTAGTAGTGTTTAAAGTCATAATTGGATTTGCATAGCCAGAAATGCTAACTAATGGGCAGAGTGTCATTTAGTTTGATTAATCAAAATATCAGGAATTGTAACTCACTCTATGCACTTGTCTTGTGCTCTGCACTGTTTGTGTCGGTGCAGGTGCTCAAGGGTCAAAGATACAACAGAAACACAAGAGGAAATATCTACTTCTTGAGAGATTTGTTTCAAAGCAGAAGATATTTAAGTGAAATAGGGAAATTACATATTTCATGGAAAATAATGGTTCAACATAATCTTTTTTTTCTTGTACATTTTCCTGCCTCATTGTCACAGGAGCATCCTGCTGGCAGCTAAATCTGTTGCCTTACGCTCCGATATCCAAGGAGAAGCTCACTCTGCCCAGGTTGCGGTCAGTGGGCGAATCGTTGATGATGCCCTTTCCATGCAGTTTGCACTGCACCACGATGTGAGAGTCGTACTGCACTCCTGCAAAACGCACGGCCATCACCGGTGCAGAGTAGTTGGTCTGAGACAGAAGAAATACACAGGTTCAAGACATTAAAGCTGTTATTTCACTGTTAAATATAAACGTATATATGTTATCCCGAAGCATTGCGTTCTCACTCACTTGTCGGAGCTTCCCATAGTATGGATAGTACATCATTTCAAAAATGCTTTTAGGGAAAAATTGGATTTCTCCCAAGGCTTCTGGAGGTCCTTTCTGAAAGAAGAATACATCATAATTTCAGAAGTGTTTTACTGATAAGAATTATTACAAGTCAGTGTGTAATGATGGTCACTGTACCTTAACTCCACAAGTCACATTCACTGCGTTGCCCTGGCCAGGTAGGTAACCAAGAATCTGTTGAAACAGTACAAAACAAAAAAGGACACATTTTGGTTACTATATTTTATGTCCTCCAACTAAAATCAAATGGAATGTTTGCCAAAGATTATGCTGGTCAGACGGATTAGCATAAATGACATTGTTGGTAGAAGTTAATGTCTAGAAGTGTGTGGACAACCTCTCATCAAACTTCATATTCTACAGGTTGAAAGTATTCACCTTTTGTTCTTTAACCTGAACTACATCAGTATGTCTTCATACATTATATGAATCGTACATATTACATCCAGAAGTTGAATTCTAAAGTGTATAAAACAAGAACATTTGAATGGGATTGTGTATAATTTACCATTATTGTTAACCAAAGCAAAAAGTTGTGCACAAATGGTGTCATGTATTTTCATCCTCTCCCTGAAATGGCCACAAGATGTCACTGAGAGCTTCCACTGTCCTGTGAAAATCTGTTGCTGCAGTTTTATGTTCCCTCTTTTGTTTTGTACTTTTTAAAGGGCACTGTTTTACAGGTTTTTGTGACTGACAACCGTCTTACCCGGTTCATCCGAAGGAGGATGCATGGCCTGCCCTGAGAATAGCCATAGTGGGGGTCCTGCAGCCCTGAGCACTCCCCCAACCAAGACCTCTTGAACTGGCACGCTTTCCGCTCTGCGCTCTCCTCCAAGTCGTCCTGCATGAAGTATCTGTCCTGTGTGCAGCGGATATTCTTCTTCTCCTGAACGCCATCGTTATACGCTGAAAATGGAGGGCAGGGAGAAAGAGGCAGAGAGGGGGGGAGGAAGAGTGAGAGAGTGAGAGAGGAGGGCATACATAAAACCCTCGCTACAGCAATGCCCTGCCAGACCCAGGCCTCTGATTAAAGAAGCTTGACAAAAGCTGGGTGAGAAAAAAAAAAAAAGTATTGAATGGTTGCACTCTGCCCACAAAGAGGCTTCCCTTCCCAGCATGCTCTGCTAGAACCAAACGGAAAAGGGGGACAAAGGTACTGAAGATGAGGATTAACTCATTGCATGCCTGCTTGATTTAAACTCAACAACCTCATCTGACCCCCCCACACATCATTTAACATCACCCCCAAAAATCACACCCACTCACGTTTCAGATACTCATCCATAGACCTCGCGTACTTCTTCCAGGATTTGCGATCAGAAGCGTTGAAGGCGATCTCGTGGGCCTCTAAGTAGGGGGCCATAGTCATACCTGCCAGTGGAGACCCAGAGACAGTCAACTGTGCTGAGACTCAAGTAGAAGCAACAGACTGAAGGACAGACGAGCAGAGAGACGACAGGAAAGGGAGGGTGGAGGATGCAGTGGAGAGGTTTATATTTACCTGGTGGCATCACTCTATCATTATAGGTGGGATGGTAGGGACTAATGGACCACATGAGGCAGAACATGCAGCCACCAAACATGGCTGCCAGAAACGTATAAAGTGCAGCGTAGAAGAGGAGGATGAGACCTGGAAGAGAAGGGAACATTTTTAATTATTAGGGAGCGTATTTTGGATGCAGCACAAAAGTGCTTACATAACAGACCACACATCTCTGATTAAATCATCCCTCCGATCTGAGGGGAGAAGAACAAAGAACCGCTAAGAGTTTACTTTTTTGGCTGTCTGGACTCCAGCTACTGTCCCTTAATCAGGACAGTCATTCATTTGTTTACTCATACAAAAGCACTGTCCTTTGAAGGACAGTAATTAAGTGCGTTCATTCAAGTACTGTACTAAAGTACGATTTTGAGGTTTATTACTTGAGTATTTTCCTTTTCTGGTACTTTACACTTTTATTCCACCACAGTTCAAGGGCAAATATGTCACTGCACGACATCTATCTGACAGCTGTAGTTCTTTTTGATGATTCAGACCCAGATTAGTAATAGAACATTTAAATAATTCATCAAATATTATTTTAGGTTAAGATCAAAACTTTATGGATACCTTGTTCAACCTGACAAGCAACACTGCAGTTTATATAGTAACTATAATTCAATGATATAACATCTATTATTCTCAAATGAGAAGTTGTGCCAAATGATTTACTTAAGTAGATTTTGAGTGCAGGACTTTAACTCCTTGAGTATTTCTAAACTATGTTACTTTTATTAATTAATGATGTGTCCACCACAAAACGTTTTAAGGTTACGTATCAAATCTACCGTTATAAACATATGTGAGAACCCTGTAACAAAGGAAACCAATAACTCTAATTGTTGTGCAATGTTTAATCAACAGTCCATTAGCAACTAATCAAGCCAAACGTGCTCCACATTAAATGGCTTTTACTGTGCGGGCGATTTCACAGGGGACTAGCTGCAGCCAGACTTGCATCCCTAGAGCCACAAAGGACTTTCTGTTTGAGCTCAGTGAGAATTCTCCCAGCTGTCCTTTCACTCAGGAACACAGTGAACCTCCGGTTGCCATCGTAGTGAAGGTCTTTTGCAGCCATAGAGGCCTGGCCAGCTCCAAGGAGTCCCCATCACCCTGCTCTGGTATTGTGTCCCCTGTTACACACTCGTCTCACAGGACACACAGACTCTAGCTCAGGGCCTTTCTTCAACACACACATGGGCCCCACTCCTGCACACACTGGTTTTTTAAGCTGAGCTCTCCCTAGGATCCATCAATTTCAGCTTATGCAAGGAACACACACTTTCCTTGGGTATTCTTTCTACACTGAGTTGGATCATGTTTGACTGGCTGGGGGAGGAAGGGGCTCAGCAGCGTCACATGGCAGTGAATACCAAGAGGCTGCTCCATCATCATTGACTCAACAAACTCGTCTAGTCTGTCGTTTACTGCCAGATAAAGTTAGCCAAAGCTCAATTTGGCAGTAAGCTGTATAGATAGGAAAAGAAGAGCATCTCTACGTGTTTCACTGCAACTCAGCTATGAGGTCGCCGAGGCTTTGGGAAAGAGGCTGTGGAGAGCATGGTTAGATGTAGAGGAATGTGATTCCCGGCCAATGCGAGGCCCGGGACAGTGAGCTCCCGCTGGGAAAACGTCCCCAGGCAGTCTGTTTTTGTCGGGCCACTCTGAATTGTCCATGCACCTATGTAAACATTGAGCATAAGGACACACACACACTCGCAGTACAGTGAGCAGAGTCACTAGACTGCAGAGACATTAAACTAACCGTGAGTGCATCTTTTAAAGAGATTCAAACACCATGCGTGCTATTGTTGAGACTATTAAAACATTTAAAATTAGATCTGTAATTATTGGACACATGCAGTAAAACAAAAAGGAATCTTTGCATTAATCAAACTCCCCCCCCCCCCCTCATTTCCAACAACATAAATCTTCTTAATCACCAACTCACCCCAGCTCTTCCCAGAGCGACCCATGAATTCCTTGGTCTCTGCATTCCACAGGTACGTCTTGATGGCTTCTATTTTCTGGTGGAGCGTCCTCTTGGGTAACGGCCTGCGCTTCCATTTCTCAAAGTTCAGGTCTTCCTGCTCTAGAGGCTTGTGCTCGGCCAACTCCTCCTGCTCTTCCTCCAGCTCTTGGCCATGTTTGAGTATCACTTTGTGAGGCTGGTGGAAAGAAGGAGAGAAAAAGCCCTCACCACACATATTTCACAACTGCTAAGTTCTGCAGCCAACCTATTTTCTTTTCAAATCACTGCAGGAAAAAAATGGCATGCCTTCTGATCCGAGTATGACCGACGATATAACCTGCCAGAGAGTGCTCTGCATATTAATGAACTTCACACTGACCGTCCTGTCCCCTGTTTCTGCAAATTATAAACCCGCTGGTGACCCCTCTGGCTCTCGTTGGGAGATCTGACCTCCTCTGAGTGGACCCTCCTGCTTGGAGCAGCAGCTGCAGACAGCAGATCTGGAGGGTCACTCTGACAGCCAGATGTTACTCACTGACTCTCAGAATCCACAGGCCAGGACAGACAGATCCCAGAGGAACCACGGGACGCTTCAGAGAGTCACGGAAAAGTCACTTCATTCGTGAGAATTTGGCTTTTAAAATAATAAATTGTTATCTTTTGCTGCTATGCTTTGAATCTTGTGCCAATAAAACCACTTGATTAATGTGTTAATAATAACTTTGCTGTTATATTTTCTGTTAGATAAAACAACTTCAGTGCTGGTGGGAACGTTTCCTTAATTACTGCATTCAGTGAATAAAGTGATTATTAATTTATACATTTTAAATGTTAATGTAAGCACTTACAAGACCTGGTGGATGATTTTTAAGGAGCGTATCTTCAGCTCCTCCCTCTGTGGAACTGGGCTCCATGTTCTTCAGGAGGAAAAAGCACTTGTTAAACCAATCACATCTCCAATACCCTTCACTTAGAGCGATACACCTTTACATCTGCGAACTTCCACAGTTCAACACTTGCAGAACTTTTCACCACACTCCCAAGTTATCTAACTTAATCTGCAATCAGACACAATTAATATGTATTTCAGTACAAATTAAAATGTCGATGAAAAATTATTCAGACATACCTGAAGTTTTCTTGGCAAAAGCAACGCTTCTTAATACGTCGGAAGCCCTCCTCACCCCGAGAGAAAAAACAATGTTTGTCAAAAAGTAATTGGGGATTTCATTAGAAAGTTTTAGTCTTGCACAGGGGACCAGTTATGGAGAACCTCCTGCAACTAAGCGCGCATCGTAGTGAATGAACGCAGGATAGAGAAAACTGGGGGTGGGATACAAAGTGCTTTTTTTTGGACCTAGAGACGTTTTGGCAATGATCCGGGACACAGCATTGCATTCAGAACACGCACACCATCAGCAATTGTCTGTTAAGCTGGGCTAAACTGAAGCAAAGCCTGAATACAATATTTATGGCTTATTCTAACACAAGACACATGTTGTCAATCATGGCCTGGCTGCAAGGACTACTGTACCGATAAAAATGACAGTTCACGTGTTTATTAAGTTGTGTATTACAATTTTTTATTGAGGGGCATGTGCTTTGAAAGAAGATAACCATAATGTGAATATCAGTGATCATCTCTTTGCATGCATGCATAGTATACTGACACAGTTGCAAACACCTGCAGCTCCATACTCTGCTGCAGAAACTGCTTACCATAAACTCCCTCTGGGGAAGTTCAAGTTGTCCTCTTCCCTGATCATTTCTGCACGCTGGTCACGTAACATGCTGTTACCCCCATCTAAAAAAGTGAGGGGGGACTTTTTTTCTTCCTCTTTAAATGAAAAGAGAAATTGCGTCATGGAAAAAAAGCTGTTCTTTGAGATTCGCGCGGCAAAACGTGCAAATGTTCGTGTGCGCGGGTGCGCGCGCGCGCGCGTGTGTGTGTGTGTGTGTGTGTGTGTGGCCTAGCATTACTATATTTGTGGGGACCTAAATCTGTTTACACAGTCACGTGTGGATGTGAGGACTCGCCTCCCTTATGGGGACAAATTGGAGGTCCCCATGAGGGGAATCATTAATTTTAGGGTGACTTGGTTAGGTTTAAGATTAGGATTAGGGTTAGGGTAAGGGTAAGGGTTAGGCATGTGTTGGTTATGGTTAAGGTTAGGATAAGTCTCCAGGAAATGCATGTAAGTCACTGCAATGTCCCCTGAAGTGATGTATACATGGTATATGTGTGTGTGTGTGTGTGTGTGTGTGTGTGTGTGTGTGTGTGTGTGTGTGTGTGTGTGTGTGTGTGTGTGTGTGTGTGTGTGTGTGTGTGTGTGTGTGTGTGTGTGTGTGTGGGTGGGTGTGTGTGTGTGTGTGTGTGTGTGTGTGTGCGCGCGTGCGTGCGTGCGTGCGTGCGTGTGTGTGTGTGCATTTACAGTGAAGGCCAATGATTCATCTCAACCAAATAAGGACATATGCTGAGAAGCAAAAGTCCCCAAAACATTTTGCAGGGAAAGCCTAGAACGATTACATTTCATGCATCGGTCCATGCAGAGGAATTATCTTATTCTTCTAGTTGTTGTATGCCATTTAAAGTGTCTTGAATTATATATGACATGCATTGTCCCTTAAAGAATTATACGCATTTGTGCAGGGCGAGCTCCATGGGTTAACCTGCTAGAGGGCCCCAGGAATGAATGAGATGCTGGCCTAATGGTCGGCCTGAAAACCCCCACAACTTTCTGTTGCCTCTGAACAAACTTCTCCCTCAAACAAAGCATTTTAAAATTATTCTAAACTATTTAAGAATTGTATATAAACTTTTTGAATTAACATTTTACCTTTACCTTTCTTGATTTACTGTGTTTCATCAAGTCTTTGCCTGCATGTTTGGCAAGTAAAGCTTTGATGATTAAGATGTTGAAAAGTATTCCTGCCATATGAATTACATTTGTGCATGTTAAGCAAAATGACATTGTGTATGTTTGCATTTGTATTTTAATGACATTTAAAATCAGGCAACTGCGTGTACTACAGCAGCAGAATGAGGACAGTGAAATGTCCAACGTCAATTTCAAAGTTTTTACTTATCCCAAAAAAGTGCTGCTTTATCTAGATTTTAGAACAATATAATGTGCCCAAGTATTTCCTTGTAACTAACAATAAATCATATTTGATATAGAAATTATTATTTCATGTTAGATTCCCAAAATGAAGCCCTAAAGGTGGTTTGAAACCCTTTTGAATTGATAGCTAAAAGTCAAATTCTCCTAAATGCATCGAGAAGCAACAGCTTCATTTCAACAAAGGTAATGAAGAAAGAACACAGAGGCAGAGAATGATTAAAGAGCTCACTAATCTAATTAATCTGCTAGTGTTAATGTAATTATGTATGGTTTCATGATTAGACAAACTAACATCTCTGTTAACCGCCTTTGCTTTCTCACTGTCTCCATCCCCACCGACTCATAAAGCTGGCAATGTCCTTGATCTCATATTCTCAAGGAACTGCACTACTTCTAACCTCTCTGTAAACCCGCTCCACACATCTGATCACTTCTTCATTTCATTCTCTCTACCCCTTTCCAAACATAACGAACTAATCTCTTCTCATCCTGCACCTGTCCGCCGTAACCTTCGTTCCCTCTCCCCCTCTACCTTTGCCTCATCGGTGCTCTCAGCCCTCCCTTCCTCTGACTCGTTCCAACTCCTGCCTCCAAACTCTGCTGCAGAAACTCTCCTCTCTACTCTCTCATCCTCTCTGGACTCTCTCTGTCCTCTCACATCTCGGCAGGCTCGTCAGTCCCCTCCTGCTCCCTGGCTAAATGACGCACTGCGTGCTAATAGAACTGTCCTTAGGGCAGCAGAGCGGAAACGGTGGAAATCCAAACACCATGACGACCTCTTAACCTATCAGGCTCTCCTCTCCTCTTTCTCTGCTTCGATCTCTCAGGCAAAAAGCACTTTCTTTCAAGATAAGATCCAATCTTCCTATTCCAATCCCAAAAAACTATTTTCCATCTTCTCCACCCTCTTGGACCCTCCCAAAGCCCCTTCCCCCTCCTCCCTTCTGTCAAGCGACTTTGTTAACCACTTTGAAAAAAAGGTTAATGATATTCGCTCTTCTTTTTCTGACTCACCTTTACTCACCGCTGGGTCACCAGACCCTCCTTCCACCCACACACTGACCTCCTTTTCCCCTCTCTCTCCAAGTGAGGTTCTTACCCTTATTACCTCTGCCCGCCCTACCACCTGTCCTCTGGACCCTATCCCCTCAAACCTCCTTCAGACTATCGCTCCTGATATTCTACCATTTCTCACCCATTTCATCAACACTTCTCTAACTTCTGGTCACTTTACAAACAGTCTCAAGGAGGCAAGAGTAAACCCTCTCCTGAAGAAACCCACTCTCAACCCGTCTGATGTTATAAACTACAGGCCTGTCTCTCTCCTCCCGTTCCTGTCTAAAACACTTGAACGCGCTGTCTTTAAACAACTCTCCTGTTATCTCCATCAGAACAACCTTCTGGATCCGCACCAGTCTGATTTCAAGGCAGGTCACTCCACAGAAACTGCCCTCCTTGCTGTCACTGAGGAACTGCACACTGCTAAAGCAGCCTCCCTCTCCTCTGTCATCATCTTTTTGAACCTGTCTGCTGCATTCGACACGGTGAACCATCAGATCCTCCTTCGCACTCTCCAAGAACTTGGAGTTTCAGGCTCTGCACTTTCCCTCATCACCTCATACCTCAAAGACCGCACCTACAGGGTTACTTGGAGAGGGTCGGAGTCCGACCCTTGTCAATTAACTACAGGGGTCCCTCAGGGCTCTGTTCTTGGTCCCCTCCTCTTCTCCTTGTACACAAACTCGCTCGGATCTGTCATTAGCCCGCATGGTTTTTCATACCACTGCTACGCTGACGACACCCAATTAATCCTGTCCTTTCCCCGCTCAGAGACCCAGGTCGTCGCACGCATCTCTGCTTGTCTAGCTGACATCTCTCAGTGGATGTCCGCTCATCACCTCAAGCTCAACCTTGACAAGACTGAACTGCTTTTCCTTCCGGGAAAAGATTGTCCCACTCTTGACCTAACAATCAACATCGGCACCTCTGTTGTTTCCCCGACTCAGACTGCAAGGAATCTGGGAGTGATCCTAGATAACAACCTGTCCTTCACTGCAAACATCGCTGCTACAACCCGCTGCTGCAGATACACGCTTTACAACATCAGGAGGATACGCCCCCAGCTGACCCAGAAAGCTACGCAGGTTCTGGTCCAGGCTCTCGTCATCTCACGCCTAGACTACTGCAACTCCCTCCTGGCTGGTCTACCTGAGACTGAAAACTCATCTCTTTCGACTCCACTTCGAGCAATAGAACTATTAACAAAGCACTTATATACTAATAAAGGACTGGCTTATCTAAAGCCAGTTGAGTAGCACTTAAAATGTTTTTGCTCTATGAAACCTGATGTACTTATATGATTCTGTTTTCTTCAAGTTTGTATTTTGTTGGTCGAAAGCACTTATTGTAAGTCGCTTTGGATAAAAGCGTCAGCTAAATGCAATGTAATCTAATGTAATGTAATGATTATTTTATTATGTTCAAACACTAATAAGAGGTACCTGAAAGCAGCAGACAGTCACTTTGTTAGATGATGAATGTGCTGCTCCCTGAATGTCTCTTTACTCTTGGCTGCTCTCTCTTAGTTAGACTATTTAACTACCTCAACAAAATATGTAATAACTGTGCAACTTGCTATCTGGCTGCTATCACACTATTTTAAACATGTTACACTTGTTTTTTCAAAAAAATACTTTTACTGGTAGGCTACTATTCTAAATTGTAATTTGTGTACTTCCTATCTTTAATATTATATGCATGCATCTTATTTAATATTTTGTCTTTATACTTTTGCTGTAACAATGTAAATGTCCCTTCTATGGGACTAATGAAGGTATTCTGATTATCTTGATCACAATGTAGTATTTCTGCCAGACGATGGCGCTAGAGGCTCAGCCTGAGCTCCAACTTTTACTTTCTCACACACCATTACAGGAACTCCAAATATATGTGGTACACACACAGCAGTATGGAATAATTTAAACACACTCCAAATGATTTATTTGACGTGTGATGTAAAGAATGCTGTCACGTCGAATTCACCCCATGCTGTCAGTGATTTACCGTCTGGTGGTGACCATTCATGCTATTAAAGGGAAGTAGGCTACTCAGATCTTGTTCTTAAGTCAAAGTAGAAGTACCAGAGTAGGAATACTATGTTACAAGTAAACGTCCTGCAATCAAAATGTTACACAAGCAAAAGTACAAAAGTATTGTCATACGTAAAGTACCAAAAGTAGAAGTAGCCTACTCATTATGCAGATTGGTCCATTTCAGAATAATATATGATATGTTCTCTTTATAATTAGGCCTATTAATGCATTATTATTATTATTATTATTATTATTATTATTAGTATTATTATTAATCAAGCTGGCCAAGTTTTAATTAATTTATACTGCAGAGTTGCTGGTGAATGTTACTCCAGGTGTAACTAAAGTATTATTTAAGTGTTGATCATATTTCATATGAGCTACTAATCCAGTAAAGTATCTCAGAATTGTACTGATATAAATTATTCTGAATATATGATATAAATGATTCTGCATCTGAGTAATGAGTAGGCTACTTTTACTATTTGTACTTAAAGTATATTTTGATGCTATTACTTTTCTACTTGAGTAAAATTGTGATTACAGTACTACTTTTACCAGTAGTACACTCTGGTAGGCCTACTTCAAGTAACGCCAGTGAGGTATTTTTCTTCTGTAGAGAGTGGGGTATGTGTGTGTGACATGCGCACACACAGCCAGCAGCAGCAGAGACCCACCGTCGGGACACCGACTCACCGAGAGCATAGAGACCGACAGACGCCTCTCAGCGGCGGGGATGTGACAGAGAGAGGCTCGGAGGAGACGGAGGGTTGACACCTATGTTGACACAGAGAATGACACAGCACGCCAACACGCTGCCTGCGTTAGCTCACCATTGTACTCAGCTTGCTGTAAAATATAAAGCGAGCAGCAGTGAGTCGTGATTGTCTTCTTTTTTTTTTTTTTTGCAAGGGGATCATCCTGCGTTAAATATCCTCCAGCCAGCATGCCTTCTGCTCAGAGCCTCCAGTCCAGCAGTATGCCCCTCTCTGAAACCAGCATAGGTAGGTAGGTGTGTGTGCAAGGTCAGCCGCAGCAGGTTTTATCAATTAAATAATACACTCGGTAATGCCACAATGCGGAGGTTTCACTCAATGCTGAAAGGTTCACTTAATTGTGCCTACACGCTTTTTAGACCACCCTTATTTGTTGTGTTTTCTTGGTAAGAAACACTAAAGGCATGTTTTCATTTTCACAGAACACTCGTTGCATCACCAGACAGTCTGTTGTTTTTTAAGTCCAGGCCGCAGCACGTCACTGCAGGTGCGGCGACGTTGAGTAACCACAGGAGCCGGTTTTTAACGGTGTAAAATGGTCTAGTTGTGTAGAGGAGAATCCCATTTTAAACATTTCTATTGCAGTCCATGGCAGGTGATCATTGACTACGTAGAATATCGTTGATTGTTTGGATCAGTCTACTACACAGCTAATGGCAGCAACATCCATGTTTTGCTTTTCCAGTCTATGGAAAACCATTTCAGTCAATGTTATCAAAATATAAGTCTTTTATATTGAGCAACATTCTTTAAAGTATCTCAAATTAATGACTTAGTTTCTCAAAATAATGACTTGGTATTGCAAAAAAAGGATCAGATCGGTTTCTAAAATAACGTGTTTGAAATAATAATTACACACTTGTTATATTGAGAACGTTTCTTATTATATTGAGATCCATCACATTATTTTAAGGTCTTACAAGATCTTACAAGAAAGCTATGTTTTTCTCTTTCTTAATTTACTGGCAGAAAATGGCTCCCGTATAACACTTCCTTGTACAACAATTATTGAGAAAGGTATTTTGTAATTTGCAGTACTGTACTGGAGAGACATAGATGTGTTGGTGGTGTAATAATATGGAACAGCTAATTTCACACAGACCATATGAAATCTGTTGCATGGGGTGTTTTCCAAAGATCTACTATAATAAAATGATTTGAGTAATTTATCAAACAGAAGATATCCTACTTACATGAGTAGTATTTGCTTCAAATCATAACTTAGTACCAGACACTGTACTTGTATGTTGAGGCCTTTGGTCTCAGTTAGAACTCCTAAAGTAATAAGCAAATGCATGCTTTTGAGTAAGAGCCAGATCAATAATGTTTTTTGTTTCAAACTAATATTGACAATCAGATAGTATATGAAGTTTCAAAGTGGTTTCATTACATATGACATTTGACTTCAAAGCAAGGTTTGGATGATGTGGAAAGAAATGTGATATCATGGAAACACATAAACACAATTTAATTTCACTAATGCAAAACAGCCCAATGGGTTCTTTCAATTAACTGTAATCTAGCATTTGAGAGCAGGAAATGAACCATGCAGTAGGAAATATTATTTACATTATAATTGTTATTGTCATTTAAATCCCAGCCTGGCAAAATCATCCATACATTTCTAGATCATTAAATTCCGGAAGTTGTTGATATGCTGGCACCCTGGGGAGAAAACCCTGACTGAAACCATTCGCTTTCCCTGCACAGTGATTTTAGTTAAACAGGAAGTGATGAAAATACATGCAATAGATAATCAGTGGGACCTTACTCTACAGAATCTGCTGAAACAAATGCATCAGTAAAGTCATTAAAAAGACTGCAATGAGGGGCCACTCCATTCCCCTTCTCTTCAGTTTGTAATGTTTGACTCTGACTTGAATATTGTCAGAGATGATAGCCTGCAGCTCTCTGAGGAAATAACATTGTACAGGAGCTTGAGGTTCAGTGGTTTTAAAAGAAGTACATTTGTCGAGGCTTATCAACCCTTGAATGGTTGTCTTTGTAGTTTAATATGCATATTCAATATGTTGTGGTTCTTTTACTTCTGACTTGCAAACCTCTCACACTGGGTATAGTATTTGATATTTGCTTGATGCTTTTTTGTTGGATTTGAAACCGTTCTTATTTAAATGAGGCCCCTAAAAGTATTCACTCTTATTTTGACTTTCCAAAAAACGGACTTAATACGAGCACATGTAACAAAGGTTGTCAAACAGCAAGACTTAAGTCAGTTATTTTGGTAGATGATTATCATCTCAATGGTGTAAGGACATTTCTAGTTAAGATTCAGGTAATTTATTTAGTTCATCACAGGCATCTTTATGCCTCTGCATTTTTATCGGGCTTCATTGTGGAAGTTTCTTTCCCTTGTGTGTGTGTGAATATCTGCGAGACACTGATTACAATAAATTGCTAATGTTAAATAATAAAGTAAGTGTTTTCACATGATGCAGATTTGTTTAGTCTTTCCCTAAAACATATACATACATTTGCCTTTTTGCAAATACGCAGCATACACCAAGATGCCCTTCCCTATTATGCTAATTTCCAGGTTCAAATGTGTATTGTGTGCCTCTACTGTGGCATGTTTACATGCTTTAATGTTCAAAAAGCTCTTTATTTTTCTCGTATTGCCTGTGCTGCAGCACCTCTTTTCACCCTCTGTCTGAAACCAGAGCCCAGTCTGCTCTGATTGGTTGGCTGGCCGGCTCTGTTGTGATTGGTCAACAGCTTAGAGATGTTCCCGCCCCTTAGCCTATCACGTACAATGTGATGGAGAGCTAGCCAATAGAAATGCAAGTGTTACAAAGTGATGTCACTATGTTATGGAAGTAAATAAAGGAGTATAATGAGGCGTTTCAGGCAGGGAGGAAACGTTTGGGTTTTAGCCTTTGCAGAAAAACCTATAAAATACACTAGAGGAAAAGGGAAACCCCCAAAAAGCACAATATAGGGCCTCTTTAACAGAATTACGACTATAGTCTTTAACTACTATCTATTGCAGCTTGATTTATGCATTTCTCAACTCTTCACTGTTCACATCACAGCAGTAATGTTTGCTAATGTGTCGTCTTTAGGTACCTTTAAGAGGAGGAAGAGGAAATCCATAATAGTGACGGTGTTGCTGCTCATTGTGTCTGTGCTCATCCTCATCTTCGGCCTGGCAGCGACCACTAGGACGCAGAACATCACAGTGGGCGGCTACTACCCAGGAGTCATAGTGAGTACACACCTGAATGCAACGGCAGCCTGTCTCCAGTGATACTGAGCGAGGTGTGAGAGAAGAGAGGGAGTTTTCAGACTGCTCTTCCCGCTCGTGATGAACCTAATCACTGAAGGTCTGTGATGAGTGACTCTGCCGACATTCATTATTCAGCACTGTCATTACGGGCTAAGTGAAGCAAAGCATCTCAGTCCATAAATGTGTTTTCCTCACAGAACTCGGCTTTTAGCGTTGGGCCTAAAGTGAAGAGCAATCAGGGAAGCCGTCTGCTACATTTCTAATGATGCTCCTTCTGACTTCAACCTAAAATTCATAGTTTCAATTATTGACGTCTGCTGTAAAAAGCAGAGATTTAGAAAACATGCATTCTGTTTATCTCTGAGACGATTTTTTTTTTAATTTCTGAAATGTTATCCATGGCATGAAAGAAACACCTACTTAGTTTATCTCACTATGCTACAGAATCAAAGCTTTATATTAAAATCTGATACATGTTAGGGGGGTAAATCACGAGTTCTATCAGGATATTTTCTAACATGAGTCTGCAAAAAACGATTTTGATTCAGGAGCCTGTGATCGCTATGAGGCAACTCGCAAACTTAAATACGATTTTAGAATTTTATTTCTGGACTCAACAATCTATTCTTTAAAAGAAAAACAATAGACTGCCTGTAGTTCACTGTAGAGGGCTACTGTTTCTCTCGTGTTTCTTTATCAGTTCAAAAAACACATGTTTAAAATCTTTACACATCCATTTTGCCTTTAAAAAAAAAGAAGAAATCAAGGATTACTCCAGACAGCTGCAAGATAAATGGCTATATTAAAATGATGTGTTTTTGAATGGTTATTTAAAACTGTCCACTTGAGTCAGAAAGAGACTAACTACTCAAGTGGGTATCCCCAAATGTTTTTGTGGTGACCTCAGGCACAATTACAAGAGCAGCTGTGGAGGATCTGAGGGTTTCTGGAGGATCATAAAACGATAGGGAGCCTGGGAGATAAAAGGGGGGGAAAAGCCATTTAGTGTCCTAATAAACTAAGAAATGGACTAAAATAAATTCTAAAAGACACAGGGGGCCAGAGTGGGTTGTCCGAAAGTTTTGAGGTATAGATCTCTCATTTGAGATAAACACCACTCTCAGATCTGGAAGAAACTGGTCGGATGGACTCAGGTGCAGTTGAACGGGGTTAATCAATACGCAAACAAGTACTCAGTACAAGTCAACAATACAAACCCTGACTGTGTTTGTGGTCTTCCTTTTTTGCCCCATATTTGCTTCTATTCTTATCCTATATATTCATATGGTATATATTGGTCTCATGGGTACAGTGATATGATCCTCCTATCATCTTACAGTTTGTTTTGGTGTTAGGGTCACAGGGACATTCTCCTACAGTTTATTTTGATTCTGCAGTATTTGTTGTTGTGTAACATTGCTCAATACCCTTGATAGCTGCTACTATTACAGTGATACTTTTGTTATTCTACTACATTGATTTTGTTAAAAAGTCGGCATCAGCCTAATGAAGGTTTGTAGTTTTGCAATGACTGTTGTTGTTCGGCCAGTATAAAGAGTGTTACAGTGTTACATAGTGTTACATCCTGTTAGCTTAGTGGAGGGCTCAGCTTCAATATGTTGCGCAAATGATAACAGTAGTTTGGGTCAATGAATTCAATTGAGCTTTTCTGTATTTATTTTAGACAAATATGGAACAAGCACCCTTCAAACATTAAACTTACGGACTTAGAAATCAGGGCTTATCTTAAATATGATGATGTATAGCTTTATTTACTTGATGAATGAATGATTTTGGATTGTTGTTTATTGTATCTACATATATATCTGTATAAATCCAGATCGATTGATCAATAAACTTAGCTTTTTTCACTGTTTTTCAGCTGGGCTTTGGCTCTTTTCTGGGAATCATCGGCGCTCATTTGATAGACAACAAGAGGCAGATGGTAAGAGGATTTATATGACCTTGTCTGGACTGTTACAGAAAACTATCATTAAACTGCGTCTCAGTCCCAATTACCCAACGACCTGATTATGTTGTTATTGGGATGACAGGCAGAGAGGCTGTGAGTCCCTCTTGGCCTGAGGCGGCTTGCGTAGCGGAGCCTGGGCTTCAAGGGAGATGCAGACAGAAATAGCTACAGGGTGTAAGCTGAGGAGGACAGATGCCCACACAGGAATGTGGTGAAGGAAACTGCAGATGAGGGGAGCAGGTGGGAGGTGTGGGGTGGGGACTGTCAGGGCTCAAATGAATGATGAGTTTGTACCGTGACACCTTTACTGTAACGCAGCAGAGTTCAGATGGCTGGAGTCTCACAACTGACCCGGCTACGACACCTTACACCACACTGCCCACTGTCCAC